>NC_083110.1:30138702-30472416 GCF_949774975.1 Lagenorhynchus albirostris
CCTAGCAACTTGTGCTCCCCAGAGCTTCCAGCTGATTGTCTCCAGTGCACATTCTTAGCCCTCACTCCTCAGCCCCACCCTTTACTTTCCTTCAGTGGCTCTTCATCTCTCACGGCAGAGATGGCAAATCCCTACACTCAGACTGCCAGCTCCACTCCTGCAGCCAAGCAGGCATCACTACTAATCATGTCCTTCTTTCCCCCCGACTCCACCTCAGAATCTTTCTTAACACATGCTCCAGGCAACCACTATCAATCAGATGATGATGACGTACAAAAGGAAGCCTATTTATGCTTCAAGGGTAAGTTCCACCTCTGAAGCGTGGCATTCTAGGCCCTTTAGGACCTTTCCACAGCCTGTGGTTTCAATTTCATCTCCAGCCTTTCCCTTTCCAACTTCTCCGTGTTCTCTAGTCCCCACTCCACGCCTCTACCTGCTTTTCAGCCTCCTGGTATGCTCTTCATCTCCGATCTCCTTGGCAAACTCCTACTCATACATCAAGAGCTCTATAAAGCCTTCCTCCTCTCCCCCAGGTCTGGATACACTGTCCTCTGTGATCTCAGGGCACTCTCTCTGTGTACATCTCTCTACGTATCACAGAGTGTGACACCCCCAGGGAAGTTTACTCATGGGGTGATCGAGAGTAAGGAGGCTGCCTAACCCAGTCACCAGGAGGGACTCAGTAGATGCATGCTGAGTCACAGTGCAAAGGAAATTGAGGTTCTTTGCTCGCAGATGGCCCTGGCCTCAATGGAGCCACAGCATAGAAGATAGAACATTCATAACTCAGATATGGGAAAGCTATCCCCTTTATCTTCCCCAGTATCTAGGAAAATCACTAAATCACTATGCATTTGGTAGCTGTGGCTTTAACAAAAAGCAAGGCAGGCAAGCATCCTTGGAGGTGCCCAATGTTCTTCCGGAACATCTTCACTCAAGTGTTCCTTTTCTCTGTGGGGGTCAATCCCCTACCCAAACCCCTTCCAGCACCTGCCTTGATGCATCTCTCTTCCTCTCCCTCTGCACTCACTACCCATGAGAAATGGGAAGTCCAACCCAGACGCCCTTTGAATCCACCCCCTTCTCCGTTTCTGCAGCCCCACCATGCTGCGGGCCGCCAATATCTTTCCTCGAGAAGACTGGAATATCCTCCCGTGGTCTTCCTGCCTCCTTCATGCTTCCTCCGACCCATACTCCATTGGCAGCCAGCGTGATCTTTCTAAACCCAAATGTGATCATCTTACTCCCTGCCGAGAACCTTTTGATGCTTCTCCATTTCTCTTAAGCTAAAGGCCAACTTGCCCTCTGTGGCTTGAGGGGAAGGAGCAGTATGCATAATATTGAGCGATCAGTAAGGCCTGGCCATCGCCCATCAGAAGAGATGCAGAGAGGGAGTTCCCTGGTGGCCTAGTGATTAGGATTCTGGGCTTTCACTGCCGTGGCCTGGGTTCAATACCTGGTCTGGGAACTGAGATCCTGCAAGTCATGCGGCACGGCCAAAAAAAAAGAAAAAGAAGAAGAGATGCGGGGAAACAACCATGAAGACCAGAGATTGAGGATTAGCTCCAGATGAGCGAAGCAGAAGGCCTGGGGCCAGGTCCCGTCCTGACTGCTCTCTGCAGCCACATCCACCTCTTTCCCCATCCTTACTCTCTGTCCTCCAGCCCACTCCTCTCTCACTTCGATGTTTCGGTCGTCCCTTCAGCAGAGAGGACACCACATCACAGCAGAGAGCTGGGCGCAAAATACGTGTTTGAAAAATATGTATTGGATTTAATGAAAGGCCAGGCAGTGCAGCAGCCCCAGGGGTCCATCAGGAAAGTCTGCTATAGCAGCAAGCAAGGCTCCCCACATATCAGCCAGGCCTGTGAGCTGGAGCTGACAAATGCAGCATCGGAAACATGGAAGCATGTAAGCAGGGGTGCTGACAGCCCCTAAGCTAAGTGCTGAACAAACGCTGTTCTCTAGACATTGAATATTTCAATATAACTGGTGTGAGAATTACAGCCCTGGATTTCAGCTGTTCCCAGGAGGGCTGGGAGCAGAGAGTATGCCAACAGGGAAAATCCCTGTGAGAATCCCCGGATGTGTTTGTTATATAGTTTGTGTGTATCTACAGCCTTCCTGTCTTTCTTCCACAAACGCTGCCTGCCTGCCGACTCTTTGCCAAGCCCTGTGCTGGGAACTGGGGATACAGTGATGGAGACTGCAGGCCTCTGCTTTCAGAGCTCTCACATTCTAGTGGGTAAGTCAGACGAGCAAGCAGACGTGCTCTGGGATCAGGAGAGGCTGGCCAGACTGGGATGAGAACCCACAGGTGGAGGACCCTCCCAAGACTGGGCATTGGAAACCCAAGTTTCTAGGAGAAGGGGCCTCAGGGCTAAGTCCACACGGATGAGTAGGAGTTTGCTGAGTGGAGTTGAGACAAAGGACAGAAAGGCGTTTCAGGCACCAGGAGCAGCACGTCCGTAGGTCTGGAGGCCGTAGAAAGCCCTGGAGTGTGGAGAAATCGTCAGGGAGTTCATCAAGGCCAAAGCCAAGGGCCAGATGAAAGGTCTGTATGCTGAGATCAGGAGTCTGGACACTGCCCTGAGGTTTTAAGAGGGCAGTGTACACACAGGTCTTAGAGGGAGTCAGAGCCGGAACTGGATCTTGAACCTGTGTCTGCTTTGATATTGTGAAGAAATAAAATAGATAAATCACTAGCTAAATGAATCAAGAAAAATGTGCAAATACATATATTTAGAAATGAAAATGGGGAAATGACCATATATAGAGGAAATTAAAAGAATTACAGCATTACTCAGTTTTGAAAATAGATTTGAACACATGGACAAATGGGTGATTTTCTAGAAATATAAATGATGAAAACTAACCTCAGAAAAGATAGGAAATCTGAATAATCCAATTACCAGAGAAGAAACTGAGAATGTTGTCAAAAGCCACTATTCATTAAAGTACTAGACCCAGACAGCTTCACAGGTAAAATCCATTACAAGTTCAAGAAGTAGATCACGGCAATGCTTTTTAAAGTGCCCCTGAGCATTGTGGGAAGGGGGAAAAGGACTTTCAAGTGAATCTAAGAATCCAGTATAACGGTGAAAACAAAATCCAGAAACAAAGAACGCCACCACCAAAAAACTATAGTCCTATCTTTAACACAACGTAAATGCAAAACGCTAAATAAAATATGATCAAGGAGAACACAAATATATTTTTAAAGGGTAATATGCGACCACTACATTGAGTCTATTCCCTGATGCAAGGATGGCTTTCTATGAAGGAATCAATTAATATAATTCACAATATCAAATATCAATAAGAAAACCATGTCATTCTCCATATATTCTGGGAAAGTAGGTGATAAAAAATTCAACTTTGATTCCTGATTAAAAACTCTTCATTAAATAGAAAAATATGGAACTTCCTTAATATGAATTTTTACACATATATACTTATATATATATGTGTATGTATATATATATATATATATGTACCTGTATTTACCTATACCTGTAGTTATATATACATGTCGTATGTGTGTGTGTGTGTGTGTGTGTGTGTGTGTATATATATATATATATATATATATATATCACAACTCAAGCCAAAATTCACAGTCATTTCTGCTGGCAAACCACTAGAGTCCGTTCCATTAGGGTCAGGAAGAAGCAAAGAATGCCACTGTAATTTGCTCATTGTGCAAGTCTTCATCCCTCCCTGTGTCCATGTCATTAGCCATGCGATTTTGCAGTTTCTCCTCTTAAAGACAGGGTATCTTTCCCACCCCACTGAGGTTTGGTTTGGTCATGTGACGTGTTTTGTTTGGTGGGAAGTGGGCAGAAACGACAGAGTGCCAATTCTGAGGACCGATGTAAGCAGCATCATGTATTTCTATTCACCACTTTTGCATTCCATCATCATCATAGAAAAGGATGCCATAGTTCGCTAGCTGGTCAAGGAAGATGAAAGATACACAGAGCGGACCTGGACCCACTTGCAGTCTGGAGCCAAACCCAGTCAAGCCCAGCTTGGATCAGCCCCCCTCAATTGACCTGCAGATATACGAACGAGGATAAATTATTATTTTCAACTGAACTTTGAGTGGTTTGCTATGCAGAGTTATTGTAAGCTGATACACCTATTGTCATGACTAATATTAAACATTGTTTTGACCTACTAGCCAATGCAAATAAAGAAGAGAAAGAATTAGGAGGTAGAGCATTGAAAGGACCATGCAAAATGATCATCAGTTATTGGTCATCTGATTATACACTTTTAAAGCAAGGAGAAAATCCCAGATTTTTTAAAAAGTGCAAAAAACACTAGAAGGTTTTAGTAAGAATCAGTGTATTTAAAAATAAATAGCTTTCCTATATAAAATAACCAATTAGAAAATTAAATGAAGAAAAGAGCCCATTTACAGTAATAAAAAGATTTGAAAAACCTAAAAATATGCTGTATACAAAATGAGCCTAATCTATAGGAAAAAAAAATTATCAAACTCTACTGAAAGACATAAAATTAGATTTCAATAAATGAAAACGCACCCTGTTCTCGGATTAGAAGAGACCTGTTGTAAAGATTCCACTTCCCCCTAAACTGATCTAGATTAGTGTGATCCAAAAGTCCCAACAGCTAGCACCCAGGCATATGACCTAGACTCTGCCAACCAGGTGATCCCACATGAGACCTGGATTAGGAGAGGGTACTAGGAAAGCCGGTGCCACACGCGATCTGAGTTGATGGGGGAGGTGGTGGAGACACCAGGCTTGTGGGTGGGAGAAGCAGGGGGTGGGGGCTCCTGATGACCACCCTCGCCCCCAAGTGCCATCAGGGAGGGCTTCAGATTTGTGCCCAGAGGTGGCAGCAGCAATGGTGTGTTCCCCAGAACAGTCCTCCAGGGAGGCCAGCTTCCTGGCCGCACAGCCACCAGGTCTGATTCTCTGGCCTCCCTGGAGAGTCCCCCAAGAGATTTTAATAAATCCCTTTTCTGCTCCAGTTGGCAGAGTAGGTTTCTTTGTTTGCAATTTCAAATCCTGAACGGTACACAGACTAAATGAATAGAATAGAAGGTCCAGAAATAGACATATATATCTGGAGGGAATATCAGTAATGATAGCATTTATTGAGAACCTACTCTGTGCCAGGCGCTGTTCTACATACTCATAATTATCTCATTAGCCCTTTCAACAACCCTAAATTATTATTTTCATTTACAAATCTGGTAACCAAGATACAGAGAAGTTCCTGCAACTCATATACTATAGTAAAGTTGACATTTTAGTTCATTAGAAGAAGCATCACTCAATAAATAATTTGAGGCTAACCAGCTGGAAAACTAATGTGGATCTCTGTCTCACTCCTTACACTAAAATTAACTCCACATTGATCAAATAGGAAAGAAAAAAAAATTAAGCGATAAAATAAGTAAAGGAAAATATAAGAGTACCTTTCATAACATTAAAGAAGGCCTTTCTAAGACACAAAATTCAGAAGCCATTAAAATACTGATAACATTAGTCACATTAGCATGAAACAATTCTTCCTGGTAAGGAAGAGAAGTGGAGACAAACCCAGATTACGAGAGTAGCAGGCCATCTGACAATGGGCTAATATATGTAAAGAGATCTTGTAAATCAATAAGAAAAGCAACAACAATCCAATGTAAAGAAAGGGCAAGGGCATTTCAGAGAAAAACATTCATATATAAATGACTTATAATCCCTCATACTTTTAAACACGGAAAGTAAAATAATAATGTGGTATAATGTTTCACCTATTAGATAGAAAATGGAAAAACTCAATAATGTGTGTCGTTGAAGAAGTCATGTGGAAATAGGTGTGTGTCCCACTGTTATGGAGTAATTGTCATGTGAGGAAAATTTTCCAATGAATATTTTAAAAATTACGTACATTTTGAACCTGTAAATCTACTTGTAGAACTGTATCCTGTAGACACACTCGTGCATGGACATAAATACATATATAACTAAAGTCTGTGGTAAAGTTGTTTGTAACAGCAAAAGCCTGAAAACAACCTAAATGTCCATCGCTAGGGAACTTGGTTAAACAACTAATGATATGCAATAATGATAAGGAATGAGGTGGAGGCATTATCTTTAAGATAAAGTTCTTTTTTTTTTTTTTACAAAATCAAGGTGCACAGCACTGTATCAACTAGACTCCATCCACTAGAAATTTCTGTGCTGTTGGAAATGTTCTACATCTGCATTGTCCAGTAGGGTAGCCACGAGCCACATTCAGCTAGTGATGTTGGACGTGCAGCCAGTGTGATTGTGGAACTGAATATCTAATTTTAATTTTAACTTATATCTATCTAGATTTAAATAGTCACATGTGGCTCTGGTGCTCGATAATGCAGGCTGGAAACACATCTGTGCCTGTGAACAAAAGTAGCATTTCTGAAAAACCATAGAAGTGGTAACAGTCATTGCCCCTGCCAAGCAGAACAGGGGTGTCAGATATTTCAGAGAAGAAGAGTTCTTTGTCTATTTGTATCTGTAATATCTGAATGGTTTACCATGTGTGCAGTGACCCATTTCATATTGAACTAATTCATCAAAGTCCAAAATGAAAAGTTAGGAAGTTCTTGAGTGAGCTTGGGTTTTTTCCATGCAACAGCAGTCAGAGTGGTGTGGGAGAGTGCAGGGAGGGTTCGTGGGCAATCCAGGTCCTGAAGTGAGTCAGTTGTTTGGGTCAGAGGTTGAGAAAAGGGGCTGACTAACCCCAAATGAAGGAATCCTGAGCCGTGGGGAGCATCTTGCTGCCTTGGAAGCCAGCATCCATGAGGAATGGAAGCCACGCAGAGGAAGGATTGTTGCCAGCAGCCCACATGTAGACACTTGAGTCAAACAATTAAATTATTCCCAAGAGACATGTAAACAGAAGAGTTGAAGAGGAAGGGATAGATTGGATTTGCAGAGACAAAAAAGGCAGAATCAGCGGAATCTGGCAGCCAATCTGATGTGGGCACTGAGAGACAGACACAAGCTTAGGCTAGCTCTTGACTCTTGGCTTGTATGACTGAGTTGATATTGTGGCCATTGGGGAAATAAGGTTTCCAGGAGGAGCAGGATTGGGAGGAAGAGATCATACCTTCAGTGTTGGCATGTTGATCCAGCTGGAAATTTCTAGAAGCCTTCAGATATTTAGGTCTGAAGCTCAGCAGGGAGAACTGCGCTAGAGAGAGCCATTGGGCAGATAACCAGATGTGAGTGACCATTGAGGCCAAGAGAACTGTCAGACTCACCCAGAGAGGAGGTGTGCCAGGGGCAGAGCCCATGCGAGCGTTAAGCTAATGCCAAAGGCTCGGGAAGGGGAACCAGCAAAAGACACTGAGGATGAGCACGGAGGGAGAGAGGCAGGAGGGAGAACTGGGGAGAAGGGCCAGGGAGGAGGCGGTCTCAAGAAACAAGAAATGCTGTGCAAGGTCAGATGCCATAGAGGGGTCAGGCAAGATGGGGCACTGAAAAGCCCATGGCACTTGGCGATTAGGAGGTCATGTGGTGACCTCAGTGGGAGCAATTTCAGGGGAGTACAGAGAGGGAACACATGATTTCAGCAGGTTGAAGGGTTAATGGGAGATGAGAGAGTGGAGATCATGAGGGGAGGCTCTTGTTATGTCTGGACACTAGGCTGTGAAAGGAAGGAGACAAAAGGAGCAGTGTCTAGAGGGCAGGCTGAGGAGAGGGCTGTTTTTTTTTTATGTTTGTTTGTTGCTTTAAGAGAAGGGAGACGGGATAGGATTACAGATAGTGGCGAAGGACTTCTCAAGAAACCAGGCATAATTAACAAAGCAAGGTCCCTGAGGAGGCAGGGAAAGGTGGGCTCTGTGATGCACGGGAGGTTAAGACCTGATCAGGAGACCTCCTCTGAGAAGGGCAGGAAGGGGGTCTGACACAGAAACGAGAAGGAGGGGTGGGAGGCCAGAAGCCGAGCAAATATTTTTGCATGGTGGCTTCCACGTCCTCAGTGACATCGGAAGTATGATGACGGAGATAGGAGAGGGCAAAGCGTGGTCGTAAGTAGGGTACGGAGGGGTTGAGTCGAGTAAAGATGGCTGGCTTTGCAGAGGGTTCAGCTGAGACTGGGCCATGAACATGGAGGGGTCCAGAGGCTCAGGTGAACGTCTAGAGCGCTCCATCAGTTCACAGCAGCCTAAGGACTTCTGCAGACCCTGTCACATCTGGCAGGAGGAGGCCACCCGTGGGGGAAGGAGCAGGGGAGAGTGTTGTTCTATGGTGGGGGTCTGGAGCGCACTCTCTACAGTGCAACTCTGAGCCCCATCAGGCAAATGGGATTAATGTTTTCCACCTCGTAGATAAAGCAATTAGCCTAGAACTTGACACCCAGAACTCTCATTAAAGATCGGCTATATCACAATGAATAGTATGGGATTAAAGATACCAAGGGGCCTGAAGAGAAGGGTGGAAGCAATATTCCAAGGAGTCTAGGTGAGAGCCCAGTGAAGGCAAGGATCAGAAAACCATGTCCTGAGGCCAAACCCAACCCACTGCGTGCTTGGTAAATAAAGTTTTATTAGACGCAACCATGTCCATTCTTTATGCAGCATCTCTGGCTGCTTTTGTGTTACAAGGGCAGAGTTGAGTAGTTACAACAGAGACTGTATAGTCCACAAAGCCTAAAATACTATCTGACCCTTTAAGAAAGAATTTGCAACTCTGGGCTGGAGGATAGGAGGGCTGGAGAGAGTCAAGCTAACTAACTAATATAAAATAAAAACAGGAGTAGAGGGTGAAAAGATCTGGAGAGTTGGGAGGTTGAAGTCAGAGAATAAGACTAGGGATGAGGGATCCGGATGTGGAGGCTGCCCTGCAGTGGGCAAGGAGGAGTGGGTGCCTATGGCCGAGGCTGGATGAGGGCTTTGGAACTCAGGAGATTGACCCGGGAAGTATCAGCCTCTCATGATAAATTGAGAATCAAATGGCTTGGTGGGTCATTAGATAGAATTACCCATGTGGATGCGGGTAAGATGAAGAACATCAAGGCTTTCAGTCACAAAACACGGTGCCCGGGAAGTCACCAGAAAACGCCTCCCCAAAAGCCATTTTCCACTTCTTTGCTATCAAAACTTCGATCTTGTTCAGAATGACAGTGTGCCCTACCCCTAGAGATGAATCATGGTTTGTCCGACCCCATCAAGTATTGATATTCCCTTCTGGCTGATGTTTACTTTCCCAGACTACCTTGCAACTAGAAGTGGTCCCATGATGAGTTCCAGCCAACGGGACATCTCAGAAAGTCAGCTTGGGGCTTCTGGGAAAGCTTTTTTTTTTTTTTTTTCTTTGTGGTATGCGGGCCTCTCACTATTGTGGCCTCTCCCGTTGCGGAGCACAGGCTCCGGACGTGCAGGCTCAGCGGCCACGGCTCACGGGCCCAGCCGCTCCACGGCATGTGGGATCTTCCCGGACCGGGGCACGAACCCATGTCCCCTGCATCGGCAGGCGGACTCTCAACCACTGCGCCACCAGGGAAGCCCAAGCTTTCATTTTTTGACGACAGAGAGATTTGCTAGTGCTGCCCTTCTCCCTTTTTTGCCTTGAGCACAGAGCTGATGCTTGGGGCTGTGGCAGCAATTTTGCGACCATGAAGCAATAAATATGAGGGCATACATGCAGCATGCTGAGGATGTTGGAGCAGAAAGAGAGCCTGGCCCTTCACTCCATCATTAAACCCCTGCCCACCTCTAGACTTTGTGAGTGAGATGAGGGAATGACTCTATTGCTGAAAAAAAAACATTTTCTTTTTTAATTAAAGGAAGGAAGTTCAGAGGTAGTAGCTGGGAGCTGGAAGAATGGCATGTGGGGTTGGAGGGAGAGGAAGCGGGCAGGGGGCTGCTTTGAGCAGAGAATGTGTGAGTACAGATGGGATTGGGAAACGGGTGGTTAAGAACAGATAGGAAGAGGCTTTGGACGTTGGGTTGAGGAGTTTTGGTTTCTTCTGCAGACCACGGGAAAAGATCACTAAAATTTCTTTAAAATCATATAGATCATAAGCTTGATGTAAGTGATATTTGCCAAACTTTGTGCCTTCTTCAAATGTCCTTGAGACATTTACTTTTCTGCCTTTTCTTGAAAAGAAAAAAATGGCAATGGATTTGCATTATTGTAACAGTTTTTTTTTTTTCTAATTATAAAAGTGAAATATATTTAGACACTTTACAAAGCAGATAAGAAAATAGAAGAAAACATTTTGGGTGTTTGATCTGAGGGTGGATGGAGATTGAGACAGGAAACAAGAAGATTCATTGTAACTCACCTTCCCTGGGCCTCAGTTTTCCCACCTGGAAAATGAGCAGATAGGCCTGCAGCTAGGGAAGTCTCCACCCAGCCTGATAGCCCAGGGATGCTTGATGCTGTAGCATGTTAACACACACACTACAGATGCCCTGGGTCATGGTGAGAGCCATGGTTAATACCCAGGAAGCTTGTCCATCCATCTTCTATGGGTTCACACACAGTGGCCATTTAACTCTCACTTTACAGATGTAAACTGTGGGCTTGGAGGAGATAAAGTGATGACCACAGCCCTAGAGCTGTCCCGTCTCAGAGGTCAGAATCACGTCCAGTGCTCACTTCTACTCCCCAGAACCGACACCCTCTCTCCCGGACCTGGACCTCACTTCCTTCAGTCGCTCAGCAGTCCATTCCCCACAAGCTCGGGAACGGCGGTGGACTGGGATGAGGGCGGGTCCGGAGGGCTGGCACGTCACTCAGCAGGACCAGCTCAGAGAGCACCAAGGTTCCTCCACCTCGTGCTGGCAAGGTGATACCACCTGGTTCTGCTGCGTGTGTGTCTGATGCCTGAAACGGCCAACTTTGTCCACCAGGGTACCGCCGGGGACCAAAGAATACAGGGAATAGCTTCGAGTTTATGTGTCTGGTGTTAAAAATCAATAATGTCCCTCCTCGGGAGGCACACTCAGGGGCAAAATAGAGCAAATCGCTTACTGGCTTCTGCGTGCGCACGGGCAGATGATGAAGCGCCGAGGAACCAGTCATACATCGTAATAAAGTACCCTTCACCTCTGTCTCTGCATCGGCGAGCGTGCACCCCTCCCCACATCGACCAGGAGCCATTAACCCCCACGGTGCTGGGCCGTCACTCACCCCTAATCCCCAGGAGCAGCTTTGGCGTGGAGGCTGCCGGGGGCTTCCCCAGGAGGAAGGAATTCAGAAATATAAGCGTGAGCCTCCCAACGTCCTCCAAAGGTGGATAAGTTTAGAGGCTCTGTCTGGCTTTCGAGGGAGGCGGGCTGTCAGTGGGCTAATGCCAAGTAAACAAGCTGCTGCAGTTTACCCCCCACTGTCACCCTCCCCTGGGCGCCGCGTCCTGGCTCATCTATTCTAGGGCACTTTGCTCCCCCGTGAAACATTCCATCCCTATCCATAGAACAAGAGCATGTCTGAAGAAGCAGAAATCTGTGGCGGCGACAAAACTGCTTGGGGGTTCGGCACTCACCACTGGAACCATCCTCAGCATTTGCCACATACTGGCCCTTTGGACGCTTACAGTAACCTCGTGGGAGACATGCTATTATTACACCATTATAAAGATAAGGAAACTGAGGTCCAAGAGGGAGAAGGAGGAGGTCAAGCAACTTGCATGTCTCACATGTGGTGACCCTGGGATTGGAGCTCAGGCCTCAGCTCAGACCCTGAGCTCTTGACTACTCTATTGTTTCACCCATCCCTGTGGTCCCTCCACCTTTGCCTCATTTTACAGTTGAGGAAACTGAGACCCAAGGATCAGCAGAGATTGGTCCAAGGTTCCATAGCCAGGCAGCCCGGGATGAGGCCCAGATCACAGGCTCCCATCTGAGGCTCTTCCATGGCTCCGTGATGCCACTTGCTTTCCTCTAGGTTCTTGCCTTAGAGCAGCAAAACCAGGCAGATTTGGAGTTAAAATCCAGGCCTTCTCAGAGCCCCAGGGCCTCCAAACTTCCATCAGTCTCAGAGGAGCTGGCATCCTTGGACCTCCAGCTTCACAAGATGTTAGTAACAAGTGTGCACGCACTTCACCATTTACAAAGCTCTCTAATCACCATACACCACTTAATCCTCATGAAAAAACACTGTAAAAGAAGTCTGACCATGGTCTTCACTTCACAGACAAGGAAACAGAGATCTTCTCTGTGGGACAAGGACTGGCGTATCCCCAGCATGGCCCAAAGGTGCGCCATGTGCCACCCCATGGACCTTCTGCCAGCAACTGTGTCCCTAATCAGCCTTGAGAAATTGCTGTCATTCTTCCTTACAACTTTATGAGGACTTCTTATAGCTCAGACGTCCCCTGGCCTCAAGCAAGAGGATGAGGAGACCCAAGTCATTGTCTAAACCAGCAGAGCTTGCTCTTGGCACCCTCTGCTCACCCTTCCTGAATCCTGGGAGTCCTTGGATAGCTCCCTGAGCTCAGAGATCAGGTTTCGTACTTACCTGTATCCCCAGAGCATTTATCACAGGGCTTGCTAGTTAACATAAACAGAGAGAAAGGGATGGAAGAAAGGAGGAAAAGTCCTTTCATACAACATTCACTGATTCAGACCAGCCACCCCAAGCTGGTATACATGGGTGGAATTTTTATTTATAATTATAATGTCACTAAGCAGCTGTGTGACCTCCTGCAGGTATATTAACCTCTCTGGGCCCCAACATCTCCATCCATAAAGGAAAGTAGGAAGATGGGATCTCAGATGGAGGCTATGTGGCATGTGCTTCCACCTCCCCCTACAAGACCACAGATATCCCAAATCAATCCCAGCATGTTTCCCATGTGTTAAGGGGTGGGGATGGGGATGACGTTTCTTAGAAATCTGAACTAGACAAAGGTACTTTTTCTTTTTGGTTCCCAGCCTCCAAACCCGATTTCTATTTGAGAGAGGCCCAAAGTATGTGGGGTGCAGGGGTTCAAAATCCCTCATATTGTCCAGGAAGTGGACATTTCTTTTCTCAGCTTCCAGGACAGGAGAATGGGGTTTAGAATTGGCCAACAGGATGGTCCCACTCAGGACTCTGAGCATAAAGCAGGTGACACAAAGACACAGGCATAGTTAAAAGTTTCTCAAGGGATGGTATGGTGACAGCAGTGGCCAGGCCAGGGGCAGCATTGCAAACACCCTTCCTGCTGTGTGAGCTGACTGTGCTTTGGGCCGCCAGCTTGGCTACCGTCTATTTTGCAACAATCGAGGGGAGGCCGTGTGGTCCAGTGGTTAAGGCTATATCTTTGAAGTCAGGTAGATATAGGTCTGAATTCTGTTTGTGCCGTTTATGAGCAACAGAGCTGTAGGTAAGTAATGTACCCTCAGGGAAAACTATTCTCTCTTCCGTAAGGCAGACACAATAGCAAGTACTTCATAAGGGTGGTTGTAGGGCTCACATAAGGGAACGTGAGTGGTGTTCCTAGCCCGGCGCCCCAGAGGGGCTGAATCAGTAGAGGTTACATTAACAACGAATGAGGAAGAGGAGAACTTTGAGGACCAGTTTCCAAAATGGGGGACTGAAGCCAGGGCAGGTGCACCTAGCTGCGAGCAGCCTGAACAGCTGTCCTGATGCAGAGCAGCTGGGGAGGGCCCATCACGATGGGTGCTCCAGGCAGGGAACTGGCCTTCTCGGGGAGAACCGACCTTTCTCTCTGATGCTACTTAAACCTGAATCATCGAGTGCTTTGCCCTTGGAGGAAGCTCAGAGGTGCAATAGGCTGGTGCCTGCGTGAGCACAGAGGCGACCCCTCTGTGAGTTAGGGGACCAGCCCCCGCTAATGCCAGTTCCCCCAGATGGAGCACAGGGCCGGCTCCTGACCCCAGGGCGTGCCAAGAGCCTGCTTTTCCGAGGTGTGTGGCAGCGTCGGGGGCCAGACGCTCCCTCCCAGGCCTTCCGTCAGCAATGGCATCTGCTCTTCTCCCAGGCTGGTCCAGCTGCCACCCAGGTGGGAGGCTCATTTTTCAACCCAGACCCTTCTTTCTGCCACCACGCCCACCCCGGGCATTCCCTTGGAGTCCCAGATCGCTGTCCTTCCTTGGGTCAGTGTGGCCTCTAGCCGCAATGTCCACTTTCTGCCTGTCTCTGTTTCCGACTGTGATTTAATTGGGAGCCTGGAAAACCCTGATTGTTCGATAATTGTAAGGCAGAGAAATTACCAGGGCATCAAAGGTTGCTCCAGTTGCTATATTAATTGTCCTTTGTTATCTCTCCATATAAAAGACCACTTGATAGAGACAAAAGCCAGCTGGCTTTAATTCCACAGCCTTCTGACAAGAGGATGAGAGGCCATTGTTGGCTCCCATCCGTTTCTTCCCAGATAGAAACCTTTGCTACTCCCTGCCCAGCACGGCCCCAGCAGGCCATACCCCGACCCGAGACCAAGAGCGAGGCCCAGCACCCTCCGCCCACAACCGGGCCCAGACCCTGGTTGTCTCCTGGCCCAGTGGCTCACAGAGGCGAAAAGCCCCGATTCTTCGCTGCGTGTTTCGACGTGCTTTTTCTCAAGTGCTGGTGTGTAAGTGCACGTGGGGACACTGCAGGATGAATAGCTAGCGTTTACTGAGGACATCCTACCTGCCAGGTGCCACGCTGACCGCTTTACATGCCTTTCTTGGCAACAGGAGTTACACATGTTATTTTTCTCTTCATTTTGCAGACGGGACTCAAAGGGGTTAAGTTACTTGCCCCGGGTCCCATAGCAATGGCGCGCTAGAACCAGGATCAAACTCCAGGTGCTCGAACGGAGCCCTTAGTCCCTCTGCAGTGCTGTTCTCTGAGTACACTTGCGGGGTGTGTGTGGGTGCGTGTGAGTGAGGGTGCGAGAACGTGTGTGAGTGTCTATGAATGTGTTAGGGGGTGCAAGTAAAGGACAGTATCTAAGCAGTGGGTCCAGTAGAAGAGGACCAAGCAAAAGGCATGAATGAGGAGATTGTCAAAGCATATTGGCACGTTTGATTTGTTTATTTTTAAAGGCCCAGCCACGCCTTGCTTAAAACCATTGGAATCTAGCAGTAAACAGACTCGTGTTTGAATGTTGAGCATCTACTTGTGCTGGGCCCCGTGCCCTCAGCTGTAAGTGGCCTGGAGAGGAGTCAACCACGTGTCTGCCCCCTGGGCTCCCTGCCCGGTTCCCAGCCACAGATATAGGGATGGGCTTCCACCGCCTCTGCTTCTGCTGGGAGGACCTGGGAAGGCTGTCTGGAGTTGCCTTAAAGCCATTCATTTTTTCAAGCCATTTGCCAGTTACCTCAAACATCACCTGGCCAGCCAAGATCTAGACTTATTCAACAGTTGATTATCCTTGGAACCAACAAGGCTGTGTATCACTAATTCACAATTTGGCTGTGGTTCTGCAACTGCAGCTACATTCGTGAATAAAAAGAATGGGGTGTAGAGCTCTGTCATGGCCAGGCCTGATGGGGCATTAGCTGTGATTTCACGACAGCCCTCCCGAAATAGATACCGATCCTGTGTGAAAGACTGGGACACTGTAGCCCAGGAGGTTAACGTGATCTTCCCCAGTCATACAGCTCATAAAGGGTAAACCATGGCAGGAGTCAGACTACCATCCAACGGTGACTCTGTACCATCATAAGTTGCTCCATCTTTACCAACAACCCACAGATTATTTACAAGTCGTGGGTTTCAAATAAGAAAACCCGGAGGAAGTAAACACCAGTGCCTGGAGCCAGGTTCAGTCCAGACGCTCTGGATAGTTCCCAGGCCCTCTTACCAGCCCCTGACCAGGGCACAGACCATGGGAGAGAAAGCTGAGGGCAGTAGCTCACTGGCAGCTATTCCAAATCTATAGGTGAGCCTGCAGTTTACAGCTAAGCCTGGAGTAGCCTGGGTCCTATTTCCATCTCCCCAGGTCCGTCCTAAACCAACCAGTGGCCAAAGATGATCAGGATGTCTCAGGAGCGTAGGAATGATGTAGAAAATAAGGGATAGGGCATCTAAGCCTTCAGGGGTAAATGCCTTTCTAAACTTAGGGCTAGAAATGGTCTCCCCTGTTGAGCTGGGTGATTCCTACCACTAAGTAACCTGTTCTGTTTTCATCCTGGTTTCCTGGAAACTGAAAAAGAAGAGTTACCTTCAGTTGTTACAATTCATCTCAGCACATAATTCATGATCTAGTTTTATTCTTCTACTCTCTCCTCATTCATTATTCCACCCTATGGAGGAGATATTATTATGCCCATTTTACAGATGAGAAAACTGAGACTTCAAGAAGTGAAATGATAATGCCCTGGTTGTATCTGACCCAGTCTCTCTGGTCATCAAGCCCTCCTAGGATTTTCCTTCCCACTGGAATCAAATCTGACCTCTCATCCTAGTCTGTGACTGGCAGCCCCCAAGTTCTCCACACCGTCTCCCATCTTGTTTGCCCCTCTCACTCACCATGATTCAGCCACACCAGCCCTATTCTGATCCTGAACCTACCAGACTTATCCTCGGCCCCGGCCTCTGCACCGCTCCTTCCTCCTCTGGAAACGCTGTCCCTCTGGAGCTTTGCATGGCTGGCTCTTACTCGTCATCTAAGTCTCAGTTTAAATGTCACTTCCTCAAAGAAGTTCTTGACCACGCTACCTACACTGGCCTCTGGTCGCTCCCGGTCATATTTTCATCCTAGCTTTGCTCTCTCCTGTCCAGTAATAAACACCTCCTGTGTATTTGTGCAATGGGGTGTACCCACCACTAGAGTATAAGCTCCATGAGGGCAGACGGGGTGAGGCACCTAATAGGAGCGCAACCAAGTTTTGGTGAGTGAATTAATCAATGAATGAATAACTCACTGGGATTCAAATCCCTTGCGTGGAACTCTCTACCCCTCAGCCCATATGACGCCCAGGCAGGGAATATGCTTCTTCTAATTTCACAAGGAACGTGCAGGGGTCTGTGTCCAAACCTCCCAGCTCTGAACCAGGCAGCAGATAATAAGGGGGACCGGGATGTCTTCTGGGGGTCCCAGGACAGCTCCCAGCATCGGGTTTGGGCATGTCCAGCTACGAGGAAGCAGCACTCTGCCAGGAGAACTGGTCCGGCCCAGTCCAGCAGGCACTGGTATGGCTGGAGGTCCCCAGTGAAGGCTCGGTTAGCAGGCCTAGTGAGCAGCAGTGATGGTTGCGTCAAAAAATGCAGGAAGGAACCGCACCCTTAGCAACTCCCAAAACACCAAGGAAGGGAAGTTTGCAGGACTCTGAAGTTCCCGCAGCAGCAGATGGACTCAGTATGTGAGACACAGGTGCTCACACCCGTACGAGAACCAGCACGGGAAGACCAGGCCGCTTGGGGTCAGGCCTGACTCTGAGGCCCCAGCCGGCCCTGGGGGCATGTTCCCTTAGACACTTAATACGTGAGGTCACCAAAAGCTGTCAGGGCTGAGACAGGAGTTCTGAAGTCAAAAGTAGCCCAACAGGAGTGCAGAGGGCACCAGAGCCTGAGAGGCGAACACCGGCCAGGCCAGAGCCCCATGCCTGGTCCATATCAGAGGAAATAGCCAATCAAGGTGAGAGCCAACCAAGGAGTCAGGGTCATGGGCAAATCGACGTGCAGTCAGGGAAGGAGCCCCAAGGCTCAAGGGTGGGCCAAGGCTGCCAGGTGGTTTGGGCTATTACCTGGTGAAGGTGGTCAGAGCCTCCTCGGAAGGTCCAGCCTCCAGGGGTCGCGGCCTCCACCAGGCCTCTGAGGTGGGCATCTGACAGGCCGATGCGGGGAGCAGGCGTGGGCGGAAGTCCGTTTGAACTCCCTCAGCCCTGTATCTGAGGAGGGAATTAAACCGTTCTGTTCTACTATGGCGTTTCATTGACTTCTGGCAAAACACGATGTCCTGCTTCAAAGGAAAGGAAACACACAGGCTTAGGAGGCTCGTTGGACATCAAAGAGCTATTAGAGAACAGCATCCTGATGAGCTAATTGCAAATGCAGCCCGAGCAGACGGAGCACATTTGCCCAGGAACATATGGGCTCACACATCCAGGGAGAGGGTGCTGGGGACAAGATGTATGTGGGGCTTTGCTGAACCCAACGTGTTTGCAAAATAATTCAAGACATTGCCTGAGCCTGGGCTGTTCTCCCCTCTGCATTCCATCAAGCCGGGTGGGGGTGGGGAGAAGGAAGCTTGGTGCCTCTGCAAAAGGAGGCCCCAGGGAGCAAGTAAGCAGGACCGGGCCCAAACAAACCGGAACATTCCCTGCAGAGCCAGCGAGACACGTGGGTGGAGAGAGCCTTCTCTTGACTCCCAGACGCCCCTCCAGACTGTGTGCCCCAGACCAAGTGCAGAGGGCCAGGGGCAGCAGTGGGTTATTCTCCTCCTGGACCTCCTCGGCCTCACCCATCCAGTCAGGGTACGGAGCCCCAGCACTTTCAGCCCTGAAAATGTTGCAGGAGTCTCCTTCAGCTCCATCATTACAACATGTCTGGAGACCACACGGTCCGGGTCGTCTACCCCAGGGCTCCCTGGGGTCAGACCAGTTGTGTGGGCAGGCCCCAGACCCTCAGCCATCACAAAAAGCTGAGTGACTTTGCTTCCATCTGGTTTATATCAATGCATCAGGATAGGACATAAGATTCTCCTCGAAGAAAAGGGAGTTCCAGATTATTAATAAAAACTACTTCTCTGGAACAACGATTTCATCTTACCAGTTGAGGAAACTGAGGCTGAGGGGGCCATGACTACCCAGGGCACACAGTGAATCAAGGGTGAGACCAAAGCTAGAACCCAGGACCCTGGCTCCAGGCCAATTTTCTGGCCACCCCGCCAGGTGGCCCACATCCTGTCAGGTTCAATTCTAGACAAGTGTCCAGGCCCACAGCCAGGCCCCAGCCTCCCCGGGCCCCCTGAACACATAAGCTCTCCTCAGCCCTCGGGGTGGGGGGAGCATTCCTCAGCAGGATCTGTGCCTCAGCAGTCAGGAGGACACCTCCGTGTCACCCTCCCGCCCTCCAGGCTGAGCCGATAAAGGGTAGAAGCAGCCGGGAGGCCAGAGGGAGCTTCCAAAGTAGAAGGCAGGGAGACAAGGGGGAGAAGCCAGCGTGTGAAACCGACATTGAGTCTGCTGCGTCTTCTAAGACAACGAGCTGGGGGCCAGCAGTGGGGAGGGAGAAAATTGGAGAGATTGTATGGGGCCTTGGAGGTGGCCTGTTCATGGTACAGTTGTGAAATCCAAGACTCAGAGGCCGGGAGGGGGAGGTTGGGGGCTGGGGGGTGGGAGGCATGCCCAGCATTCCCAGCAAGGTCGTAGCTGAGTCCTGCCCTGGGTAAAGCAGTACAAAGGCATTGGGCACCTGGAAGAAAATCTAAACCCGTATGCAAGGCTGAGTCTACCCAGCCTGGGTTTCCAGCCTCCTCTGCTCCCCCTCCCTCCTCACTCCCAGCTCTTAGACACAGCATCCTCGCCTCTTTCTTCACTGCTCTTATTATAGTCTTAAGTGATGAACGAGTTTGGGTGATTCTTGTATTAATTTTCGTCTCCCCCTGCCCCAGACGAAAAACTCCATGAAGGCAGGAGTTGGTATGCTTTGCTCACCTCTGAGTCCTCGGTGCTCAAAATATATTTGATGAATGAATGAATGAATATATCATGGCTCTTTCTGACTTCAAAACCTGCCATGGCTCCTCCCCACCCCTATGGTTTCACTGGTAAGCCCTTTACCCAGTACTGAGGTCATTTATGATCTGATCCAAGTTCCTTTCTGGTCTCATCTCCCACCATGATTCTCTTCATACATATCTCCACCCCACACAATACAACGGCTCTGGACAAAGCCCACTACTACTCCAGAAGACCCTGCCTTCACATGCCTTGATAGCTTAAATACTCCTAAAATACTAAACTAACTAAACTAACTCCTAAACTCCTAAAATACTTCTCCTACTTGTCTTTATCTAGATGACAGGATCCTACTGATTCTTCTATACCCAGCTCAAACGTCCCCTCCTTTCTCCATGGTGAGCCATCTCCGTCCAGGCCCTAGGCAGCATAGGTGGCTCCCTCCTTGGTAGGCAGCCCTTGAATATGGTGCAACAACCAGGATACTACACAGGCATATAAGATAAGCATTGGTTTCCATCCGATTCTACCATAAGAGACTAGGCCTACCATAGGACAGGAAGTATGGCTTACCTACCTCTGTGTCCCAACACCTGGAGTTTAACCAGTTGGAGGGCACAGGGCCCTTGACCCCTAACCCAGTTGGTGCTCTTTCCACCACACATAGATCAATTTCACATCATTCCATTCCGTTTCAATATCCTCCCCCCCTTCTCTTTCTCTCTCTCTCTCTTTCTCAAAACCCACATCATCTGGAACCTTCTCTTGGCTTCCCTCTTGCCTACCATCCTTCCGGTCATTGCTATTCCTCAGCAAGGAGCGTCCAGGAGGGAAGCTCAGGTGACGCCCAGAGTGGCAGGCTGGTGCCTTTGGGTTCAGGCCGGTTCTCAGACCCTCCAATGCCCAGTGGCCTCACCTAGAGAAGAGGCCTCCAGTAGTCTAGACCAGTACCTGAAAATTTTAAAAGCATCACACAACTCTATTTGTCCTGTGCAATGCTTTTTAAGATCAGTACATTTTATAGACAAATATAGATTTCCAGTTCCTCCTGAAAAATTAAAAGATCAAACCTTTCTGGCACTTTCTCACAAAGCATCAACAGGGAGGAAATAATAGCAGCTTCCCGTTTAGACAGAGCCTATGCTCCCTAGTTTGCCATAGACTCCACTACTCGCTGTTGCCCATCAAACCCCCCTGCTTCGCTAATGACCAAAACCTGCCTGGCCTGTTTAGGCATTTGGGTTTGTGGTCTAGAGGAAGTTTGGGAGACTTTCTTAGCTCCTAAATCAGAGATCATTCCTCCGGCCCAATGCCTCCCCTCTCATTTGTTCCAGATCTCTCTCTCTCTCTCTCTCTCTCTCTCTCTCTCTCTCTCTCTCACACACACACACACACACACACACACACACACACACACACTGACTCTAAACCCATAAGGGTGCAGTGGAACCCATAAGCCCAACTGCTGAGTCTGTGGACACAAGTGTCTCACTAGGGAGTATGGGGAAGTAAAACCCTCCAGGGAAGGGGAGGGGAAGAGCATAAACATGGGTGTGGAGACATATTACATTCCAAGGTGGCTGCCTGTTTTACATTCCACCAGCAATGAAGAAGAGTTCCTATTTCTCCACATCCTCAACACTTGTTATTTTATCTTTTTGATTATCGCCATCCTAGTTGATATGAAGTAGTATCTCATTAGGATTTTGATTTGCATTTCCCTAATGACTAAAAACGTTGAACATCTTCATGTGTTTATTGGCTGCTTATATATCTTCTTTAAAGAAATGTCCATTAAGATTTTTTTGCCCATTTTAAATTGATTTAGCTTATTATTGGGTTGTAAGACTTGTTTATATACTCTGATTACAAGTCCCTCATCAGATACATGATCCGCAAGTATCTTTCCCATTTTGTGAGTTGTCTTTTCACATTCTTGATGGTGTCATTGCAGCACAACAGTTTTAATTTTCATGAAATACAATTTATCTAATTGTGGGGGGCGTGGTCACTTATGCCTTTGGTGTCGTATCTAAGAAACCATTGCCAAGTCCAAGGTCATGAAGGTCCATACCTACCTTTTCTTCTAAGACTTCTATAGTTTTAGCTCTTAGATTTGGTCATTGATCTATTTTGACTTAAGTTTTATATGTCGTATGAGGTAGGGGTTCAAATTCATTCTTTTGCTTGTGGATATCCAGTTGTCCCATCACCATTTGTTGAAAAGACTACCCTTTCCCCATCTTATTATCTTGACACCCTAGTTGAAAATGGCACCTTTGACTATGATCATGAGGGCTTATTTCTGGACTCTCAGTTCTATCCCATTGATCTATATGTCTATCCTTGTGCCACTACCACATTGTTTTAATTACTATAGTTTTGTAGTAACTTTTGAAATCAGGAAGTGTGTGTCCTGTGACTTTGTTCTCCTTCAAGATTGCTTTGGCTCTTTTGGGTCTCTTGACCCAGACGAATTTAAGATCAGCTTTTCGATTTCTAGGTTTAGCCATTTTTTGCCACGAGGGAACATGAACCTTTTTTTAATAAGTCTTTGTATTTTAATTTGGATTTTTTTTAAATATGATATTTCCTGGTTTAAAAGAATTCAGGCCAAACAAAACAACTGCTGCAGGCTAAATCTCAGTGCCACTAGTTTGCAACGCCAGCTCAAATCCCAAGTCCAAATTTACAAATGGGGAACTGAGACCCAGAGAGAGAAGGTAAATCTCTCAAGGTCGTACAGCAAGTAAGGTGTGCAGATGGGGCTCAGACCTAGAAGTTGGGTTTCAAGACCAGAGCTTCGGGCATCCTCCTCTGCTTAGTTCCTCTCCAAGCAATATCTCTGGAAGCATACACCACACCCAGCACATGTGTCCAGTGATGTCTTAGGCCAGAAACACTCCTCCATCCCTTCCCGCCCAAAGATGCTGGGCTCCCGAGATGCTGGGGGCTCCCTTGGTCTCAAGGCTGAGGTTCAAATCCTGGTGTGGCCAATGATCCCAAAACATTCAGACACCATCATAATTTTCACCAGCTCGTGGCCTGGAAAGACAGGGTTCCCCTCTCCAACTCTCTCTTGCAACCTGGGGAGTAGACTCTAGGCAGAAGAATGAATTGCCCTCCTCTCCGCCACCACTCTTTGGGTTTCCACAATGCCATTTTAGGAAAGAAAGAAAGAAAAATAATCAAACAGAAAACAATCAGCAGTAGCCAGTAAACTTGTAGTCTCCAGAAAGTAATTTGGAGAGGTAGAGTGGAGAAAAAAATTTGTCAGATGGAGAGCCGGGCATGTCATGTGGGCCGGAGCACGGGGGCTCGGGGGAGCCTGCTGGCTGCAGCCCTGCTCCTGCAATTAAGATGATAGCATCGAGACCGCCATAATCCTCATGGTCGTAAACTGTGTCACAAGGTGCTTCCTCGGCAGGGTGAATCCAGCAGGCAGCTGGTCATAATTTTTCTGAGACTTCCTTTTTGTGTTTTAAAATTTTTTTTTAAGGACAGTGATGCCAGTTCTGATTTTACTGCAAGGTGCCAGGTTTTCATTTCATACTCTCTGCAAAGATGGATTCACTGGAGTGTAAAACAAGAAAAAAAAAAAAAACCCACACACAGACACACCCAGACACACACCCAGACACACACACACACACACACACACACACACACACACACACACACACACACACACACACACACCACCTTGAGGCGTCCCACATTCTCCCTGATCATTTCTGAGAAATTAAATCTTACAGCATAGTGATTTTCAGGGATTCTTCTTTAAATAGTTTTTTTCTAAGTCACTCATATTAGGATATGTAGAATCCAAAAAAGGAACAGTGAGAAGTGTCCTTAAAGCTTATTGCACACACTTCCCCACCCACCCATCCACCCACCCCAGAACCTTAGAGTCGAGGATGCTAAAGGCCAGAGAAGAGGGGACTTTCCTGACGCCCACTCTTTGTGGCTGAGCTGGGCTGAGAACGCACATTCATTTGTGTGCAGGGCGTCTTACACCCGAACACCCATTTAGATATCATCAACCTCAGAGCATTTCATTTTATAAAGTGGGGCAGAGGCCCGGAGAGGGGAAGGGACATGCCGGCTCCACGGGGGAGCTGGGTGGCAGCTCTCACTGTAACACAGGTCAGTGGAAACCTAAGCCACAGATTGCCCTGCTTGACCAGCGGGAGCTCACGGCCTCAGGAGAGGAGGGGGCATGGAAGGGAAGAAGAGGAGGCCAGTTTCAGGCGGGCCGGAGGAGTAGCGTGAACAACAGACAGACCGGAACAGCCCAGCAGCCCTCCTCCTCTGTGCCCTCCCTTTGTCTCCTCTCCCAGATGTATCCCTTGGAAATGGACCAAGGTACCCGTCCCAAGGCCAGCATGTAACCAGTCTTTCACAGAGGTCGGTGGCACATGTGATCAGCTCTAGGAGGAGCCCCACACCATGACCCACGGAAGGTAGCAGGAGGCTCTGGGAGAGAAAAGCAAATCAACAGGACCCAAAGGTTTCCTGAGTGGTGGTGTCCTACTTAGACCACCCTTTATTCTAGAAAAGGCAGAAAGATGTGAGCTCTATTGCCACAGGGTTGGGCACAAGTTATTATCCAATAACCTGTGAAACTCCAGAACTCTGCTGAACATGGGTTCACAGCGACAAGTAGAAGAAAGTGTCTAGCTGAGGGCCACAGGGCTCTGTTCTCTGTACTCGGCTACTGAGAGTTTTTACTAGGTTCCTACATGGACCGTAGGCTGACCCAATCAGATGGGCGGGAGAGCAGGTGTGAAGGACGGCAGCTTCAGGATTCCAAAGAGGGTTTCAACAAGCATTTATTAAGTGCCTACTGTGTGCAAAATGCTTCTGTCCCCTGGGCTCGTGAAGACTCTTTGCCCTGAGGAGACTGAGGAAAGAATGCAGTGGGGCAACTGAGGCAAGAAGAGCCCCTGGGTGATGCAGCAGCAGTCCAAGGGATTATGGGGACAGGGCAGCCCAGCAGGACCCCAAGGGCTCCACACTGCCACCCAGACCCCTTGGGTGGGGGCCTCGCACAGGAGAAGGGCGGCAAGCCTGGGAGCAGCTGAGTGTTAGCAATAAGCTAGCACCAGCCTCCCTGCCCCGTGAGCACCCTGCTACCCCAGCGCGACAGTGCAGCCACTCCGGGCCAGTTGCTGAGACAACCCTGAAACCAGAATCTTTGTGGCTGCTAACCTGGGGTGTGAGAGGGAGGGGTGGCAAGGAGCTACCACCACCACCAGCTGCTGCCCCTCCCTCTGCAGGCCTGGTGACCCTGTGGGATAAAGGCACCCAGGAGGTATCTCCTGGAGGCCAGTCCTGGGCACAATGAGGGGCTCTCAGCTACCCCACCCAGATGCTCCTCTTTAACCCAGGCCCCACTCTCTCCAGCTTATCAATCAGTTCCAAGAACCACCACCCACCCCCAGCCTTCAGCTCAGTCTGCTTCCTCCAGGAAGCCTGAAGAAACCCAATACTCTGCTCTCCTTAGACTTGGGTAGCCCTGATTCACCTGGCATGGGTCTTTCCTGTGCCTGGCGACCATGCTCAGATTTCCCATAGAAGCTTAGAGAGCCCTGCCCCATCTCTCAACAGGATTCATCACTCCCCTTCTTTAAACCTCTGCGTTGGATCTTAGCTGTCCACAGCCACAGTGTGAGGCGGTGTGGGCTCTCTCTGGCCAGACTGGGTGCTCTGCGCTTTGTTTATTCCATGATAAGCCGTATGCCAAACCCTGAGCTAGGTGCTGGGGAGGCCCCGGTGAACAAGACACCAGCCCTAACCTTGGAAACTTATTGTATAGTACAGGACAGAGATCAGTAAATGAACAGTGACAATCCAGGGGCCATCCTGTAGGAAGGCAAATCCTGGGGCCTGCAGTAGCACCGCACGGCAAGGGCACCTAACTCACATCAGGGGCATCTGAGAAGGCTTCCTGGAGGAAGGAACATGTACGATGAGACCTAAAGGATTAGCAGGAATTAGCCGGGTGAAAAAGGGGAAAGAGTGTGTTTTTCCAATAAACAGCACCTATTTTTTGAATGTCTACTTTGGACCAGACACTGCTGTCTATTCCAGCAGTGAATAAGGCAAACACAGTCCTTGCCTTGATGGAGCTTAGAGCATGGTGTGGGCACTGATGCGACATGAATAATTACAACACTGAATTACAACTGTGTAAGAAGAAAAGGTCAAGACATTCAAAACATAGAGTGGGAATACTTAGGCTGGGCTGCGGGTGGAGACAAAAGTCCCTGGGAAGGCCAATTTAGGCCAAAGCTTGAGGAAAGAGGAGAAGAGTTCTGCCAGGCAAAAGGGATGCAGCAGGGAGGAACAGAATTACAGGCAGAATGACCTGTGCAAAGGCCCTGAGGCAGCAAGGGATTTACTATGTTAATAGATCTGAAAATAAGGACTAGAACAGAGAGTTTTGTGCATAATGGCAATGCTTTAGTCACCCTTCATTATTGCAATTAACATTGTTGAAAGAATTTAGAGGTTCTAATGTTATCACATTTCTTTCCCATTACAGTCATCACAGGTTATGGTGGAACATTCTCCTCACTTCACAGATGATGAAATTGAGGCTCAGAGAAATGAACATGTGCCTAAGGTCACGGAGCAGGAAGTGGTTATGAGGATTCAAATCCAGAACCCTGTGACCCCAAGGGAGCCTCTTTTCTCCCCTCCCCATGGCCCCAGTATGCACCCAGCACCACTTCCTCACTTAGTATAGGTGTGAGGTTATATAGCTCAGACCCAAGACCCAGGCCCACAGCATCCCCAGGTGGAGGAGGTGTCCTGGCCCCTCATCTCACCAGCTGCACCCACGGACATGCTTACTGGCCTCAGATTCAAACACTAATTGCCCATAAAGTTTTTCATCTCAACAGATCCCAGCTGTGACCTGGAGGGAAGTGGGGGGCTTAGGAGAGGAGGTCGTTAAAATGAGGAATTTGGAAATGGCCATCTCCTTCAAAAACAAAAGCATGTTTTCGCTACAGGCATCTCAAGGGCCTCTTGTCTCCTCGGTCACCCGCCAGACTATGCGTTGCTTGTCAAGTGATTCCATCTTAATCGAGAATTCAATTGGCCCAAATTACATTATGTATGTAAATTTCCATCTGCAAATCAACACAGCTTGGACATCACTCTTGTCCGGCTGCTGCCTTGGTCTCCAGCTCCAGAGCCTGCCCTCGGCTCAGCCTCTGCCACCCAGGGAGGGGCGCTCTGGGAGCCAGGAGGCAGACGAGGGCTGGCGCTCCATACCACAGAGCTGAACCATCCACAGGCAGAGGCTGGGGGGATAAACCAGGCTCCAGGTGCAAGTTGGGTTTCCACCATCAATTTCCAACGAGAGCAAACGGGGAAAGCAACTGCAGTGGAACCACCAGCCTCTGATTTTAAGTCCAGGCAGCATCTGAGGACACCAAACAAGGGCACTATGTCTCAGGGAGGCACTTGTGTATAAGAGACAGCACATGGGCTCTGGAGCTGGACTGTTTGGGTTTAGATCCCAGATCTGCCACGTGTCTGCTATGTGACCTTAGGTAGTTTGACTAACCTCTCTCAGCCTCACTTTTCTTTTCTGTAAAATGAAGATAAAATGGTATCTTCCATACAGGTCAGTCAGAAAGCACGATGTAAGCATTAGCTGTCGTCACCTTCATCATCCTCATCATCACTAGTACTACCACTACTTTGCTGCACACCAGGCTAGAGTATTATCCTTGTTAAGCGTTAGAACGAACCTGCTAAACTCCATAGGGTACAAGCTGGGAATACCCTTAATTTTCCTCCCCTCCAGGGCTGGGAGCAGGGGGAGGCAAGGGAGGCACTTGTGGCCTTGGGAACAAAACATAGGAAGGCACCAAAGATCCCAGTAATCAAAATAAATCACATTTTAATGCAATATTTTTAAAAATCAAAAGTAACGCAAAGAAAGTCGTGAGGTACAAAACATCAAAATCTAAACCTACGTGGTCGGCCTGATTCTTTCCCTGAGTTGAACGAGATCTCAACAGGTTGGTCCCATACTTTTTCCTGTTACTCTTGGATAATAAAAAGTCATCTGGTCACTTGAGTAACCAAAAAGAATCTTATTTCACTAATTAGAATCTCCGGTCCAGTTAAGACCACACTCAAACCCCCTTTCCGGCCTGTCCCCCCCTCCTCCAGTGGGGCTGGATGCCGCTGGCCTTGAGGGAGGAGGTCCCCTCTCCTGTGACCTCTGCCCTCCTCCTCCAATGCACGACCTCGGATTCTGACCTCTTGGGGTGAGGCGCAGAGGAAAAGGGGATCAAAAACAGGCTGCCCAGCCTCCTGGAGCAGGGTACCTTGGACCTGGTGCTGTCCTCTCTGGGTGGGTGGGGAAAATTCAGCTCCTTCTCACTGGGGCTGTCACAAGTTCTCAGATGAGTCCCCTGGCGGGAGCTCTGCATCATCACCTCCAGATCCTTCCTTAGCCTTGGGCATCTGAGGGCCCTCTGGAGGCCATGCTGCCCTCTGGGCCTGCTTCTTTGGAAGAGTTCCACAGCCGGCCTAGAACACAGGTGAACAGGTGTTCCCTTGCCGGTGAGAGAAGGCAGCTTCCCTCCGTACATGCCTCACTGCCCCTTCCGTTGCTTCACACCCAGCTGCTCCCTTGCAGATATGCCTATCGTTACACTTCCCAAACTTTGGGGCACCCTTGCCAAGCCCTCTGTGATAATTAATTTTATGTGTCAACTAGACTGGGTTAAGGAATGCCCCGATGGCTGGTAAAACAATATTTCTGGGTGTGTCTGTGATGGTGTTTCCAGAAGAGATTAGCATTTGAATCAGTAGATTGAGTAAAGAAGATCCCTCCTCACCGGCGTGGGTGGGCATCACCCGATCCCTTGAGGACTGAAATAGAACAAAAAGGCAGAGGAGGGGCGAATTCCCTCTCTCTTCTTGAGCTGGGGCATCCCTCTTCTTCTGCCCTTGGACATCAGAGCTCCAAGTTGTTGGGCCTTTTGGGCTCCAGGACTTACATCAGCACCCCTCCCCCCAATTCTCAGGTCTTCAGATTCTAACTAAATTATACCACCAGCTTTCCTGGGTCTCCAGTTTGAAGACAGCATATCGTGGAATAGCTCAGACTCCATAATCACGTGAGCCATATTAAAAAAAATTCCCATATTAAATCTTTTTTTATATCTCTCTAGATAGATAGAGCTCTCTCTACATATATATGTATATAGATAGATATATAGATATATCTAGAGAGAGAGAGAAAGATACAGATAGACACGGATATAGATATCCTATTGGTTTTGTTTCTCTGGAGGACCCCGACTAACACACCCTCCTTGAAAGTCTCTCACTAGGCCAGAGGGGAGAGGGGCAGGACAAACACCCCCGCACTCCCACACTTCCCTCCAAGGGCACTCTTCTTTTGGCCCCTTCCTTAACCCCTCTATATGTGAGTTGCTGTCACCTGGCTCCCTTGAAGCCCAGCCAGCTGGTCTAGCGCCCCCTTTGGATGGGAGGGTACTTAGCATCACTTGCTTGGTCCTCAGCCTCCGGCAGCTCAGCCCAAACCGAGACACAGAGTTACACCTGCATTTCCTCCAGCCCTCACCAGACCCTGAAGGGCACATCTGATTACTTCCACTCATAGCTGGGGCATCTGAGGACCCCAGAGGCAAAGTCCCATGGCCAGTCAGTGGCA
This sequence comes from Lagenorhynchus albirostris, assembly GCF_949774975.1. Classification (NCBI taxonomy): domain Eukaryota; kingdom Metazoa; phylum Chordata; class Mammalia; order Artiodactyla; family Delphinidae; genus Lagenorhynchus; species Lagenorhynchus albirostris. The sequence goes on from NC_083110.1 coordinate 30,167,988, forward strand.
GTGCTGAGACATGAGCCTTCGGCTTCCTGCCTTCCCCACTGGCCAGGCAGACTGGTGGCCGTCTAGGAAGGACACTGGTTCTAGTGGACAATGGATAAACAATCAGCCCTAAGGGGAAAATGCAGGTGGCTGTGTATGGGGGTTGACAATCTTCATAAAGGACATGACCGAGCCACCTGTCTTTAGTAAGCACCTGCTGGCTGCCCAGGCCCACTCCCCGACCTCAGCGAGTGTGGCAGCCAGGTGACCAAGACTGACCCACACATAGGGCACGCGGGGAGAGCAGCACAAATTGGAGGCCCTGCCTGTGACTCAGTCCCCCAGAGCCAGAGAAGCCGCAAGAGAAGGCACCACCCAGGGAGCACGCTGTGGGAGCTACAGCAGGGCCTGGGTGCGTCCACAGTCCCCCAGCTGGGGATGCTTTTAGTATTTGGAATGTGATACGGGGTTTCTTCTGTCCCCTTTGGCCGGACACAGGCTCCTTCTTAACCAAACACACAGGCGAAGCCATCCGTCTTAGGACCGTGCTAGACCTGTGTGACCTCTGGCCCATGTCTTGGCCTTTCTGAGCCACTGAGCCTCCACTTTTACATGTTTGTCTAACAACGATGTCTAACAACAATGTCTAACAACGATGATAGTACCTCACATCACAGGGCTGTGGGAAGAATGAAATGAGATCATGCAAACCCAGGGCTGAGCAGTCTCCATGCACATTCAGAAGTGCTCTAACGTTAGCAAAGCAGTGCCTCTGCTATGTGCCGGGGCCCACCGAACAGGGCCAAGCCCTTCAATTCCCGGTCTGCACTTTCCATGAAGGAGAGAAGAATGTTCTCTCCAGTGCTGACAGGTCAGACATTCACTCAACAAACATCCACCAAGCACACAGCCTTGGACCCAGCAGATGCTCCATAAGCACAGAGCCCCCAAGTACAGCCAATGAGAACGGTGAGAATATGAGACCAGTGAGAACTGGTTTAAGGGAAAGCCTAGTTGGAAAGGGGGTGAAGGAGGACTTCCTAGAAGAGGTGCTGTTTGAGCCAGGCCTTGGAGAGGGAATGGGAGCTGCAGGAAGACAAGACAAGGGCAAGGAGAAGCCGAGTGAGGGCCTCCGAAAGCCCCCCGGGGAGCCCCAGGCAGAGGATCACTGCCCAGCTACCGGGGCAGCTATAGGTTCTCCAGCCATGGGAGTGTGTAGGGCTGTGCTCCCCTTCTCTGTCTGCCTCCCCCTCTGTGCACTCCCCAGGGCCAGGACCAGATCCACACCAGTCACCAGGGTGGCCTTGGCCACCAGACTACCGCTGCCCCTTGGTAGGTGCTCAGAAGTATTTATCTAACTGCTCCTGGGCCTCTGGAGACTGGGCACTGGCGGTTCCTGGGGCTCTAAACCATCCGCTCATTTGTCCAGTAGCTGTGGAGCACCGACTCTGTGCGGGGCACCTCTGCAGGGCTGCAATGCAGAGGTGGCCTCCGCCCTACCTGAGGGGCTGAGAGTCTCCAGCAGGCTGACCCTTGCCATAACCCTAGGATCTGGGCAAATAAAAGGCCTGGGAACCATGGTTACAGGCCCTCAGGGCACAGCCACCTCCCAGGATCCTTAGCTCTTCTTGACCGAGGCCCAGGCAGTCCTGGGCTGCACTGGCCTCCCCGCAAGGACCCAGTGAGGACCAGGCAGCACACATAAGGGGAAGGGGCCCGAGTCCAGACCTCGATGGGGGACCGGGTCTTTGTGTCTGGCTGTGAGTTGTGCTGAGGTGTCGGTGAAAATTCCAGCCCAAGTGTGACCCCTGGAAGCTGCTCTCTATGTCTCTGCCCCTCTGCTCACCTGGTGTTCCCTACCCTTCCTTCCAACCCTGCTCTCCAGGCTGTCAGCCCCAATAGTAACCTGCCAGCCCTACATCCTTCTACCAATCCATGCTCCTTCCATCTGGCGTGCCCTTCCCCACCTTCCTTACCTGGAAAATGCTCGTTCACTCATTCATCCAATGAACATCTACCGAGCACATTATCCCGTGGGCCAGGCACTGTTCTAGATGGTGAGAATTCAAGGGTAGCTAAAACAAGGTTCCTTTTTTAAAGGGGTCCCCAGCCTTGCTGGGGACACAAACACAGAAACGTATAAACTTAGAAGCACTTTCAGGTGTAGTGCAGGAAACAGACACAGTATAATCTAGGCCTTACTCAAGAGTCACCTCCTCTAGGATGCTTTCCTAACACCAGACAGTCAGGGGCCCCTCCCATGTGCCCCTGTAACACCTTAAACGAACCTCTAGGAGGGCACTTATCACACATTGTTTTATGGGTACTTTTAAGTTGGAATGAGAAACAAAGATAGATTCACTTCAATATCCCCAAGATTGAGCACAGGTGCTGGTGCTGGTCAAAATAGGTTGAAGGAAGGAAGGAAGGAAGGAAGGAAGGAAGGAAGGAAGGAAGGAAGGAAGGAAGGAAGGAAGGAAGGAAGGAAGGAAGGAAGGAAAGGAGGGAGGGAGGAAGGAAGGAAGGAAGGAAGGAAGGAAGACAGACCATTATCAGCTTGTTCCCCTGTGGCTATTTGTATTTGCACACGCATTACTGTTTACGCACGTTTCTGTTAAGCTAACCATCTCTGTGGACACGACATGCCCTCCCTGTGTGAGGCCTCTTGCCGTGTCCTGGGGCCAGTGGACAAATGGGACATGGCTCCTGGCTACAGATGGAATGGGTGACAGGGCAGACAGGCCCATAAACACACGGCCGCATCCAGCCAGGGGTGCACCTGACCTGTGTGGAAGTGCATTTCCACGTGAGCCGGGCCATTTGACTCTCATTCCCTGAATGATAATTGGAAACTGGCTGGTGAGTCCATCGGACCCAGTCATCTGAGAGTGATTTTGATGATATGACAATCTGGCCTTGAGCGAAAAAGCAATGAGGAGAAAGAAGGGAACTTCTGTCTGAGGAGCTGAAAGCTTGAGTGCAGCCCAGGGAACAGGGACAGCGGCTGAGGAAGGGGATGGGGGCAGAAAAGAGGAAATGGGCCATGGCGTCTGCCCAACCAAGCAGCTTTGGGACATGGAAGACCACGGACAATGCCAGGAGAAAATACCAGCTCAGAGGCAGTGCTGGCGGTAGTCCTGCAAGGCAGAGCCCCCCGTGGGCGCTCACCCACTCCCTCTTCTCTCCCCACCCTCCTCCACTCGGCGTCACCTCCCAGAAGTGCAGGGACTCAAGGCCTTGCTCTCCGGGCAGGCAGCACGTGGACAGGAAGTGGCATTTGGTGGAGCCCTGATCAGGGGTGAGAACACCACCGCTTCCCCAAATTGGTTTTCCGACAGTAAATTATAATTGCTCTCAGTGTTCTAGAACTCGGGGACGGAGATTAATTGCAGCTCCGTATCCTAGGGCGCCCTGAACTTTAAGCACAGCGTGACGTACAGGTTGTTAATAAGAAGGGGGGATCTGGGAGGACTCTTCAGATGAGCAAATAAGAAAAGGAAAACAATCTGAATTGGCTTCTGCACCTACCAAGGGGGAGTCTTTGGGCCTGGAAGGATGCTTCCCATCTTTCCAACCTGGCCACGGATAGTGTTTATGATGGTCAGAGGCACAAAGTGGCTCCCAGGGCATGGGGACCTGTGGCAGACCTCCGTCCCCCTGGCCCAGAATGGAGCCAGCGCCCAGGGCTCACAGGAACAGCAGTCACAACTCAGATGGCAGCCCAGTCAGGAAGGTGAAGGAAACTAATAGCGCTCGCAGGCAGGGGACACAGCAGCGCAAGGCAGCCACTGGGGGCCAGGGAGCCCGTTCCCTCAGGGGCAACCTCGGCTCAGCTCCAGCTGACCCTTATTACCTGGGAAAGCAGCCCATACTGCTGGGTCTTCAAGAGCAGAATTCCAGGTTTCTGTACAAAATCTCTGTGTTTTTATAGTTGGAAGCTTATTATCATTTTAACATATTTTACGGGGCCAGATAAAATATATCCATACTGGAATTTGGTCCATGGGCCAACATCTTGAAACCTCTACCTAGCAAGCAGTTACTTCCCCCCAGTGAGTGGGAGGTTTGGACCTGTCTCTTCCCTGAGAGAGGAGAGTTTCCCACCCTTCTGCCTCCTGGTTCCTTCCCTCCCACAGCGTTTCTCTCTGCCACCCTTGCCACAGGTGCCGTCCTTATCTTCTCATCTGTCTCCCTATTAAAATTTGAGCCCCTTGAGAAGCATGGATTATACACCCCTCTATCCAGAGCAGCTAAGAAAAGGCCCAAGGGAGGGCTCAAACAATGTCTGCTGAGTGAATGAATAAGCGTCATGCACTTTCAAACCTCTCTGCATTTGCCCATTCTCTTCCTTCTACCTCCACAGTGCCTAATTTAAAACCTGACACATGCATCCGCTCCAAGCTTCTGTCCCCTCTGTTCCCTTCACCACATCTCCAGCTTCCCAAACTGAGATCAGGGCCAAAGAGGATGAGAAGTAGAAGGGACACAGAGTCCATGGTGGCCATGATTCAGAGGCAGGAACCAAGGTCTGACAGGAAGAAAGGAGTTGCACGAGTCCAGACCATGATCCGAGCTGAACCTCCTGTCTGGAGGGGGGCAATGGACGTCGCTGATACCCCTGCCCTGGGCCCTCCTTCCCTCTCTTCCTCTCCCAGAGCACTGCCCGTGCTCTGGGGACCAACCCTCCCTCCTGCCCCCATCCTGAGGACAGGGCTGGAGCAGCACAAGCTCCCCAAATCCCACTTCCCCAGCAGAAGACCTGAGAGCCACCATCACCCCAACATGCACTCAGCTTGAGATGTACCTGGAAAGCCATTCATGTAATACAAAACAGAAATTACTATTTAGAATATGAAATCAATGCATTTTATTAAAATGTCTTTTGGAGCCACGTTCCATGGCTGCTGTATCTCTGCTGTTGGGCCACTCAGGGGACACTGACCCTGGCAGCCCTGGGCCGACCCACCCCATCCCAGGGCAGCTGCTTGCTGAGATGGGGACATTCAAGCTGTTATCTGGATACAAGAAAGAGATTCAAAGGAAGAGCTCATTTGTGCTGGGAGCTGACTGGTTTCCCTTCTTCCTTCCTTCTCCCACGTGGAAACCCAGTGGGAAATGGAGGCAGTCAAGGATAGAGGTCAAGAATGCATTGAGTTCAGGCTCCAGTGTTTACTAACATGGGACCTTATATCAGCTCTTTTATCTCTCTCTGCTTTGGCTTCCTTCTCCACAAAATGGGGATATGTGAAAAGAATACAAACCACTAAAGTTCCAGGTAGAAACATCTTCCATACTTTAGATCATTTAATCCTCCTAACAACCGTATGAGATAAGTACAGTAATAGACTACAGACTGTAATAATAATAGTCTCCATTTTACAGATATGGAAACTGAGTCACAGAGAGGCAAACTGGGTTCTGCAACGTGACACAGCCAGTAAACACTGGAACTGTGATTCAAACATAGCTACATATAACTCTAAAACCCGTGTTCACCTCTTCTTAACTTTTAAGAAACTTAAGAAAACATAAACATGATTCGAAATACAGAAAGCATCAAAAAGACAGGGCAAAGCCTCCTTCTCATCATTATCCTGCATCTTCAACCATCCTCCTCTCCAAAACTATTCTTCTACATCTCTTATTTTAACTTCCAGAGTTTCTTTAGGCATATACAAGCAAACACGAACACAAATTTTACCCCTCCCTTTTACATGTTGCTCTGCACCTTGTTATTTTTATTTTTAAATGATTTAAGACTCACTTAGAAGTTCCAAAATAGTACAGAGAATTCCAGTGTACCCTTCACCCAGCTTCCCCCAATGATAATATCTTAAATAACCATAGCACAACTATCAAACCAAGAACTTGGCAGTGGAACAATACAATTAAACTTATTTGGATCTTACCAGGTTTAGGTGCCATACATTTTTATGTCGTGGTGAATAGCTCTATGAAATTTTATCACATGTGTAGATTTGTGTGACCACCACCTCAATCAGGGTTCAGAACTGTTCGATTACCGCAAACAAGTTCCACAAAATACCGCTTTATATTTACACACGTCTCCCAACCCTAACCGCTGGCAACCACTGAGTTGTTCTCGACCACCATGTTTTGTCACTTCAATAATAATAAATAATACACAGGGAATATAGCCAACATTTTATAATTACTATAAATGGAGTATAACCTTTAAAAATTGTGAATCACTCTGCTGTATACCTGAAACTTATATCATATTGTAAATCAACTATACCTCAATAAAAATTGTTTAAAAAGAATAATAAATAATAAATGGAATCCACAGTCTGTGACCCTTGAGTTTGGCTTTTTTAACTCAGGATAAAGCCCTTGAAATGCATCCGACATGCTGCATGTATCAATAGTTCACTCTTTGTCCTTGCTGAGTAGTATTTCATTGGGTGATAGCAGCACAGTTTATCCATTGACCTGGTGGAAGATCTTTGGCTTGTTTTTATTTGTAACTATTACAATTAAAGCTGTTTTCACATTTGTGTATAGGTTTCTATATGGGCATAAGTTTTCATTTTTCCTGGGTGAATACCCAGGAGTAGAATGGCCGGGTCATAGGGCTTGTGCATGTTTGACTTTGTTTGTAAGAAACTGCCAAACTATGTTCCAGATCGGCTGTTGCATGTTGCCTTCCTCATGACAGTTCTGTTGCTTTGCATCCTCACCAGCACTTAATATTGTCAGCATTTTTATTTTAGCCATTCTAACAGGTGTGTGGCAGTACCTCATAGTACACCTTACTTTTTTAACTTAGGAGAACTTGGTGCTCTTTCTATATCAGAATACAGAGCTACTCTTTTTTTTTTTTTTTCTGCAGCTGCATCGTACTTCCTTGTACAGATATACACCAAAATTTATTTAACTGATCCCTTTTGGGTTGGCTTTTGAGTATCTCCAGTCTTTGTTATTTCAGTTATTTGAGCCCCAAACTCTCAACCACCACATTTAACTGCCTTTGCAAATATCTAAGGCCCTGGGCATGTACATCTTATGTCTTTCAGCAAAGGATTCTATTAGTGATCCTTTCGATTATAAGTGAAAGAAGCCTAACTTGAACTAGTTTAAATTGAAAGAAGCGGAAGTGATTGGATCATAGATGGCAGCATTGAACGACCGAACTGCAGGAAAGGCGGGGTCAGAACACTCAGAACCGGATGGCACCTGATCTCTCTCCACCTCCCTTGTCTGTCTGTTCTTATGTCTGGGTCTTTCCCCCTCTCTTCACTGGGCAGCAAGCATGGCCACAACAGCCCTCCATACTGTGGGGGAACTGCCTCTCTTTGCCAGATCTAGATCAAAGGTGTCAGAGAAGGGTTCTGGCCCATTTGGGGAGGGAGCGCCATTTTAACACAATCCTGGCCATCTCTGGTAGGTAAGATAGTTCCTAATAGTTGCTCCTGTGTGTGCAGAGGAGGGGTTGGAAGATGAACCCCAAGATACAGAGATTTCTCCTGTCTTGGGATTGACCACATCAGATTCATTCCCATATTTCCCAACACAAATAGCCACTCTCAGCACACATTAGATGCTAAAGGCGTGCGGCGCATTCCGAACAAGGTATGTGTCAATCAATCACGCATTCTAGTAAATTGCCTCTTATTTCTTCACATGCTGGGGAACCCACCATTTAAAATAATGCCGTTAAATTCCTCCACAAAGCAGGCTTTCTTCACCTAAATGCTCACAGCAGGATTTGCTTAAAGTGGGGCATGCCTGTAATCTCAGCTCATGGGGGAAACCTTTGATTTTCCTGACAACCCACTGAGATAGGCGAGGATGTTACGAGGGCAAATGGTTAATGGATGTGAAAGCTTTCTGTGACCTGAAAGTAGTACAGAAATGTAGGACCTCACCATGACTATTATGATTATCCTTATTTCATCTCTTCTTTGAAGAGCTTTACACTGTAATTTTGGAAGTGGAATTGGAGACACCTCTCTAACAGTTCAACCTCATACTTCTCCTCTAAGTCTCAGTCCTGGGTCTCAGAGCATCATTTCCCACCAGCCTATTGCTTCTATTAAATGCAACATAAAGAGGTTTCCGCAGCCAGAGGCCTCCTCGGACGGGAATAAAGGGAGGCAATGAGGCACATTTAACCATCTCTAGACCACCCTATACCAGAACAGTCCATTCTAGCCCAAATTTGGGGATTTGATTTCACAGTCTTCCTGGAACCCCTAGCTCTATGCCAAGCCCTGTGCTGGATGCTGGAATCCCAGGCAGCCCACAGTCTGGGGGAGGCCGGTCATCTCTGTAACTGCTTCCACGCAGTGAAGGGAGACGCAGAGGTCCCCAGGACAGGGGATTGGGGAGGTGTTTTGGGAAGAGCCCCAGCTCTGACCTTGACGGAGAGGTGATGTACGTTTGAATGACACCGCTGACCCTGGTAACCTCAATCCTTCCCCAGCTGCCCCTCTAGTCCTAGGACCCTTATAGCTACACAAGAGTCCTTATAGTTTACCCCCAAATTCTTTCTTTCCTTCTCTACATTTTTTACTCCCTTTCTCCAGATTCCTTCTCCTTGTTTCTCAGTACCTTTCCCTCCCTTTAAAGTCCACCTCCATTCCTACCACTCTCCCAGGCTTGGTTTTGCAAAGAATCCCACCACCATCCCCTTCCTTCCCTTGCTCTGCTGGGACACAGTGAAATGTAAGTAGCTCCTAGACCCTTGGTCATAAATCAGTCTCTCTGGAGGCGCGATCGTTTTTATTGCTCTTCTGTGAGCATCCTGTCATTCCTCTCCCTGTTTCAGATATTGGCAAACTTGGGACTCACAATCCTCTTCCCGGATACGTCTCATTAGAGACCTGCCAATGGCTGTGCACCTTTGCACTGCGAGGCTTCCCTGGCCGATTATCTTGACTCCATCATGACTTTTGGCAGACACTCCAAAAAAGGCAGTGAGTGTCGAATCTCCATTATTAACTGGGAGTCTCCCAGGACCTCACCACGCTTGTCCTTCCTTCTTCCCCATTCCCATGAGGCAGCACATCTCCAGGAGACCCAGAAATCATGGCTGAGACTGGACACCAATGTTAACGGCCATCCAGAGCCCCTCAGCCCAGAGAGAGGTTGAGGGGCTCAGCAAACATCGCGGTGCTGTCGAGAGGCTCTGTGATATTTACGGTGCATAGACATGTTGATGAGTGGGCAACAGTGATCAAAAGGAAATGAATTCTACTGAAGGGGTAATATATCACAAGGGTTAATAAACACAGACTATCTGAAGTCAGTGAACTCGATGGAAAATATACAAGTCACTGGGACCTTGAGGAAGTACAGACAAAGCAAGGCGTGGAATTGCTGCAGACTGTTTACGTCCTTGCCATCTCAAGAGTGAGGTGAGCTGAGAGCCTGCTGGAGTTTGACCAAATGAAGCAGGGGTTCCAACAGAGGCTGGTCTGTGCATGAGCTCCTCCCTGTCTTAGAAGAGAGTCACAGAAAGAGAAAAGCAACATGTAAGTGCAGTTATTGGTACTTGGACATGGACCGACACATCATCCAATTAGTACTACCGTAAGAGCTTGGGAGAGGGCTGTGCTAGGGACGAAGGGGGAGCGTTTGAGGGCTATGTCAGCTTAACTGGGTGTGTGCTCTTGAGAGGCCATGGTTTCTCCCACTGACTTGGGGTGAAATCAGCCTAAATTATGTCACGTGACCACATGTCCACAAGGTCCTAACCATTCTACTGATGGGCGTAGCTGCCTGAAATAACTTTGGCCCAAGGGACGCTTGTCAGTCAGTTTGGTTGCAGAGCACTTGTATCAGTCTGATGCTTGGATGCTCTACCTACCCTATTGCCCAAGAGAGCTGGACCCTCCTGGAGGGGGGTAGTTGGAATAAAACAAGGAATCAATAAATGGAATCAATTACTCTTTCGAATCTTAGTTACTGAGAATCTACTATTGCCAAGCACCATCTTCAGGACTAGGGATACAACAGTGAACAAAACGGACCCCTCTCTGCCAAAATTCCTGCCTTCATGGTGTTTATAACCTAGTTCCCTGAATATTTTCTAAAAATCAGATGACCCTGTGTGGGGGTGAAATTGAAAGTCTTTTCTTTCTTAAATCTTCCTCTTCCCCTTGCATTCTCAACCACAGAATCGTTGATACAATAAAAACACCTAAACCTTAAAGTATAGTTCAGAGAGAAAGAGAAATATGTTTCAGTTAAAGTGGCAACATTAAGCAAATCCACTCACAATTTCATAGTCAAGAACTGAACAGCAGTCTCTATGTTAGGTATAAACATTAAAATAATCAGTATGGGGACCATACAAACATTGTTCAAGAAAGAAAAAAAGGACCCAGTCTGGAAAATAAATTCCAAATAACAGAAGAACATTTCCTCATTATAATAAAGCTTAAATAAATAAATAAATGTATCAAAATAAGAAGGTAAAGAACAGATGATAAAACAATAGAAAAACTTTCATTTGCAGCAAAATGAAGAGACAAGCACTAGATTTACCCTATCACCTGAAACAAGCAAGAAAATGGACAAAATATATGAAACAACAGTTTTCGAGATGGGGGACAGGCAACAAAGGATGGGGATCCCTTAAAGATGGAAAACAAAAGAGATGAGCCTTACAATCGCCCCACTGTGTGGCCTGGAGCTTCTAGGCATCAACACATGCAGGTGCTCATGCAGGGTGGGAAGACTTCCTGTTCCCACCAGGCAGAATCCACAGGCATTAAACAGAGTACTTAAACATTTTCTTCAGGCAGTGAAGCAAAATTGGCCCAAGACTAAATGTTGCCGTGGTCAGACCTAACAAAGCTTAAAAGCAAACATGAAAGGATTAAGTTTTTAAGAAACTTAAGTACATTCCAGAACAAGACTTTAAAAAAAAAGTATATATATATATATATATATATATATATATATATATATATATATATATAGGAATATAAAACTAGCACCCAATAAGATAAAATTCAACATTTCTGATATACGACAACAAATTATCAGAGAAGCAGGAAAAGATAATCCATAATAAGGAGAAAATATGATCAATCAAAACTGACCTAGAAATGACACAGATAATATAATCAGTACACAAAGACATTAAAACAGTAATTATTATTGCATTTCTCATGTTCAAGAAACTGAGGGAAAGAGATATGGAGACTGATGATATAAAGACCAAAATCAAAATCCTAGAGATGAATACTACAACGTCTAAGATGAAAAGTAAACTAGATGAGATTAACAGCCAATAAATCATCACAGAAAAAGAGGATTTATAAGCTTTGGATACAGCAGTAGAAACTATCTAAAATTAAACATGAAATAAATTTGAAGATAAATGAAGAAAGCTTGCCTAATTGTTGGACAAACTCAAATAACCTAATGGATGTGTAATTGGAGTCATAAGGAAATAGCAAGACAATATCTAAAAGAAATAATGGTTGAAAATTTTCCAAATTTGAGAAAAGCTGTAAACACAAAGATCAAAGAAGTTCAACAAAGCCCAAGCACAAAAAACATGAAGAACAGTACACCAAGCCATACAATAAAAAGATTGCTTTAAAGCGGTGATAAAGAGAAATTCTAAAAGCAGCCGGAGTTAGGACAAGATGCATCATGTATAAAGAAATACAGATAACAACAGGTTTCTTGTCAGAACCAATGTGAGCCAGAAGACAAGGAGCAATATCTTTAAAGTACTGAAAGAAAAGACTTGCCAACCTGTAATTCTATACCCAGCAAAACTAGTCTTCCAAAAAGAAGGCAAAGGAAAGACTTTTTCAGACAAGCAAAAGCTGAAGGGATTCATCACAACAAGCCCATCATACAAAATATGGAAAAGAAAAGCATTCAAGCAGAAAAGAAATGATACCATAAAGAAACTGAAATCTACACAAAGAAATAAATATCACTGGAAATTATCACTATGTGAATAAACATAAAAGATTTTTTTTATTATTTAAATCTATTTAAAAGATCATTGACCATTTAAAACAAATTTAATCACAATGCATCAAAGGGCTTATAACACACGTAGAAGTAAAATGTATAGCAATAATAGCTCCAAGGCCTGGTGAGGAGAAAGGAAGTATATGGTTGTAAGGTTCTTGTACGATACATGAAGTGATAAAATATCAAATAAAGGTAGACTGCATTAAGCTGAAGACATATACTACATACCCTAAAACCAAGACTAGAATGACAAAATAACTAAATAAAGAGGTATAGTGTTAATAAGCTAACAAGGAGATAAAAAGATTACCAAGGGGTGCAAGGACACTTTGGGGGTGGTGTATGTGTTCATTAGGTTGATTTGTGTTAATTGCTTTCATGGTGTATTCATATGCCAAAACTTGCCACACTTTCGCTTTAAATGTGTACAGCTTTCTGTACGTCAATTATATCTCTGTGAAGCTGTTTAAAAAAGCTCTAGAACAATAGGAAAAGGGAGCTGCAGAGGCAATGAAACAGAAGGAGAACCATCATAATGCAATTATAGAACTAATAAATAAATCCTAAGAATGAAGAACAGAATAAATGCAGAGGAAAAATTAATTCCTGATATCAAATAAAAAGTTGTGAATGTGCTGTCAAGTGGTGCAACTCCAGGGAGTTTTCATATCTTAGTCCATGATGTGAATGTACTGCAGGGCCCCCCCGGAGCCCTGCAGTTCATAGCCCTTGTGGCCCTATGCCACCCCTCTGCTTGAGATGATCACGGTGAATGCACAGGAAAAACACAAGAAGATCAAAGAATATAGTGAGATTTTAGTGGATTTGGAGGACAAAGTTGATCTTATGTTAGAATAACTGATGCTTTCATAGTAGAAAGCACCAAAAATGAAATAGAAATGTAATAATAGAAATAAAAAATCCCTGAAAAGAGAAATTATGGAACTTGCTGATTAAAAAGCACACCGTTCCCAAGGGTCTTGGGGCAGGAGGCAGGGAGATGACACCGAAACATCAACATCCAGACATAACCTGGCAATTTGCTGAACTTTAAGGACAAAGAAAGAATGCTTCACCAGTCCAGGTAGAAAAGTAAGTCATTGATAAGCTGTATTGAAACAGATGGACCTTAGAATCTTTGGCAACAATATATAATTCCAGGAGACAATGGAGGAATATATTCAAAATTCTGATGGAAAGAAAATGTAAGCCAGGATTATTATATCCAGCCAAGATGTCATTCAAGAATAAAGGCCACAGGAAGACATTTCCAACTAGGAAAGAATTGAAGGAATTATAGCATGCTTGATTCCTTGTTGAAAAGCTATTTGATTTTGAAATCCAGCTAGGAGTGGTAGAAACCCAGTGGTGGAGACTTATTATTACCTTCTCATGTCTACTTTTCTGCCTTCTTTGGTCATAAGAACCCTGATATTTCCCTGGGGACATTGTCACCCACCTACAAGACTACATTCTCTAGCCTTCTTTGCAGCTAGTTATGGTCAAGTCATGAAGTTTAACCAATAGTATATAATCAGATGTGATGTGTGCAACTTTCAGGAAGTCTAATTAAAGGGAAGGAGGGCATCATCTTCAACCGTCATCCACCCTGCTGCCTAAAATATAGATGTGATGGGTGGAGTCCTGGCAGCCATCTTAAACCATGAGGACAAAAGCTAAACCTAGTGATGATAGAGAAATCAGCTAGAAGGAGTTTGGCTGCCTAATAAATTTGTGGATCTGCCAAACCTCCTCTGGTCTGCTGCTTCAGGTTTACTTTACATGAAAAAGAAGTAAACTTTCATTTTGCTTCAACCACCATTTTTGCTGTTGTTGTTCTGTGGATGTTATATGCGGTGGATCCAAATTCTGACTCATATACCAGTCGACTAACAGTTATATCTGCATAAAGAACTTAGGTATGGAGAAGCTATTGTTCTACACACAGAGTTCATTAAATGTACTTCTAAGACTTAAAAACTGGTGTAATTATGCCTACAGAATAGAATAGAAATGTTGTAAAGTTTAAAATATTTTTTTAAGTAATAAAACTAACAATATTAGGTACGAGAAGAGGGAGGAGAGGGAAGTATAAGAGTGCTCAACCCCTCATCTCTCTCAGCAGGAAGTCAATCAATACTGTGTAAATTTAAAAGATGTGGTTTTAAACTGACTCCCACCTCCTAATGCTTTCTATAATCCCTCAGAGGGGATCTGTTAGAAAAGAGTATCTCTTGTGCTGAAGAAATATTTGTCTAAATGGAGCAATTCCTTCCATTTTAATTTAGATTCTTTTTCTTCTTTTAAACTAAACTAAAATTAAATTTAATATTTTTTTTTTATTAAAAAGTAGCTTTGTGGGGCTTCCCTGGTGGCGCAGTGGTTAAGAGTCCCCCTGCCGATGCAGGGGACACGGGTTCATGCCCCGGTCCAGGAAGATCCCACATGCCACGGAGCGGCTGGGCCCGTGAGCCATGGCCGCTGAGCCTGCACGTCCGGAGCCTGTGCTCCGCAGCGGGAGAGGCCACAACAGTGAGAGGCCCGCGTACCGTAAAAAAAAAAAAAAAAAAAAAAAAAAAAAAGATATATATTGATTTCTGAGGGTTACATTTGGGAGAAGATTATTTTTTTACTTAATAGTTTTCTTAATTTCTTGAATTCTTTATAATGAGCACGTATTACTTTTTTAACATCAATGAATTGATAGTGTACTTTCTGTTGTATTCACTTAATAATTACCAAGGGCATGCCTCCAAGTCACTGATTAATATCCTATAGCATGGATGTACATTAATTTATTCAAACATTTCCTTATCCATGAACATTCAGGGTTTTTTTATACCTCACCTCACCTTCTTACACCATAATTTTTCTGTAGCTTCAACTTCCAAAACTGGGGGTTCTGATCAAAATAATATGCACATTTTAAACCTTAACAGTGAAAAGATTGTACCCTAATTACACTCCCACCAATTATGAGAGTGCCCATTTTCCCTCTCCCATAATGGATACTACCAACACTTTCAAATTGTGTCAATTTGGTTTAAAAACTGGTCTTTCGTTGTTATTTTCATTTTCATTTCTTTGATTCTTTGTTAGCGCAAGCCTTTTTTTTTTTTCTATGTTATTGGTTGTTTGTGGCTTTTTCTTGTTCATTTATCTATCAGGTTATTTGTCTTTTTCTTATCCACTTGTAAAAAGCTCCTTCTAGATAAAGGCTATTAATTTTTTGTAATACATCCTACAAATCTTTTCTTCCAACATTTATCATATGTCTTTTGATTTTGTTTATGGTATCTATTTCCAGACATATGCTTAATTTTTATGTCACATATATCACTTATACCATAACAGTGAGGGCATTTTTTAAAAATGCTCAAAACAGAAAAAAAGCAAAAGCAATGCTTCTGTCCATTGCATCACTCCCAACCCACACCCTCAGGCTTTGAAGTCCAAGTTCCCCCAGTGCAGCTTACAAAGCCCTCCATTAGGGTCCTGTGCACTGGTCAAGTGGGGCTGCCCCTTCTCTCTTAGGAGACTGTGTCCTCCATAAGCGCAAATTGCTCCTAGCTACTGTCTCACACACATCGAGGGGCCTCCTGTCACTGAGCTGCTCCTCTGCTGTTCCCTGCTCTTCGCCAGAGCCCACTGTCACTTAAGACTTTCTCCTTCTCTAGGGGGATTTCCCTGAATTCCCCCTTCCTGTCCACCAGCCTAGAAAGCTCTCTTCTGGGATCCCATCATGCCCTGAGCCCAGCCCGTGTCCATCTACTGCACATCCGGATGCCCTCCTGAAGCCCACCTGCCAGCCACCACGCTGATTAGTCAGGGCTTAGGCCTTATGTGCTGTTACTTATTTTTAGTATCACCGCTTACCTGAGCATGTATCTACTGCCCTTATCAGAATATATTTTAAATATCTATTTATAGTCATGTCCCCTAGACCACCAGCTTCCCGAAGGCAGAGCTATGTCTTACTCATCCTTCTGTCTTCCACTCCTGCCTGGTGAGATGAATGGATGAATGAACGGAGGAAAGTCCCCAGAGGTTTGTCAACATCAGAGTGTCCGAATACGCCCAGCAGAGGGCAAAGGCTGGGACAAGGTGACACCTTCACATTAGTGACATGTACAGCTGATATCTTAAAAAAAACCTTCCTTTCCCTTCTCAGCATCTCCACTTCCAAGCATTCTATCACAAAAATAAATGAAATTAAACAACAAAATAAAGCACACATAGACCATAACTTCTCTCCCTAGCATCGCGTACGTTCTCAGCTATGGCAATTTTCCAAATCACTCAAATCTATCACATCCTTGGAATCCCTGAAGACCATCATGAGGGGATAATGTAACCATTTTACAGGAGGGAAGACTGAGGCTGGGAGAGGCCAAAAACGTGGCTTGACTCTTGAAATCTGGTATAATAAATCACAGGCTTGGTTCTGGAAATGACTCCAAGATACATTCTTGTCCAATGCTATGGCTTCAGATTGATAAGGTACGGTATCTCAAAGGGCCATCCCATGATAGCTTACCCATTTTCTGATTTGTTGTTTCAAGTACCTTGGAATACGAGACACCAGCAATCACGTACGCTCCAGGAATCAGCAGCAAATTGTTCTGTCTCTGAACTTTTTGCAGTTTGCCAAATGCCTCCTCATCTGGTCACCTCAGTATAAATTGCTCTAAAATATTATTTTATGAATATACAGGATCCAATAACAAATAGTATCTTTTTTGTGAAATTAATTTCAATTTAGCCTTAACTAATACTAAATTGCTATGGAATTACATATTACATACACATTACTAAAGAAAGAAGTTCATCATGATTAATGTTATTACAGTGAACACCAAAGGAATTAATAATGATTTGCAGTTATTATAAAGTGGTGCTGGGGTAGGAAAAAAGGTGAAGTCTAATTAAATGCTGGCAACCACTTTAGGGCTCTGCAGCAGTGAGGATGCTGGGGTTTATGTTAATTAATTCTATATGAAACATTGCTGAAGTGTTTTAATATTGTTCGAAGAGCCAGGATTTTACTACCACTGTGTGTTTTGATTTTTTTTTTTCCCCACAGTGACCTGTCGGCATGCGCGAGGTGTTAAATTCTTGGGCTCACCAGGTGTTAGGAGGCTGAGGGTTTCTTATTCCGATTTCAGAGTAGCCGTGCTCGGTGGTGAGACCAGTGTCTCCAGGGAACGGCACATGCTGGAAAATGGATGACCTTTCTTTGGAAATGGATCTTGGGTTTCCCGAGTAGCTTTCTGGGTTAGACGCAGCTCCACGGTGGCCCCGACGCATGGATGGCGTGGGCAGCCTGGGCATCCCAGAAGGGTCCCACCTTGCCCAAAACAGGACTCAGGTAACACAGCGCCTGATCTTCTACTATTATGAATGGAAGTCAGCATGGTGAGCTCAGGGTTTGGGAGAATCTGAAGATTCCGTTTTCGTCATGGTTCTGTGGCTCATTTCCTTTGTAACTTGGGGCAAGTCACTTAAATTCTGAGTCTGAATTTCCTCAGAGTTCACAGTATTGTTTTCAGGATTAAATCAGAAAATGAATAAGAAGGAGAGGTGGGAAACTCTGAGAGCTAAACAATTAGAGAGCTTATTCGTGACGTTAAGCTGGGTGACGTTCCACCTGTCACGCGTCTAATTCCTACACCCAGACTTCTGAGGTCCTCAAAGATGGGAACAGACATTCAAGTTAAATATTGCTCCTGTTTCATGCCACACAGAAATATTTAATCTAATACCTCAGATAGTGACGTTTGGTGGGAACTTGTTTTCATTAAAGTGGATTTTCAAGAACTTAACTTTTTAAATTAATCAGAGGACACAAGCTGTTATCTCTGGTTGTCGCATTTCTGCAAGCCAAGGGCATAGCTGAATGCCTGTCACAGAATATGGTTCAAATAACTTTCAAACAAATAAACTTTAGTTGGAAGAAAGGATGGATGATGGATGGATGGATGGACGAATGTGCATCCTGAATTCTCTTACCAAATACAGACATATCATTTGTGATCATTCCGTCAAGGTCAAATCTGAATCCTGACCATGGTCAGTGGTCACTCTTCCAGCCTTGTGGGCATTCGGCAGATCTGCCTTCAGCGCCCCTGCTCCAGACCACTGTGCCGGCACCTGAATGCCTCCCCAGCACCCAGCAGCTACTTGCCCTCCAATGTCCACTTCTATTGCCTTCTTTGGAGGTGGTCCTTAAGCCCACACCCCCATCCACGACGATCTTTCCCTCCTCTGGGTCCATGGAAAGCAAAAGTCTAGCCCAGAGGGTTTCAAACTTAGGGGGCATGAGAATTGCCTGGAGGGCTTGTTAACATACAGATTGTTGGGCCCCGCCCTCAGGATTTCTGATGGCGATTGAGAATTTGCATTTTAACAAGTTCCCAGATGATGCCGCTGCTGCTGGTCCAGGGACCATACTTTGAGAACCTCAGGTTGGGTCCATTAGTCCTATAGAACTTACCACAGCTGGTAACTTTTTCCTTAAAAGGGGGTTATTTTGAGCCAGTAGTTTGTTGAACACTGACATGGCAGCTCCTTTCTGACTTCCAGCAGGGATCCAAAGACGGTGCCGTTACCAGCACCCTTACCTTCCAGAAGAGGAAGCTGGCTTTTGGAGGGGAAGCAGCACAGTCAAGGTCATGGAGTCCAGATCGTCTCCCGTGACCCTGCGCTGGCAGTCAGGCTGGAAAGACAATTGCCACAGGAAGAAAAACAAGCATTTCTTCCAGGAACAGTGGCTGACAGTGAAATACACACTCTGGGAGACCCACAGTGCCTCCCAAGTGGTGGGTGGGCACCGACGGTAGATTGCTTAAGGGTCAAGTGTGGAAAGGACACTAGGAAGAAGAGTCTAGCCCAGGGCACCTGACCAGCTCCGTGATTCTTGGCAGGTCAATTAACCTCTCTGAGCCTCCCAGGTCATCTTTCCCAAAGCTCTCACCCCCTTCTCACCTCTGACTTTCATGCACCTGCAGGTCTGAATCTGTCTAAGAGCCCAGTGAAGTGGGTTTTCCTCGGGGGCTTCATGCCTTCCACACCACCAGGACAGTGGGGAGGAGAGCCAGGGCTGCCGCTTTGGCCCTTTCCATCCCTCAGCATCAGGAGCATCTAATTGATCCTCCTGTGGCCTTTGTAGGGCCAGGGAGGAAGTTACTGGAAGCCAGAAATGCAGACAACAAGTTCCTGATTAAAAGGAAACCTATTGTGTGGAAGTCATTTTTAAAAAAAAAAAAGGTCATCATGGTTCCTCCAGCGAACTCCACATTTCAGGGCTGTGTCATCAGCCCTGAATCCATTCTGAGTCCATTAGCAGCCCGAGTGCTGGCACTAACGCCCCCAGACTCCTTGGAACCTCGAGAGTGAACCTCTGGGGAGCTGACTCAGCCCTTTATCCTCTCAGAGGTAGAGAAATTGGATTCCAAGCCACAGAGGATGGCAGGACGGCATCCAGAAGGCGGGAGAGACCAAGGGCTTCTGCCAAAGAGGACAGCAGCCCAACGTTCCCGTCGAGACCAAAGGTGGGACAGAGGAAAAGGAGGCAGGGAGGGAGGCAGGGAAGGAGTGAGGGATGGAAGAAGGGAGGAAGGGAAACAGGGGGGGAGGGAGGGGGAAGAATTGATTGATTGCCCAGGGTTCCACAGCAGGTACTGTGCATGCCACGTCATTAACACTAACAACAGGGTTCAAGGTAGATATTACCCCCATTTTACAGTTGTCATAACTGAGGCTTAGACTGTGGAGTGACTTACATAGCTCAGTGGATTCGGCAAGAGATACAGCATAAATTCAGAATCAGATGTGTTGAATCTCAAAAGCCACCACGCACGTTTCATTGCCCTACGCAGTGACTCGGGGTTGGCTGCCAAGAAGGCTGCATAAGGAGAGAATGGCGCCATGGTGAATGGCCCTGGCAGGTACCTCCCAGACACCCAGCTGAGGCCCACCAGACCCCGAGCCCAGGAACACATGGTCCCTGCAGAGGGATATAAACAACAGGCCTTACAAATGCCGCTGTGGCTGCCGCGAGTGGAGGACGGACGTGCTGCATGTCCATTAGTGCTCACTGTTAACGCACTGGCAGTAATGTTACCCTAAGCTCAGGGGCACTGATGGGCCAGGCTCATCCTTAAGACAAGCACAAATGCAGACAGACCTCTAGTGGAAAAGTCCCTGCTCTCTGGGAAGCCTGGCTGGGTCTCCAGCTCAACAGGCTGACCTCTACCGTGCAGGTAGCTATAGGTGTGTACCTCTAGTCTAGTCCTTGGACCCATCTTTAACCAACTGTATCGGGTGTGATAATTCCCCCACCTGACCGTGAGCATCTTAGGGGGAGGATTCTCTCTTCCTTGGCTTCACAGACTCCTCACCCTTGGGCTGATGAGCACAGGATGTAACAGAAAGAGACTAGACCACGGCTGTCCGGTAGAATTCTCTGCACCCTCCAATGTGGCAGCCACTAGCCACGTGTGGCATGTGGGCATCTGATATGTGGCTAGTGCAAATGAGGAGCTGAGTTTTTCATTTTACTTTATTTCAACTAATTTAAATTTCAATGGCTCCAGGACTAGACACTCCATAAATATATATTGGGTAGAAGGGAAGGAGGAGAAGAAAGACAATGAGGATGAAGAAAATGCACTCCGAACACAGAGGGAGGGGAGGAGGGAAGGAAGGAAGGAAAGAGGGAGGAATGGGAGGAAGGATGCAGGCTGGGAAGGAGGAGAAAATGTTGACTACAACTCCTATCAGACAATATCGAGGAAAGCCGCAGGTTGGTGTCTGGCTGACGTTTGAGCGCTTCGCCATTTTGCCTTGGAATCATGGAGAAGCACAGACCAGCTGAGCGCACCCAAAGCTCTCTTTGTCCTTGGTAAGCATGGCTCCTGGAAAAGCATAAGTTCCAGGATCTGAAAGAACATCCAGTGCTGATCAAAGCCTCAAAACTTAGAACCAGAGACGCAACAGTGTCGGACAGAAAGGGCCCTCGGGTCTCAGCTGGCCCACCCTCCTTGCGGCACACAGAGGAACTGAACCCAGAGGCAGGCGAGAGAGGGACTGGAGAGAGGTGATGCGTCAGGTCACCTCCTGCCCCGCCCTCCACACCCCTCCCCCTCCTCCCTCCCTCCCTCGCTCTGCCTCCATCTCCACGTTAGCAATATATTTCCAGGACACTCTAATGAAGTACATCTTGAGTCTCCTTTTCACAGCTAATGAGGAGACAACAAGAATTTGACTAATACCAGTACAATTACTGGAGCAGTGAAGCGAGGGCCTCTGATTAGACGTGATAATTTGCAAGGCTGGGCTCTTCACATTAAGTTTGCAAACAGTTTAAAAATCACTTCCTCTATTTATCCAGCTAATCCCTGTTTAATGACTCCAGACCCAAGAAAGAGAAAGGGGAAATGTCTCTTTAAAAAGTAATAAATAAATAAATTAAACACTAACAATCCCAACCTTATTTGCCCAGACAGGAGAGATGGCAGGAGTGTAACCCGATTGTCATCTTTTCAGGCAGACTCAACCAAGATTTCATAGCTCTGAAGGACTTTGCAATCCCCCAAACCTTGGGCCTTGTGTTCCCTTCAACCACTAACCCAGCCTGGGCTTCCCCTAACAGGACTGCTTGTCCAGCACAGAAAGAAAGGTCACCTCCCTGGTGATAGGTCTAATGGCCTGATTCGGGGACTGCTTTGGTGGCCACCAGTCTCCAAATACTGTTGAAAGGACGGACACAGGTGAAATTCCATGGTAGCAGAGGTCTCTTTATAATCTTACCAAAGTGTGGTCCTGGGCCCAGCGGCAGGGGCATCACCTGGGAGCTTGTTACAAATGCAGAACCTTGGGCCCCACCCAGACCTGCCACTTGGAATCTATCTTTTCACAATCCCCCGGGTGACATGTGTGCGCACTGACATTTGGGAAGCTCTGCTTTATAACATATCATTTGCCTGACTGGGAGAGTGACCCAGGGCCACGTGGCTTTGTTGATTTCCATACTATCGATTCCGTTGGTCTGCGCTTGTCAGAGTGTATTCTGCAGAGATTTATAGCAGGGATTATGCAAAGAGAAAAGTGCATTTGGGAAATGCTGGGTTAAACCAGATTAAAATTATTTGTTTACCGTGTCTTTTTACAGTATTTTAATAATACCAATAAGCATGTTAACGCCTATGAGGGTGTCTGTTTGCGATGTTTCCCAAACTCAGTTGAAGCCAGAACCCCTCTTGGTGAGTGTGAAGCATTGAAGTTCCCAAGAGCTACCAGGGACAGCGGGACATTCTGTAAGACACGTGTGGTTCTCTGATCCCAGCCATGGGGATTCTCCTCTGCAACGAAGGTACATCCAGGAAAGGAAAGCAAGGGGCTCCGCGGGTCTATCCAGAAGCTTCCTTCTCCCATCAACCGCCTCTAGCACTCTCACCCTCAAGCAGAAAAACCCACCCCAAGTATCAAATACTTAAGACCATCAAATCCAGGCTTTTGGACAAAGCAAAAGATCAGAGGGTGGGGGTGGAGGATACAATCCTCTTTTTTATAATAATTCGCCTTAGAGGTGATGGCACTGGTGCTATTTCTCCTCCAGTTCTTGGTGAACTAAGAACTACTAATGTGATCTGCGAGCCTCCCACTGTGTCAAGAGCTTTCAGCGCTTAGTCCGTCAAATCTCCACGAGACTCTGGAAGTGGCCACTCTCATTGGCCCATTCGCAGATGAAGCAGATGAAGCCCACCCAGGTTCTACGGCTTATTCAAGCCAAGCCAGCCAAGCGAGGGGTAGCAGTGGGATTCAAACCCAAACTGACCCGCTAGGCCCTGCTCTGCTCCATGCAGACGGTACGCAATTGTAAGGAAATCCTAATTAACACACACAGGCACCCACGCCCTCAAGTATAGGACCCTAGTTCCCAAACACTCCTACGCAAAATTAAATTCAGCTTTGCATTCATACGTGAGTATACAGATACAGGACAACATTGTAGTGCGATTTCTTTTGCCTGCAAAACTTGGAAATCACAGAATTGGGAAGAGTTTGGTACAGTTTCCAAAACAAGTAGTTCACCTCGTCCTCAGGATGCCCCTGGGGGTAAAACAAAACAGACGTTATACCTCCACTTTATGGGAGGGAAAGCTGAGACGAGAAGGAGGAAGTGATCTGTCTAAAATCACACGTTCACCAGAAGATCTTAAGTTTCCCTGGGGCCTGAGCCTGCCCTCAGACCACCAGCAGAGGTGGCCGCCCGCCTCAGGCTGTTCCCCACCTCCAGGTGCCAAAGGAATCTCAAGGCCACCCAGGACCTATAGATCTTTCAAACTGCATCTCTTTGGAGAATGAAAAAGGTTCAACACCAAGAGATCGTGGAGGGAAGGCTGTGGGTCTATGTGTTTGAGCCTTGACTGCCACACACACATGCACATACACACATGCATACACACATGTACCCAACGTACACATGCGCACACACATACATAAGACACATGCACACACATATACAAGATACGCAATACACACGCAAACATATATACACAACACACATATTCACACATACATATATAATACACATGTCCACACATATGTGCACCGTACACAATATACGCATGCACATGCATAAATGCACGCAAGTTCAATACACATGCACACATGCATACACATACGCAATACACCAGGACACATATGTACACACAGTACACATATACACAAATAATACACATATGCACATATACACAATACATTCCTACACATATGCATGCACACACACAGTCAGCCCTTGAGTTTTACACTGACGAGGATGTTATTTCAGCTGCCGACTTTGCCAGGATTTCATGCACAAACCCCTCTGCAGGCAGAGACCGCCTTAGCCAATGAACACGAATGGAAATGGAGTTTCCTGACCCATGGGCAAGGACTGAGAGGAAGTGGTCATCTTGAAAGAAGCCAAGAGGAAGCTTGGAAGGGAGGCACACCGACACTGCCAGGTAAGGAGGGTGCTGGCTTTAGGCAAGCTGGGGCCTGGATGGATGCCCAGACTACCAGTCATGGGACCTGGAATCTACCCCAGTTCTGCTGCAGTT
This sequence comes from Lagenorhynchus albirostris, assembly GCF_949774975.1. Classification (NCBI taxonomy): domain Eukaryota; kingdom Metazoa; phylum Chordata; class Mammalia; order Artiodactyla; family Delphinidae; genus Lagenorhynchus; species Lagenorhynchus albirostris. The sequence goes on from NC_083110.1 coordinate 30,192,038, forward strand.
GGATTGTGTGACCTTTCCCCTTCTCCCTCCTGCCTCGGTATGCCCATCTGTGCAATGAAACTGTTAAATCGTTTAGCGGCGAGCTTCTGTGAGTCTGACATTAAGCCTGGCAAGTGGGCAGAGAAGCCACTGTGAGCTTGAAGCCTAGGAGTTCAGAGGAGAGGAGTCCTCCTGGGGAGCCCTCACTCACATACGGGCGAGCATCAGGTACCCATTGGAGACCAAGTGATGCTTCCCCTCTGGGAGTTGCTAGTGCGCAGCTCTGTGACCTTGACCAAGTTCCCGCCCCTCTCTGGGCTCAGGGGCTCCATGTGGCTCCTGAAGAGGGGGGACGAGGTAGCTCTATATTCCCCAGCAGTGTGACATCATGGAGAGGAAGGAGTCTAGACCCAGACTGCTTGGGATCCAAATCCCAGAGTTCATCACTCACTAGTTAGCCCTTTAGGTGTGTTACTTGATTTTGCAATTCCTCAGATTCCTCCCTGCAAAGCATGAACAGTAATGCGTCCACATGGGAAGGAGGGAAGAATCGCAGGAGACCATGGCATTAGCAGGGCTGTACAGGGAGGGAAGACTCGGGCACTTTGGGTTGGGGTCCTGGAAAAATTATAAAATGCCCAGCTGGGGAATCAGCCCAGTATTTGTAGGCACCTGGGTTTTAAAACTCAAAAGCCTGAAATGATTATACTCAGCCCTTCCAACAGAGGACTACGCAGGTCTCCACGTTACCAGTGTGGAGGGATCTCCAGGTAAGACTGTTCAGTGGGAAAAAACAAGGTGCAAAGCAAGGCACACAGAATGCTTCTGCTGGGGTAGGAAATGTGGGCGATCCAAATGCAGCTACGTGGCTGCTTATTCTGCAAACAGAAACACTGGGTGAATAAACAAAAAACAGGGGCTGGGGGGGTTGTTATTTATAGGGGTCATGGGGGCATGGCCAGAAGCAGCAGGGTTGGGGCTGAGTATACCTTTTCATTTAGTAATCACTTCTGAGTCGTATTCAAAAATATTCAAAAATAAAATAAAACAAAGCTCAAGGTACCGTATAATAAGCAGACAGCTTGGGGGACTAGCTTGAACCAGCCAGCTCCTCTAAGCCAGATGGACAAGCAGACAGATAAACAGCCCAGAGGCCAAAGTCACCGAGGGCTGAGGAACGGGCCCACCAGGCAGCCCGCACTGCCCCCTGCCTACCTCACCCCCGCCTCAGCCCGCCCCAGCCCAGCAGGCAGCCCTGCGCCCTCTTACCCACACCCCTGCTGGCAGGGAGCATTCCACTCCTTGAGTCTTCCCGGAATGAATGCTTTCTCTAAGCTCATTGCAAAACATCCTGGCTGGAGCTGCAAGTGGGAATCCAGAAGTACCCCCAGGAGAGAGGTAACCCGTTTCCTGAGGACATTCCTGCTTGGTGCGAGGGCCTGTAGTGGGAAAGGGCAGCACAGGCCAGGCTGCCATTTGCAGCTGGGTCCCACCTGGGTCCCATGGTGGGCAAGGCCATGTGCTGAGTGGGCGCTGCGTCTGGACTGGACCGGCCGCCCAGGTTCCGGCAATGTTGGGTGTTGGAGGGGCTTCCCCAAGCCCCACTCCATACTCACTCCTTGGAGCCCACCAAGCAGAGAGGACCCCCGCTGCTCTGAACAGCTTTAGGGGCTGTGCAGGTCTTGCTGAGGGAGAAGAGAGAAAGGAGCGCCCGTGGCAAGTTCTCTCAGCCCCCACCCCCATCTCCCCAAGGCTCTGTCAAACAACAGAGCCCAGGCTGCCGTCAGGGGCCTGAATCATCACCACTGCCGCCATCATCAAACCATCACCATCTCGCCACCACCAGCATGATTATCACCATCACCATCATCATAGCAACCATCACCCACCCTTTTCAGCACCCTTATCGCTCTCACCGTCAGTATCACCATTACCCTCCCCACCTCCCAGGTCTTTCATCCTCTCTATAGGCCTTTGCCGAACGACCCTCTACCTGGCACGGACGTTCTTCCTGGATAACAGCTATAGTCATGACCATCATGGTTTGTAACTGCTCACTGCCCCCAGAAAACTTCCAAAGGCCTTTGCATTTGTCCATTCGCACTCTGACTCCAACCTAGTGTTCCAACCGCGTCTCCCACCAAGCCCACCCTCTATCCCAACAACTCGAGGCTCAGCCCCACCAAACACTTTTGTGAGCACACCCCACCTTTCTACCTGTGTCTCAGTACACGCACCTCCCTCTCCCCTACTCTGACTCCTGAATCCTACGTATCCCTCAAGGTCCGGATCAAATTCCTGCCTCTAGGAAGAAAGGATCAGTCTCCCCACCTGGCTCTGAGTCCTTGCCCCAACTCTCACCTGAGTATCCAGTCATATTGACAGCACCTGACAATTTTATGATTGTGGTCACTCCCCTGCCAGACGGTGAGCTCCTGTGACCCCTAAACTGCATCTCTCTCTTTGGTATCAGCCTTGTCACCGTTCCATCCCAGCACTGGCCTGGCACAGGGCAAGAGCCTAAAGAAAATTTGATAAATAGGGGATGGGTAAGAAAGTTGGCTGGTATGCAGGCAGGAGAAATGAGGAAGGAATTCTAGGCGTGTCAATTACAGACCCAGAGCCCAGCCCAGGTCTGAATCGGCCTCTTCCCCGGTACCAAACTCCAGAGGATGGGAGGCCACTCCATGGAGAAAAGAGATCTCTTATCTCTCCGGGTCCCTCCTCAAACAGAAACATCCTACCACCCTCTCAAGTCAGGCCTGGGGAGGGGCTGCAGGAAGCAGCAGACGGTTCACAGCATCCACAAGCCTACACCACAGGGCTGGTTCCAACCGCCCATGCTTCTGCCTTTCTGACGCATCAGACTCTCAGCGCGGTGGGTGAATTCATTCACTCATTCACAGATATTTATCGTGCACCTGCTAATTGTCCGGCCCGGTACGAGGGAGGGGAATTCAGCAGAGGTCGACTCGGGCTCATCTTGCTCTTTCTGAGTTGGATTTGAGGCTGAAGACCTGTCACCATGTCCACCACCATCACCACCATCACCCCCTCCAGCATTGCTGCAAGGACTTGGGGCAGCCACTTCCTCCATATATCATTGCTCAGGAAAGGCGGCCCATCTCATTGAAGCAGACCCTGGGAACAGGCCACTGTCCCCAATATTCTCAAGTCAAAAGACCAGCATTTCTGCCCTGGTTCTAGAAAAGACTGCCTAGCAGCATGCCCTTGGGCAAGAGATGTGACCTCTGTGCCCTCTGTTAAAGAGGATGTCCTCCTGCCTCAAAAGCCAGAAGTGTAACTTGACTCTTACCTCCAAGGGGCTCCAGGTGGCTCCCCAGAGGTGGTGCTGGCTGCCACATCTGGGGGTCCTAGATCCCAGGCAGGGGTGGGTGAGACAGACTGGCCCATCCCTCCAGCCCTGCTTATGGGACTCTGGCCACAGCTCTGGGCAGAGAGGGGGCTCCAGCTGAGGGAAGAGGGGACACGGTGACTTCATCCTACTCTACTCCACCCTGACACCCTTCTCCTGACCTTCGCCCAGAGCGCCAGCCCGTTGTGGATTCTTGAGGTGGATTCTTCACTAAGCAGGGACCTCCCCTTTCAAAGGAAATGCTTTGTGCAGGCCTCCTAATGCTCCAGGCTCCTCTCTCCGAAACCTCCGGGCCCAGACGACAGCCATTTAGCTGTCTTGGGCCTGGTCCAGCTCCTTACAATGTGATACTGCCCCTTGGGGGTCATCAGAGGCCCAGCCTTTCCTGGGACAAAGATGGGAAGGAGACACCCAGTCAAGGGGCTGGAGGGGTTGGTGGACAAAGGCTACTTGCAGGGAGAACAGGAACTGGAGAGACAGGTAAACTCGACTTTCAAATAATCATCGCAAAGAGGAAAAAGTCTGTGGCTGCCCTTGTTCAAAGGGAGGGGGTGTGACGCCAGGCTGCCTGGGTCTCCGAACTCACAGGGCCCTGCGGGAGCACCATCTTGCAGAGGGGAAACTGAGGCCGGGAAAGGGGTGCTCTGCATAGGGCGCTGGGAGGGCATGCTGTCGGGCCAGCCAGCGCCCAGACTCCCGCTGCCCGACCCACCTCTGAGTAGGGCCACCGGTGCTGGGCAGCCCGGTGCCTCACTTCACAGCTCAGCGCTCCTCGCGGGGCCTCTTCAGGGCAGGATCTGGGTGTGCCCACTGGCCATGGTAGGCTCGGGGGCACCACAAGACTTCCTGGCCTGCAGGTAGCCTGGGGACACCTGGCTCCGTGCTCTGAGCACACTAACCAGGAGGGGCCCGGGCCAAAGGCTGCAGCGCCCAGCGAGGGAGTGAGGGCCAGCCAGACCCTCAGTCCAGGCCCCTTTCCTGCCCCCTCCCTGTATCCTCCACCCTGTCCCTCTGTCCCCAGGCCCTGGCCTCGCTCACCCACTTCTGCTCACTCACTCTTCTGCTCTCGTTTTCAACTCCTCGTGATTTCCCCAATTCCTGCTCTCTTCCTCACCCCATATCTCTTCTCTCTTAGTCTTTCTAACTTTCTCTGTTTCCCTCTCACTCCTTATTCCTCTATCTTTTTTTTCTCTGTGTGTCTGTGTCTCAAGGTCTCTGTGGCTCTGTCTGTGTGCCTCTCTCTCTCTCTTTCTGTCTCTCTCGTGTGTGTGGGTGTGTGTGCGTGTTCATGTGCATATTGGATCTGTTTACCTCTCACACAGCGTTGCAGTATAGTTGAGAACGGGCTTGTCCGTTTATTACCTCATTTGCTCTTGACAACAACTGTGAAGAAGCAGGGGGAAAAGGCAGAGGCTCAGAGAGCTCAAGAGGCTGTCTAAAGTCACACAGCTGTCAGGGCCACCTCCCGACAGGACCATCAGCCCATATCGCTAAGAGCGTCTGTGCAGGGTGTGTTCTGGCCTCACCACGTGCCCAGCGATGCCCAACCACCTCCTTACGTGGCTGCAATGAGCTGCCTGAGCCCTGAACTTCTCTGGGCTTGTTCTGACCCCTTATTCTTCCAGATCAGCTAGCCTGACTCCAGAGGGACAGCTCCGCCGTCCCTAGTTGACCCCAGAGGTCCCTGGACATGCCAGTAACCGGAAGTGCCATGATTCCCGGAACCAAATCTCCGGGGACCACGGCCTGGCCCTGCAGAGTGGTGTGAGGCAGTGGGTCCCAGGTGGGGACGAGTGGCCCCTCAGCTGTGCTGGAGAGGGGCCCCCGCAGAGAGCAGCCCTGTGCTGGAATGGGGGGGGGGTCCTTTGTCCTGGGCCTGGAGCATGGCCAGCTGTGGAACAGCCCAGGAGGGATCTGCACTCAGTGTCACAGGGGAGGCAGGCGTGACCGCGATGCTTCTCCGCAGGGAGCTGCTGCCGGCTGGACCTCTCCTGGGGGTCTCCCAGGCACCTCCAACACACCACGTCACATCCGAGCTCAACATCCCCGCTGGACACCACTGCTGACCCACTCCTCCTGGACGTGCCTTCAAGGAACAAAGACCACCACCACCCACCCCCTGAGGTCATCGACCGCCCGCAGAATCTCTCACCCCCAAGCCACGCCCCGTGAAAGCCACCTTCAAACTGGCTTCCTCGAGGCCTCTCTCTCTCCCCACTCCTGCCATGTGGGTCTGTTCTGGATTTCTACACTTGCCTCCTGCCTGGGCTTCTGCCTCTCATCCTTCCCTCCCTCCATTCTCCTAGTGTGACTTTGGGCCAATTACTTACTTTCTGAGCATCTTGACATCAGTGAGCTAACTCCCTTGACTCTGTTTTCATGCTTACCAAGGGACCTACTAATTATAACTTGACTTCCTGCTAGAATCATCTACCAGAAGAGAGTATGCTGAACAAAGGGATGAGGCTATTCTACTCAACATGACAGGTGTAGCTCCTTTTGTAAATTTAGTATTTGGTATTCTTGTTTGCCCAAAATAAAATAGAATAGGACAGGACAAAATGTCCAAGTTAGATGGACAAATCTGAGAACATTCACATAACAACGACAACAAAAACAATGAAAAAGGTGAGAATGTGTGGATTGTATTGCCTTCAAACGCCTAGTAGGCTATTATAGCGTAAGGTTTATGTTTGGTTTTGCAGCCTTAAGCGCACATGTGGACAGATTTAAACTAAAGTATGTAACTACTACCTTGCTAAACAATTAGGTAGTGAGCTGCCTGTAACTGGAGGTATGCAAGAAGAGGCTGAGGAAACCTTGGCAGGAATGTTGCAGAGAGCTGTCATTCTTGAGCCTTCCCTCTTCCTTTCAATTACTAACACATTCACTCAATCACAAAGCACTAAATGACTCTTAAAGCTGTCTGTTCCAGTCTATCCCCACAGCCACCACCCCGTCCCATGTCACCATTTCCTCCTTCCTAGATGAAACAGCAGCTCTGGGATGCTCCCCTGGCATCCAAGCTTGCCTTCTCCCCTTCATCATTTCCGGAGATGATATTCCTAAAGCAGGAATAAGTTCCTTTGGTTCACCTACCACAACCCCAACCCCAGGCCTCCACTGCCCTCTGTGTAGAGTTGAAACTCCATAGCATAGCTACCAAGGGCTCCTTAACTGGTCCTGACCACCTCTCCAGTGCACTGTCTCCACCCACATCCCCACACGTGATGCCCAGCCAGGAGGAACTACCTGCTGCCTGCTCTTCTTCTTCCTCTTCTCTCCCCATAACCCACCCCGCAGTTCTCTAGCTTTGCAGACACCACTATCTTTGCCTGCAACAAAGGAGTGTCTATTACACACTCCTTCCCCTGGAAGGAGTCAGCCTGGCTGACTCCTGTGTCCACCATGTTTGAGCTTCTACCTCTCCCCAGAAAGCCCTCCTAGGTACCCCATACACACACCCAGCCTGGGCTAGGCTCCTGGAGAAGCTGTTTGCCCCCGCTTGCAACCCCTATCACACCGCATCATCTGTGGCTTGTACCTTTCCCCGCAAGAAGAAGAACTCAAGGCCGGGGGCCATGCCAGCTTTGCCACAGTGGCCCCGCCCGTGCCTGCCGTACTGAATCGGTTCAGGAGTGGCTGGTTAAAGGCAGGGGAAGAGAGCAAGGTGGGCACAACGCAGGAGGCCAGGCAAGAGGGCTGGACGCTGCCCTTGATGCCCTGGCCTTACCTGCTTCTCTAGAGCTTAGTTACGAACACAGGGAAGGAGGGCTTGTCTCTGGATTGGGGCCCCCAGGATAAATTTCTGCACTGCCACTTGGGCCGCTGGCTGCCCAGTGAGTGCCACGGGACCACCCGGTAGAGAACTGGCAGGAAGGAGCCAGGAGAGTTCCTGGGGGTCTCAGGCCATGTTTCGTATTAGTTCGAGTAACAGTCCCCAGGCCTGGGCAGGGCCACAGCTGCCCCAGCTGCTCCTGGGCACTGAAGCTTCGGCACCATTTGGAACTCATCACAGGACTCATTCAGCCAGGGCTGCATTGAGCTCTGAATCTGGCTAACATTATCTTGGAATTTTCAGGGTCTCACATGTATACCCCAGCTCTTTCCCGGGAACCAAGGACACAGAAATGCATGCCCCACTTCCCGCCCCTTGCTCTCCATGTACCCACCAGGGTAGCCAGACAGGAAAGAACAGGACAGTCAGGACCCCCAGGCCACAGCTCCCCATCTGGGCCCCAGCCCTGGACATCATAGCAAGAGCAAAAAAAAAGCCAGAATAATGGCCCAGTCCCCTCCTCAGACCCAACGCACCCATTTCTACCACTGCTACCACTAATCAGTGCTTACTACCACTAATCGCCAATAAGTTCTATGCATGTTACGCTTATAAATGTATTTAATCCTCACAACAACCCTATGGAGTAGGTGCTGCAATTAACCTTGTTGGCAGATGAAGAAACCAAGGCACAGAGCAGTTTACTTGCCTAGAGTCCCACAGTTATATGTACAGGGCCAGGATTTCAACCCAGAAAGGCAAGCAGGCTAGATTCAGACTCGACAGCTTCCAGAATATTCTGTGAACACTAGAGCTGGAATTAAAGGCCTCATCCGACGTTGAGTCCTTCCAACTCGGGCAGTGAGTACTTTGGGGCCCTAGTCCTGCGCGGTTTTCTCTGCAGCTCATCTTTGGGATCATCACCTTCCTAGGTGCTAAGAACTGAAAGAAAGATATTTCAGACACGAGAGGTTGAAAAGGAGTTTACAGGCCAACAGACACAAGTGGAAGCCATGCTGGCGCCCTCGTTTTTTAGCACGGTAAAACGGAACCAAAGGATTTCGAGGAAATTACAGGAATGACAAGGAAAGAAAGCGGCAGATCTGGTCCCAGCCTCGGCTCCGTCTCCCACCACTTCACAGCCCCAGTGGCTCATTTCACCCCACTGAGCCTCAGGGTCTTCCCTTGTTAAGTGGGCTGATGAATCCATCCTCATGTTAAAAAGAGAGAAGGTAGGAAGCACTTGGCCTGGGACCTGGCACATAGTGGGACCTTGACTGACATGCTTAAATCTGGATCTGAAAGCGAAGTGAACGCAGCCTCAGTCCTTCACCCCAAGTAGGGCTGGTGGCTTTGGGACATACTAGAACTGACGGGCGCCCACAGGGATGGAGAGCGGCATGGGGCCCGTGGAAAATGTGCAAAAAGCTGTGGAAGGGAGAGAGGGGACACCCTTCAAGGGACAAAGGCCCACAAGTCCCCTCTTGGCTTTAAGCCACCTTCCAAGAGTCCGACGAGAGCCCATTCAGCTGGGTGGTTTCATCCCGGGACAGCAACGAAAGAGGCCCCTGTTCCATTACCCTCCACCCACTTTGGATTCACAAAGAAAATACACTTTATCTGGATTGTAGATCAGGGGCTGGTGACCGGGGAGAGGGAAAGCCTGAATCGCAATTCCCAAGGAACACTTTCCAAAGCCCATGGAGAAAAGTCATTCTCCCCAGCCCTGGACACAGGCCTGCGAGAGGAGGAGGGGCCAGAGCTGGAAGTGACAGTTGTACATATAAAGCAGCCCAGCCCTCAACATGGGGCACACTGGGAACGGGGACCACAATAGAAAGAAGAGCCTAGCCAGGCTCCCTGGGCGCCCTGGTGGCAGAACTGGGTCTAGAACCTGTCGCCTGGGTCGGGTGGAGGAAAGTCCAGAGGGTAGGACCCCTCAGTGGAGCTCAAGGAGCAAGTCTATGAGTTGAGACAGTGCCCAGGGTCCCCTTCTCAAAGCTAGGAGCCATGGGGACCAGCAAGATGGAGACTGTGCTCGGTGATGGAGAGATGAAGGGGGTGTCAAGGTACCCAGCTCAAAGCCTGCTTCCTCCCCTACCACTGACAGGGGGGAGCCAGAGCGGAGTCCCTCTGCCCTCTACTTCCACACCTGGCAAAAGGAAAGAGGCTTTTTTGCTTTCGAAAGCTGCTGGGAAGATTCACTCAGATAACTTGTACCAAAGCGCATCCCGTGCCTGGTACCCGGAAGGTTCTCAGCCGATGTTCCTGAAGTCCCAAACAGCTGGGGGGAGGACCAGAGCATCCTATGGAATGTTTGGGCCAGCTGGACATCTGGGCCTGGCGTCTGCCGAGGCCTGACAGGGCACTTTCTCCTGAGGGTCAGAAGCCCTAGCCTGCCAAGGATGTCACCCATCCTGGAGGATGGGACGGTATACAGTGGAATGGGCGCTGAACCAGGAGTCAGGACACGGTTTCCATTGAGGGAGCCTGGGTCAGTGGCTTCCCCTCTGTGGGATTCTGTTCCCCCATCTGCAAAACCTGATCTTCGTCTTTCACCCTCTCAAAGTACCGTTGCTGCTCACATCGCAGTACATGCAATCAGGAACCATCACTGCTCCTTCCTGAGCCACAATTTCCTCCTCTATGAGATGGGACAGCATCGCCTCCCTCTCAGTTCTGGCCCTAACTTGCTGTTGATTCACTGGGGGGGTGCGGTTTATGGCACTGGCAGCACAAGTCTTTTTAGGAGCCCCTCTCCTTCCACGTGATGTCCTTAGACATTTCCTCAAAGACACAAGCAGAGAGAGGTGAGTCACACAGGGGAGGCTGCAAAAATCAAGGCCTCCTCAAGCCATTAGACCCCAGTAACCTGGAAACCAGTGCTTTGCACCCCCATTTCTCAGGTGCTCCTAATACCGGGGCGGGGTGGTGGCGGGGGGCGGTGAGGGGGGCAGCAGCAGACCAGGACATGGCACGCTCAGTGCTGTGAGGAGGGAGGGAATGTACGATGGGAACCCAAAAGACGGAGTAGGCACTGCCATGACTCCTATCTGGGAGGACAGGAGACTCAGCCCAAGACTCCACTGTCACTTCCATACTCTGGTGCCCAGTGTCCATCTCAGCCCAGACTCTCCCTGAAGGGCAGAGCCCTCATCCAGCTACGAGTGGGGGTCTCTTTCTGCCTGTGCTGTGGGCAATTCAAACTCAGCTCAGCCAAACCCACCTCCTCATCCTCGCATCTGTTCCTCAATCTTCCTCTCTCTCTACGGTCTCCCTCTTAGGGATAATCCTACCGTCCACACATCCGGAAACCCGGCCGTCACTCCAAGCTCCTCTCCTCCCTTATACTTCTCCTAACTGAACTATTCCCCAACTTGGGTTCATCCAAATTCCCTTAAGCCCTCTTTCCCCACACCCACTTAAACCCTCATCCAGGTCATGCAGTGGTGGTCTGTTTCCTCCACTAGACCGGCAATTCCTTGAGAGATGGGCACCTTCTCACTCAACATGTTACCTCCAGAGCCCAGAACGTTGGTACCCAGTGGGTCCTTAATAAATGATTCTGAATAGAAAAAATAGATTAGGAAGCCTTCCCAATGGGGGAGACATCGAGGAAAGTCTGTATGAGTAGAAGTTAATCTGATGGGCCTGAAAGGAAGAAGTGTTTAAATGACCCCCTCAACTCCTGTCCCCCAGGCCAACAGCCCCTCCTAGCAGAGCCTCGGAAGGGTGATGGAATGCCGAGGCGCTGAGGCAGGAGAAGACATACGGCCAGATCTTAAAAGGCATTGAATGCCACACTAAGGAACGTGGTTTGTGGAGGGCTGCCTTTATTTACTTTTCTTTTAGATTTGTCTTTTAGGCAAGGAGTACTCTGACAGTACTTGAAGGAGGCAAATTGTGAGCCCAGAGCAACACTTGGCTCTGAGAACCTTGCCCTGGCCTCTCATGAGATCAGATTTCCCTGCTTTGGGCCAAACTCTTTAAAGTACTTTGGCGTCGGGTGAAAGATGCTCGGGGCCCGAAGGCTGCCGGGGGGCAGCTTGGATGGCACCCGGGGTCACTCCGGTGCTTTGCCCGCCTCCTGTTCTTACTTCCCATCCTGATGGCTCTTCTGAAGCAAGGAAATGGGCCAGAGGTGGCCCAACTGGGCACAAAGGGTGGGACGGAGACCTGGGCTTCCACCCTACCAAGGGCATCTGCTGCTACAGCTGCAGGTCGGTGGTCCCACAGGAGCTGGGTTGCTCCTTTCTCGATACCTTCGCACGGTGTCCCAGCCAGGGCTGCCCTCCTGTGCTCGACTCCCATCTCCAGGAGGTCTCAGCAGTCCCCACCCATCCTGCCTCCTGGAGCATAAGCCTCCTTCTAGGTGCAAAGCAGTCATTAACCGCGTGGCACGAGAGGGCGTGGAGAGTGTGACTGGGCCCCTCGAGCGACCTCAGTACCACTTCTCCCCCGCCTTTGCTCAATGCCACCCAGCCAGACCCTGCCCGTGGCACACACATAAGGCAGGACCTTCCTGGAGGTCCTGGGCTGCACCCTCCCTGCACGCGCCCACTACCTCTACTGACATCTCCCAAAGCACCAGCGCTCTGCTTGGAAATGCGGAAGGGCACACTGGCTGTGCCCTCACCAGACTGAGTTTCTTCAGGGTGTGCCTCATTCATTTGGGTGCCCTGAGCCCAGGACCCGGCAGGTGCTCAATAATGTTCCCTCAAGTCCACCAGCAGGAGCCGGGAAGGGAGGCTGGGAATGGTGGTCCCGAGAAGAGGGGCCCAGCTGTAGGGGCGGAAATAGGGTCAGCAAGGCTTGGACGGAGAAGGGAGTGCATGTGGCCGTCTGGGCTTGTGGTCCTCAGACTTGCCTGTGCATTAGAATACCTGGAAACTGGTTAAAACAGAGAGCTGGGCCTAGCCCGGGAGCAGCAGGCCGGGGCTGGGGCCCAGGAACTGGTGTTTCTAACAGGTTCCAGTGATGCTGGAGCTACTGGTCCCAGGACCACGCTTTGAAAAGTCCTTCTGGGTTGAGTGAAGGTGAAGCCGAGGGTATAGAAGAGGAGGAAGAAACCAAAAAACAGGAGGTGGGCTGGAGCCATGCCGTGCAAGGCCTTCCACGGTGGCTTGGGGGAGTCACAGCCTGGGCAAAGACAGGGGGCCCAGAGGAGCCAGGCAAGATGCCGGGGAGCCAGAGACCCCAACAGTGCTAAGTGTGAGTCCCCCTCTGCCCCCGACTCTGTGCTGCCTCAGCCAGCTCCCCCGCAGGGGGCCTAAGTCCCTTCCTGTGTGAAAGACACACAGCCCCCTGCCCGCCCACCTCCTCAAGAGGCAGGTGTGCCTCTCGGGGAGATGGCCATGAGACGGGGTTGCAAACTGGAAGGCCCTCAGCAGATGTGAGAGTGATTATTATAATCCCCCTCCCCCAGATGGCACGATCCGGGCTGCCCCCTCCTCTGCCTGCCAGGCCCCTTTCCGTGGTCCCCAGGGACTGAAGGGCCTGGCCGGTCCCTGGCTGCCTCCGGGGCCCCCAGCCCCGGCTCAGCGTGGGCCAGCCTCCAGCTCGCAGGGTCTTTCTTCAGGTACAAGGACCCAAGTAGCTGTCAGCGGGTGGCTTCTCGGCAGGGCACCTCGGGTGGGCGGGGGGTGGGGGGTGGGAGGGGGGCAGGGGTGGCACTGTGCAGCCGGGGAACAAAGGCCGGCTGGGAGCTGGCAGGGCGCCATCAGGGTTCAATGCACAATGGCCTGGGGGCTGGCGGCTTCGCTCCTGGCCGGCATTTGCATAATGTCTGGGGCAGGAACAGGTGCCCGGTCAATAGGCAATTGTGAGGCTGTTCTGTCAAAAGAGAAGAGGCCTGTATTGAAGGCTAGGCTCGCCTATTGCAATGCAAATAGGATTCAAAGCAGACCGGCCCAGCTCGGGCTCCCGGGAGCTCCAGCTTCGTGAAAGCCACCGAGCAGACCCGGCTGCTGCCTCTGCTGGTGCCCGCTTTGTCTGAGGCCAAAGGGTGGCACCGGCACCGGGGGCTGGGAGCCCGCGGCAGGGAGAGGGAGCAGGTCAGCCCACCCATCCAGGAGGTCTTCCCGGAGGAGGAGCTGATGTCATTGAACTTGGCCAAATATTTGAAGGAAGCTCCGCAGCTTCTTAGAAGAGAAGCCCAAAATAAGGCTGCTAGCCCAGCTGGAGTGCCGTCGTGAAACCTGCCAGGGCCCCCACGCCAAGCCACCGCTCACTTCTCCCTGAGTGGGCCCAGGCCCTGAGATTCCAGGTCCTTTCTGTCACAGCTAACATTGACTGGCACTGCTGTAACTACACGTGAATTAACTCATTCCACCCTCACAGCAACCCTATGAGAGAGGGGATGTTATTATTCTCATTTAATAGATGAGGAAACTGAGGCACAGAGAGGTGCAAGATGGCACAAGTAATACTGGTTAAAACCACGGAAAGGGCCCAGGCAGGCTGGCTCCAGAAGCCATCTCCTTACCCGCTGTGCTAGGTAGGGCTGCAAGTAGGAGCCCCTCACTGTTTAACAAAGGCACTGCCGTCCAGAGAGGGACCAGAACTGCCTGCTGGCTGGACCAGAACCCAACTTTCCTGGCTCCCTGCGCTGTCTGGTTTCTCTCTCTGCAGACGCAAGCGTGTCAAAGAGGGAAAGGCTCACGTCCGACTTGGGGTGGGGAGACACACGGATGGCGGCCGTGGACTGGACGATAATACCAAGATGATGCTTTTCCCCACATCAACGGTGAGGAAACATTTCCTTCATAGAAATATTCCAAACTGTGGGGACTTTCACTTAGCAGGCTGTGTGGTTTCCCCTGAAAAAGTGGAGGGCTAGCAGCTGGGTTCAGGTCCCTGCTTTATTGCTCACAAGCCAGATGACCTTGGACAGCTCACTTCTGTTCTCTAGGTCCATTCCCTCATTTGTTACAATTGTTCACATTCTAGGAATGTGAGACATCAGGATAATGCCTCCACAGAGCAGGTCCTACTAGTGTCAGCTCGCTTCCCCACGCTGTATGCTTTTTGGAAGCTAGTGCTTCAGAAATATTCTACCCCACCCAGTTTCATGTGGAGCTGAAAGAGCACAAGCATTTGTGTGGGTGTGAATTAAGTCAGTTGCTCGCATTCCATCGACTTTCCAAGAGTTATTCCTTTTTTTTTTTCTTAAAAATTTTCAGGGAACTCCCCATTGGAAGCCATTATGTGCTACACAATACTTGAGATTCTTGAACCGGATAAAAGGAAACTCCCTATTAGACGGACAAGCTGAGGGACTCTCCAAGCTTCTCTCCAGGGCCTGAACCCTGGGACTCGTTCCTCCAAGATGTCAGAGAACGTGAGAGCTCATCCGGTCATCAAAAGACAATAGATTCCTTCTCCCAGCCATTCTGATAGATGGGAGGCTGTGTTGAGCACGCTTCTGAAGCAGCCTCCAGGGACAGCAGGAGAGAACGCTGTGATCCACTAGTGAGGTCTGCCACAAGCACTGGACAGAGGAGGGGCAGTGTATGTGCTATACATTTACCATCTCTGATCTAGTGGCTACATGGGGAAATCAAACCCAGAAAAGAGAAGTGGCTTCCCCCGAGTCACGTGGTGTCCATGTTAAAGGTGGAGAGCTTGATTTTTTTTCCCTTAAAAAAATGTTTTACCGTGAATCTGTACTACTTCGGGAATTCGAAAAATAATAAGGTATTTTCAGTTGAAAAGTTAAACAAAATCAAGATGACCCTACTGTTACACAAGAAAGGAAGGCACGGGGTGGTCGGGGTAGAGCTGGGGTGTTGAAGACGTTCTAATGGCGGGGATGGTTATGTTTTTTATCAGTGTCATTGCATGTACCGTACGATGCTTTACAATTTCCAAACCGCATCTCATCCGTTTATCCAGCTGGTCTTCCCCAAAATGCTGTGGAGGTAGGAAAAGCAAGTACTATTTACTCCCATTTTGCATATGAAAAAATTAAGGCTCAGACAGTGGATAGGACTTACCCAAGGGCACAGAGTGAGTGAGTGAATGAGTGACAGAACAGAGGTTCAACCCCTGGGCTTAGGCTTTGGGAAGAGTCAGGAGGGAACCCCAGGCAGCCCAGAGGGAACCGGAGACCTTCTATTCATAGCCAGGGAGGGTCTCAGCATCTGAGAAGGCAGCCGACCTAGTCAGACTCACTGCAGCGCGTCCTGCACAGACCTGCTCATGCTGGGAGTCTGGGCTGTCCCCAGAGGTAGACGGAGCAGACAGGGCGTCCTCTGGTTGCCAGGCCCCTCCCAACCCCCCCTCGGCTGACCTCATCAGCTCCCTGGACACAATGCACCCTTCTTCCCCCAGCTCTTAATTAAACTAGCCAGTGGTAGTCGTCACAGCGGAGGCCTAGCCAAGCAGCGCCTCGTTCCTGAGCCGCCCATTGTCTCCCCCGGCTGCCGGATCCAGCCTCCCGCGGGCACCCATTTTGCCCCAGGGCCCGGCATCTGATAGGCCCGACACCTGGCCACAAACAGTGAAAATACCAGCCTCACAACAAGGGGAACCCGGATTTCTCTTTACTGAAAGTCTGCGAAAGTAATCACAAACCATTTCTGAGTTCGTTTCATGAGACATCAAATAAACCCCTATTAACAGTAAAAACAAAAACAAAAAACAAAAAAACGCATGCTGTGGTAGAAAGATCTGGTGTCCCAAGGCAAGGGTTTAAGACCTGATTCCACCGTTGACAAACCAGGTGACCTTAGGTGAATGTTTGCCTCTTTGAGTCTCAGTTTTCACATTTATAAAACGGGAGTCGTAGACAAATGCAAGCAATGACAGGAAAATGCAAACCAAATGACCAGGAAATTTAGAAAGCTCAGCTTAATTGGAGCCAAATGCATCTCCCCCAGACCCTATATGGAGGGAACCTCCTTCCAGCCCTTCCTGTTACAGCTGTAAGAAGCCTGCCTTAACCTTCACTATGTCTGCAGAAGAAGAAAACAGATCGTTAAGAAATGCGCTGCTTCTCTTCCCATGGATAAGACGGGGGACTTATGTCACCTGGACAGCAGCTCGGGGGTGGGAGAGGGAAGGATCAGTGAGTTGGTGGGAGCTTGATGATAAGATCTTGCCCTTGCATCCCCTGACTTAATCAGCCACATACTTGGCCCTGACGCTTGGCCACCGATTCACAATTCTCACAGCCCTGTGAGCACACCCAGCACACGGAGCTAAAATCAGAGCTCAGGCTCCAGAGACACAGGAACCTGAGTTTGCATCCTGACTCTAACCTGTGAGAACTTAGGAGTCAGTTATCCTGAGCCTCAGTCCCCATGTGCGATAGCATTCACTCCACTCACTTGTCAGAGTCACTGAAGATGAGCAAAGGCTGGGAAAGGCAGGCAGAGAATCAGGCGCCTTCTCTCTCCCCAGACCGCTCCCCACCCTGCCTCCAGGAAGCTCTTCCCAAAATATTCAACATAACCCATGTCCGGCCCCTGTTAAATCCCTCAAGACCCCCTCACTGCAATAAATAATCTCTTGCATTTCTCGCCTGTCATGTTCTTACCAAGACTCCCCAAAACAGTGCTCCGACCACAGCCTGGTCCCCAGATTGTGCCACAATGTCTCCAGGCACCTGCCCTTGCAGGCCCTGCCTCTGTTCTCCACCTGACCCACTCCCAGACCTCTGGCCCAGCTAAGAGACTTAGGAAGATGTCTCCTTTTCATCTTTCTTTGAAAAAAGGTTAACGGTAGCTACTTTTTTGAGTAGGGAATACCTTCACAAGATTCAAAACCTAAAAGGCACAAAGGTTATACAGTGAAAAGTCGCCCTCTGACCATGTCCCCCAGCCTCCCAGCTCTTGGCTCTGCTCCCCAGAAGCAGCCATTGTTCACAGGTCTTGATCCTCCCAGAGGTAAATGTACAGAACCGTTTATGCATATATGTGCATATGAATATATAATGCACGTGCTACTTATATTGTGTTGTGCATAACACAAATTATGATACTGTTCATATTAAAATGAAGAAAATGAATATATATGTACATTATATATACATATGTATATTGTATACCTATGTGTACATATATTTTCATTTTCCTCTCCTTTATACAACTAACAGCATCATTTGTATTCCATTCCATTGCATGCCTTGCCCTTTTCACTTACAAATGTATCTTGGAGCCCAATGCATATTAGCGCCTAAAGCTACTTCCTATTACCCTTTTTTTTTTTCTCTTTTTCATGACTGCATAGCGTTCAGTTGTACAAATCCACCGTAAATTATTTAGCCAATCCCCTAGTGAAGGACATTTGGGCTGTTTCTAATCCTCGGTGATACAGAAGATGCTTCAGGGAACAATGTCATACGTGTAGAATAGTCTGTCCATGTAGAGGCGGGTTAACTTTCTGGAGGTAGACTTGCTGGGTAGAAGCAGTGCTGAAATATTGCCAGGTCACCCTCCAGAGGCACGGGGTCAAAGTGATCTCCACGGTATCTGTACCGCGGCACTCTGTCCCCACCACGCAGCAGTGAGCGCCCGCCACACACCCTCATCAACAGTCTCGAGCAATCTGGGGGTGGGGCTGGCATTGCAGTGACATGTCATGTACACATCTCTCGTGATGAGTGACAGTCAGCCTTTTTCACACGTCATTGGTCTTAGAGCCCTTTGTACTCCCTTTTTGTGAGCTGTTTGTTCATATCCTTTGCTCGGATTCCTGTTGGGTTGTTTATTTTCCTTAATGATTTGTAGGAGCTCTTTATTTACCAGGGAATTCAATCTTTTGCTATGACTTGAATTGCAAATATTTGGGATCCTTTGTGGGAAGGCTTCTTCTAAAAGGTCATACTTGAGGGGAATCGGGTACCTCTCATCCACGCTGGGTGACTGCCGAATGAATTGATGGATAGGAGATTGAATGAATAAATGAATGAGTGAATGAATGAGTCTCCTTCCACCAAGCTTGTTGTCTGCCAGGAAGACCTGCCCCTGGCCTTCAGCAAGTTGATAAATGACTACGATCCCACCTCCCCTGAGCAGCTGCCCAACCTGAACCCAAGGTGGGCCCAGGGACCTCCTGGAGCTTCCTCTGCCTTCCCCCCCGACACAGTCCCCGCTTCCCTGGACAGACCTGAACATCAGCCAGAGCTCCACAGGGCAAGGGAGCAGGGCTGCTCCCTTGCCCTGTTGGTCTGTCAGAAACAGAGAATTTATTGCCTCATTCACTTTGAACAAAACCTGTTTCTGGAGATTTTTATGATGGAGGAGTAAGAAAAGGAGTCAAGTGAGGGAGGAAGTGTCGATAGGAGGGATGTGGCCTAGAATGTGTAATCTCATGGAGAGAAGCGTTTCGGCAAGAGGCCAAACATAGGCTCCGGGCATCTCTGGTTTCTGGGCAACCTTGTTCCTGGATGCACAAAGAGTTGCTCATCAATGTGCGCGTGGGAGAGACTAGTCTTCTTCGCATGGAAAACCAGGGCTCGGCATCTGCCCTGCACTCAGGTCGCCAGGCTCTGGTCCTCCCCCTGGCCCCATCGTACTGTCCACTCTCTGCTCAGCCCAGCTCCAGGGCTGCCCACTTTGCTCCCTCCTGGAGGCGCTCAACCAACTGTCACAGCCAGGCTCCTCCACGTGTGCTGGGCAGAGAACAAGGCCAGGAGGGCCCCTGGCCTCACAGAGTCCCGCTTGAAGGAAAGACACAGCTGCCGTCAACGACGGATGCTCAGAGTATCGAGCCCAGCTCTGGGCCGGCGCTCCAGGTGGGTTAGTTCCAGGAGTCTCCAGGTACTCCAGGGGCTCAGTACCGTTATCACCCGCACTTCACAGAAGAAATGGCTGAAGAATGACAGAAAAGACAACCAGCTTGCCCAAGGTCACAGCTAGGATTCAAACACAGGCAGTTTGATCCAAAAGCCGTCAGCTCAGCCACTGCGCCCTGCTGCCCAGCAGGCATTAACAGCTGCGAGGAGACTCAGGCGGGGCAGAGCGGGGCGCTATGGGTGCCCGTCAGGGCAAGCTCCCCGGTCTGGAGGATGCTGAAGAGTACCTCTGAGAAGAGTCAGGGAGAGAAGTGAGGACAAGAGCCCCCAAGGCAGTAGGAAAAGCAAGTCCAGGGTGGATGGAGGGCATGAAGTGGGGCCAGATGGTCGTGTGGGAGGATGCAGGATGTGAGCAGGATATGGGCAGGCTGGGTGTGGGCAGGTCAGTGTGGGCAGGGCTGGGCAGGAGTGGACAAGAGTGGGCAGGTGTGGGCTGACCGGGCATGGGCGTCCCCTCTTCTCTCCCTTAGGCAACGCCCTAACCCTCAAGATCTGCCTCTGCTGACCCTTTCCATAAAGCCCACCTTTCCCGATTCTCCATTCCTTGCAGCTCCCACTCGGCACTTCTTCCTTCCTTCCTTCGCTCATCACGCCTGTCGTGAGCCTTGTTGTCTACCAGGCCTGCGCCAGCCACTGGGAATAGGACCATTAATAAGGCACGTGAATAAATCACGGTGTCTTCTAAAGAGAAGAGCAGCTCTAAGTGCCATAATAAAGTGGTGTGTGAGTGCAGAGGAGGGAGCAATTAAAACTGTCTGGGGGAAGGAGGGCAAGGCTCGGGAAGGTGCTTCTGAGGACCTGACACTCCAGCTGGGTCTGAAGGGCCGGCAGAGAATGGCACAGAGGACGGTTCCACCGAGGGCCGGCTACCCCGGCAGACAGAAGGGGCTGTATTCCGGGAGCTGTGGGTCTGACGGAGGGACAGAGGTGGAGGGAGCCAGAGCATAAAGAGCCTTGAGTATCCAGGAAGGAGCGGGGGCTCCTTCAGCGAGACTGGGAGCTTTCGGTGGAGACCAGGGGCGTGCGTGGTCAGACGAAGACGCGAGAAAGACCTCTTTCCTGCAGTAAAGGAGAAGCAATGCCTTCTAACTCTGGGGTCCCGAGCCCACCCCCTTCTGACTTTATTTTTCTCCATAGCACTTCACACCATCTGTATATTTCACTCCTTCAGTTAAACTGTATGAAATGGCCAGTTTTGTAAGTCAAAATTGTGGGATATTAGCAAGCTTAAATAGTTCAACATACTATGTTATTTATTGTTCATCCCTCCAATTTCTTCTCACCCTTCTTCCATGAAGAAAAGGATTTTAATCATTCTTTTGTTCATCGTTACATTCCCAGTGCCTAGAACAGCGCCTGGTAATGATGAACAGCAAGTATTTGCAGAATGAATGCATAAATGAATGAATGAATGAATGAACAAATGAACAGGTAGAGAGTGGGGGGCTGGAATTCCTGTTTAGTCTCCCTTCCTCAACACGGAAGCCCGAAAGACAGAGCTCTTTCACTCAGCTGTAGGTAGTGATGGATCTTCTTACTTTCTGAGGGACCCTGAGAAGGAACTGACTTCTTTTTTTGGGGGGGGGGTACTTGGGCCTCTCACTATTGTGGCCTCTCCCGTTTGCGGAGCACAGGCTCCGGACGCGCAGGCTCAGCGGCCATGGCTCACGGGCCCAGCCGCTCCGCGGCATGTGGGATCCTCCCAGACTGGGGCACGAACCCGCGTCCCCTGCATCGGCAGGCAGACTCTCAACCGCTGCGCCACCAGGGAAGCCCGGAACCGACTTCTTTTTTAAGCTTTGGTTTCTTCATCAGTAAATGGGAGCAGGGGCAGATGCCTCAAGTGTGTGTTAGTAAGATCATATCAGAAATTATGGGAGGGAAATTCCCTGATGGTCCAGTGGTTAGGACTCAGCTGCCAAAAAAAAAAAAGAAAAAAGAAAAAAGAAATCATGGGAAACATAGCACATAGCCCCAGGCGTGCAGCAGGAACTCCATAAATACTGTTTCCTCCTCCCTCTCTT
Source organism: Lagenorhynchus albirostris (assembly GCF_949774975.1). Taxonomy (NCBI): domain Eukaryota; kingdom Metazoa; phylum Chordata; class Mammalia; order Artiodactyla; family Delphinidae; genus Lagenorhynchus; species Lagenorhynchus albirostris. Next base: position 30,212,992 of record NC_083110.1, read on the forward strand.
CTTAATACACCGGCCCCCTTTTACCCTGTTCACACATAAAGACCTACAGAATCGAGATTTTTTTAATATAAAAATGGATATGTTTTGAGTTTCTTTTCAGCTATTATTTTATAGTCTTCAAGAGAGAACCCACCCCCCTGCAGGGAGTAGGGTCGGGGGTGTGCCACGGTGAGAAGCAGTGGAGGACAAGCAAGGGGACTCGGGTCCCCCTCACTGGCTCTGTGGCTCTGAGAAGGTCACTCAGCCTCTTGACTCCTACTCAGTCATAAGAGGGAGGTGGACCAGCCCCCCTCAAGTTCCCCAGCCCATTTGTTTTAGGGAAAGGTCCCCTGAAATATTCCCCGTGCTCCCTAGAATCCAGGCTTCTACCTGACCTTGGGAGTGGAGGGCACTGTGCCCACTCAGAGGGGGATGCAGCTGACGACAGAGTCAGGATGGTCGCCTCTGCCCCGGCCAGCCTCCTGCCCCCCACCCCGCCTCCCTCAGGTGAGTATCTTACCCACCGTGCTCTTGTGGGGACAGCAGGAGCGGGACCCCAGGAGCCTAAGCCCTGCCAGGCTCCCACAGAACCGGCCTCCTGAGGGCTGACGCACCCAGATCTCCACCATGGTGGTACCTCCACCACCGTGTGCCCTGTAGGTCCCCAGCATTATAACTGCTTTTGGGTCCATGTTTTGACGCAGCCATGTTGATGCAGAGACATGTTGATTCTGCCTAAGAACCAATGATTTGATATTCAGCTATTATTTTATAGTCATCAAGTAAGAGGCAGAAACGACGGTTGCCAACTCCCTCCATCCTCAACTTTCTGCAGCCGTCACCCGGCCCCACTCTTGGGTGAGGACCAGTGAAGGGATGCGAAGCCAGGATGAGATAAGAAGAGGAGGGAGGGGTCAGGATGGTCAAGAGTTGAGGAAGGGGGCAAGGATGTCTGTTGGGCATATTCTTGGAAATAGAGGGCGGCGATTTTCACTTTGACATGGGGCCTTTGATACGGCCAAATCAAAATGCCCCCTTATCAGAACACCCTCCTCTGTGCCTTCCAGACTTGCCCCTAAATTTCAGGCTGCAGAGCTGTAGCCCAGCAGCCCAGGCGGGGAGACAACGGGCAGTGGCCGTACCTGATCGGGGTGGACAGGACGAGCCAGCCCCAACACTGCTAAGCAGAACCTCTTGGGAGACTTCTCGAAGTATTTATGAATCACAAAATCCCACACACTCCTTATTTCACTTAGTCTTCATCAAAGATGGAGAAACTGAGACTAGAAAACATCCCCAACCTCCATGAACTAACCAGAGGAGAGCTGGGAACAAAAGCTGAGTCCCCTGATTCCACATCCCAAATTCTTTTGATCCTCCTGATACTCCCAGAAGGTGGGTTATACTGTTATATTAGTGTTAACCCCATTTTACAGATTATAAAGTTGAGGCACAGAGAGTAGAAGAAATCTGCTGAAGGGGGCCCTCTTTGCCAGCAGTGGAGGAGCTCCAAACCCAAGTCTTTGGACTCCTGACCCAGGACAGGAGCACCTTCTGGTGTCCTGGGGCAGAGATAACCATGACCCATGGGAAGAGTTGAGGAGTTGACATCGGTGGGGACGAGGAATGCAGAGAGCCAGGGATCATGAGGAGGAAGACCCCAAATGGACGCAGGGACCACTGACAAATGTGCCAGTCACATCCCCCAGCAGACAGAGCCTTTAGCGCCAGTGGACAGTCCCCATGTGATCAAGCCAGAATGCACTGGCGACCACAGAGGCTGCTGTGTTCCCCCAAACCCCATGTGTTAAACCGCCGGCCCAGCCAGCCAGCCCCCCGGGTGCTGACGCTCCTTCTGCCCGTCAGACAGATTTATCTGGAGCAGCATCAGGGCCCAGGGGAGCCCAGTCACACCCCCCCTATCAATCCCTACACAGGAGTGTGGGGAGCAGGAGACGGAATATATGTAAGGTCGTTTGGAGATGGAAAAAAATCATTCACTGCACTCTCGAAATAGCCCATCTCCACTTCGCAGCGATTGCCACCTTCTTGGCTCTAAATCAAATTCTGCTGCAAGAAGCAAACTCAATCGCTCTCTCCCAAGTTTTGCTTTTTATGAGTTTGGCAATAAATTGGGGCATGGATGGAGAAAAGGCACCAAAGGTCGCGGGAATCAGGACATGCCTATGCGGCCTGGAGGAGATAGAGAGGTGAGGAGAGGAGAGCGGAGAGCCTTGGGCTTGAAACGGGGCTGGTGGTGGAGATGGACAGCCCGGTGTCTGGGTGCTGAGTCAGTGCCGAGTGAATGAATGAATGAATACATACATACATACATACATATACACATACTTCCTGATTTGGAGAATCTTTCACTCAGGTTAAAGAGAAAGCGTCTGTGGCTGCTTTGTTAGAGGCAAACAATGAGGGCTGTAACACCTGCCTGTGGAATTGGAATTATCACAGCCTGGGGGGCAATTAACCCCTCCGGGGTGTCAGAGAAGCTCCCTGAGATGTGGACATTCAAGACCCATGCACCCCCAAAATGTGGGTGTTTCTCTGACCTCCGCCTTTGGGGCTCTTCTCTTTTCACTCAGCATTAGGGTTCTCCACCTGAGCACTGCTGACATTTGGGCTGGTTATTTGCTGTGGGGCTGTCCTGGGTATGGTAGGATGTTTACCAGCATCCCTGGCCCCTACTCACCAGATGCCGGTAGCACCCACCAGTCATGACAACCAAAAATGTCTCTAGACATTGCCAAGTGTCCCCTGGTTGAGGCTCACTGCACACAAGCTCTCTGGGGTCTGAAACACCTGACGATGGCCCAGCTCCCTCTCCGGCACCAGGCCTGTCTGCTGAGCTCCCTATTCATGCCATGGGGCCATCTGCCTCTGGGCATTGCTCCCTGGATGGCCGCTCAAACGAGTAAGTCCCATAACAGGAGGCATAGTTCCCCCACCAGGACACCCCATCAGTCCTCTCACCACCCCCAGCTCCCCAACCACCCACAGAACCGTGCCTTTGGGTGAAGGGTCCATGGCTTCTCAATGTCTCTCAGAGTTAAATCCAAACCCTGGGGGTCCACAGGGGCAGCCCTGCACCCTGAGCACACACCCACTTGCACACACACATACACACATGAGTGCACAGACACACACACATACATGCATGCACATGCACACACACACGTGCACACACACATCATGCAGCCTATCTTCCAGCCGTGATGGTGATAATAACACTCTTAGCAGCTGACATTTGTTAAGACTTTTGGCTCACTGGGCACCTTCTCACCATTGTAGGTAATCCTTTATTTACACCTCAGAACCACCCCATCAGCAAATACCCCTACTATTCTCACTTTACCAATAGGGAAACTGAGGCACAGAGAGGCTGTGACAGGAAGCAAGGGGCCCAATTAGCTCGCTCAGCCACTGTGCAGCACTGTTTCTCCATCCTCCACGTGCAAGGACCTCAGTCTGCCTGAATGCCCTTCCCATCCAGGCCCTTTCCCTGGAATATTCTTCATCCTTTCAGACTCACCTTAGCTCAAGCTTCCCCATCAGAGAAGCCTTCAGGCCTGGCCAGGGTCCCGTCTCCAGAAGCCCAGGTCTCCCGCTGATGGAGCCCAAGGCCTGGGGCCCGGTGACAAAAGTGGCTCTGATCTGCCGAGCACACAAGCTGGGCCCACGGACGGCACCCCCCGCTCTTGCAGAGCCTAGGCCCTCGGCCGCTGCTCCACAGAAGCCAGCCTTTCTGGGTCCAGGGTGCCTCCCAATAGACCATGAGGTGGCAGATCACAGGTGGCACGTTCAGGATGGGCTTCTCAATGTGCGGGTCAGCACAGATTCTGCACCTGGTTCTCAGGTCTTTTTGTAACTTGAATTAGCTAGAGTCTCACCCCGTTGTTTGCAACAAAGAGTCACAACAGATACCCTCTTCTCCTTGCCTATTTTTCCAAGTCTCCCTTCTCTATCTTCTAGAAGGCTCCATCCTCTTTTCTCTACTTTTCCATTCCTTCCAGGTCCAACTCAAAGGCCACCCACCTCCAGGATACCTTCTCTGACCACACAACATAGTGAGCTGCATCCCTGCCATTTCCTGCCTGTGTCCCCTGAAGCAAATATATGTAGGCATCACATCTGAAAAACGACAGTAACAATAATAACCATCTCCTAGACCTGTGGTAGGAACAAAATGATATCAAATAGGAAAAAGCACCTATGGGATCATTTGTCTCCCATATGGCAAGAGTTCAATAGATGTTTATATGAAAATCTTAAAATAATTAAGCAATAGGAAAGATGGGAGAGAATGACCTTATCACATCATCAAATGAAACACTGCATTTCAGTGCAAGAAATATCACGTACTACACGGTCGTCCTTTGATGAAATAATCAATAAGTGGATGAACGAATGGTAAGAGGCGTGTCCTGATTTCCAGGAAATTAGGACATTTGTCGGCGAGTGCCTGCAACGTGCTGAGCCCACACTGTCCTCCTCGGCATCCCTGCCGTCATCCACCCAGGTGAGCTTGTGCATGGCAGGTGTTCGGTGAAGTCTTATTGGTTAAACACCACAGAGAACGATAATTCCTCCCCACATCTATCTGAGAAGAGAGAAGGAAAAAGACGCAGGGATGGATGTTTATAGGAGTAAAATGGAAACAGACCCCCAAGGACAAAATTCTAGTCTCCCACCTGGCAAGGGTGTTAAACCAGAAGAGGCTCAGGGCACAAGGACACCATTCTCTGGGTTTTAATCCACATGTTTTGCCAACCCCAAGGAGCTAGATGGATGGAATGGAATCCAGCCTATATAAAGACCAGTTCTGAGGATGTGCCCAGCTCCTTTTATTAAATAAGGATTGTGGTGCAGCCATCATTGTCTCAAGGGGGTATCCTCAGGTGAGATTGTGACCCTGCAGAAAACAGCACAGCCCTTTTGAGGACACAGCCTGGAAGGAAATTCTTGCTATAGGAAATTGTCTTGGTTGTGTGCCTGCTAGAATTGGATTTAGCCATCAATTCCCTTGGTGGCCTTCTCTTTGCTGAGTTCCCCTCTCTGGGCTGCAGTGAGTTACCTTATATATAACATGCGGGGCTGGCTTTGATGATTTCAAAATCCTTTCCAGCAATAATATCCTAGAGGTCAAATCATCAGCCTGATGTTTAGTTCCAGACTGTGGTGTGTGCATGCGCATGTGTGTGGTGTGTTTGCACGCGTGCATGTGTGTGTGTGCACACATGCTCAGGGTACACGTATGCATGTTTCCAATGTCCTTTAACATGATTGTTAATGCCTCACATCAGATGCCAACAATAAACACAGACCATAGAGACTTCACTTCTAGCTGCCACTGTCTTGAAAACAGATAAGGGTTCTGGGAAAACATGACACTTCTGACATGCATAAATACGCCTGTCAAGCTTTTGAGTCCCTAAGGTGTTTCTTTCCCCTGGCAGGTATGCTAAACGTGTCCATATAATAGTGTGATAAAAACTGTATCCAGCTCTGCTTAACAAAAAATCTAGTGTCTCGGGCTTCCATGGTGGCGCAGTGGTTATGAATCCGCCTGCCAATGCAGGGGACACGGGTTCGAGCCCTGGTCCGAGAAGATCCCACATGCCGCGGAGCAACTAAGCCCGTGCGCCACAACTACTGAGCCTGTGAGCCACAACTACTGAAGCCCGAGCACCTGGAGCCCGTGCTCTGCAACAAAAGAAGGCGCCGCAATGAGAAGCCCATGCACCGCAACAAAGAGTAGCCATTGCTCGCCGCAACTAGTGAAACCCCACACACAGCAATGAAGACCCAACACAGCCAAAAATAAATAAATTAAATAAATAAATTTTTTTAAAAAAGGAAAGCTGATGTGCTATCTGATGAACAAGGCTGAGACTAACCGTTTTTCTGAATAATTATATTCTGATGGCTGCATGGACAGGCCATGAGAGAATCAGATTATTTTTATACAGCAAGAAGAAAAGTCGAGTTAAAGACTCACGAGTATTACCACTAGAATTACAGGTGAGCCCTTCCAGGAATGTGGCCTGTTTGATTCTAGTTAGATAACAGAATAATTAGAAAACTTATTGTTCTCCCCATCATGGGATTTTTAGGTATTTTTAGATTAACTTGTCCCTTTTCACTCTTTGGAGCTTCATTAAATACATATATTTTAAAGAGGCTATGATAAAAGTCTTCCAAATATTCTAAATATTCTGTTTCTCGATCATGCACCCTTTGAGTCCACGTTCTATCCACACCCACAGTAAGTGACCTAAGAATAAATAAATAAAATGCTGTCATTCCCTTTCTCAAAAATTATCGCTGGGGACTTCCCTGGCGGTCCAGCGGTTAAGACTCCGAGCTTCCACCAAGGGTGCGCAGGTTCAATCTCCGGTCAGGGAACTAAGATCCCAAATGCTGCATGGTGGCGCGGCCCAAAAAAAAAAAAAAATCACTGCTGACCTCTGTCAGGTTGAAGTCCAAACCCCGCAGTGTCCCTCAAGGCTCCTCAAATTCTCCAACTCGCCCTCCCTCTACCGTCAGTCTCAACAGCAGCTTTCTTGCCAGGATGTTCTCTTCTCACCTGTAACCACATGGATCCTCTCTCCAGACCCCCGAGACCCAAGCTCTTTCTCTGACACCCCCAAGCCTTTGTGCATACCGTGTTCTTCCCCAACATGGCCTTTCCCGACCCTTTATTCACCTAGAAAACTCCTACTCCTCTTTAAGACCCGGCTCAAATGTTTATTCTTCAGGAAGCCTTTCCCAAATGTCCTCATTCACTTGGTTAACAAATATTTATTGTGGGTCCCCAGGCCCAGGTGTTAATGATACAGAAATCAATAGTGAGGGCGACACACAGAGACACACCAAGAGGTCATCTGGAAACCAGAAGCTGTTACCGAGGCAGCAAAGCAGAAGTCCCCAAAGTAGCTGGCCCCGACTGCAGCACCCAGCACGTGGCAGGCGTTCCTAAATGTTGGTGGAAGGAAGGGAGGCTCCAGGGACGGATGAGTAATTCACCTGGGACACAGGGAAGCTGGGAGGCCCTCCCGGGAGCTAGTAAAAGCAGCTGCAGGCTGATCCCATGTGGTACCACTAGGAATGTCGCCCCATCCTGGGCAACTGGTCTGGCTGCTGGCATGGCCAAGGCCTAGTAGAGGATGGGGCCCTGCCCTGAAGCTGAGCCAGGTCAGGGGCTGGCCAAGGATGTGGACGCAAAGAGAGCCAGGGCTCGTGGGGATCTGAAGGAGGCGGGCTGGGTCTCACCCTGGGGAGACAGGAGGGACTCTGGCAGCGTTGCCTGTGGGGCAGCCGGGAGGCCAGTCCACAGGATCCTGAGGAACCAGCCAGTGGATGGGGGACTTGGAGCTCCCCAAGAGCAGAGCCTCCGCCCTGCTACACGCTGCCTGCCCGCAGCTCCGGACGCCCCTGGCATTCGCTGATCACTTGGTACAGACCTGCCTAACCACTGAGTGAGTTCGTGGGTCCAAGAGCAAATAAACACGTGAAGCAGGGACAGCCATGCAAGACCTCCCCACGCGTGAAAATATCAGCCCTTTTCTTTGGGGGCCTCCCTCAGTTTCCCTTTGAAAGAGAAGCCTCCCAGGGCTTCTTTCTACACATAGTGAGACAGGGGAAGTGGAACCCCCCGAAGAAACAAAGCAGGAGTCATTTTCTCTTTTCTCAGGCCTCTCAGGATGCTTCGCAGACCCTCAGGAGTGGCATCCCAGCCTGGCACCCCGGGAGAGCACTTGGTGAAGGAGGGTTGAATGCCCTCAGCGGGGCCTTCAGCTCTGCAGGTGTTCGAAGAACATGACCTCTCCCCCCACCCCACCCCCAGCCCCAGGTCACACTACATCTGCCTTACTGGGACCCCACTAGCAAGCTTCTGGCTGTGGTGGGTGCCAGTTATGAAATGCTTCTCCCAATAGGAAAATATTATTTTTAGAGAGATAGAAATCTGTAAAATATAGCCACGACCTAAGGCCCTGCTTGGTTGGACTCTAGTGCCGGGGAATCTCATTCCTCCTCCCCATCCAAGTAGCTTGGAAACGTCCTACCGGGCAGAGTGCACAGCTGTCAAGGAAAGAATGGATCCCAGGCAGAGGTGAGGGAGGAATCAAGCCCAGCCCAGCCCCCAGCCCCTCGGAGGAGAGAGACCCACGGTGGCCACATCATCTGCAGGGGGTCCATGGTACAAGGAGGGAGGAGTGGGGGGTGGGAAAGGCGGTGGAGGTAAGTTGAGAAGAGCTGAGACACTGGCTGAGGAGTCTGACTGAAGTTAACAGGCACTAGGGAACCATGGAAGCCTCTGGAACAGAGCAAGAGCTAACCCAAGGTCAGCCAGAATGCAGGGGAAAGACCGGAGCAGAAGAGCAGCTGGAGGCCCTGAGGCCATCCAGGGTGGAAGGTGCACTTGAGGCGGGAGCGCCAGACCCTCTCCAGCTGAACGTCTAGAACTCCAGCAGGGCCGTCCACAGACAGGGACTCCATCCCGTGTTTGGAGAAGGATCCGGAGACAGTCCTTCTAGGCCCTTGCCTTGTCTCAGGAAAAACTCGTCCACGAGCAGCAAGTGCGCAACGCAGGGGTGGCGGTAGCAGTGGCATTTGCTCTGGATGCGGACAGTGTGGGGTTGGAGCGTCGCGGGAGCCTCGTCGTGACTCTGTGTAGGGTGGGGTTGGTCCGAAGCCCCGGTGTCAGGTGTAACGCATTGCCTGGGGTGGGGGATTTACAGTGTTGGTTGAAGGGAGAGTCTGCTCTTTGTCTCTGATCCTTGGTCCCTTCTCCTGCAAGATCCCTCATCTGGGGTGTTTGTAATGCACTTTGAACACGGTAGAAGCTCCTTAAGTGGTTTCATTATTAATGATCCTTCATAGGTAAAGAAAGTGATCAGTAGAACTCAAACTGTGAAAGGGAATTAATGCCTGACTGAACATCTATAATTTTTATAGCTCTTCACTTTCCAAAACTTGTTCATGTCGATAACTTCTGGTGGGTCCTGATGACCTGGGGTTAGTGTTGAGATCGCCCCCAGGAGAGGGTTTAGTCGCTTGCCTGGGGTCACATGGAAAGTCAATGATGGACCAAACCAGGGGCCAGTTGCCCTGCCTCCGAGCGCAGGACCCGTCCAGCCCTTACCACAGCTGCCTTGGTAAAGAGCTCAAAGACAGCAGAGTGACCTGGTGCTGGGGGGGTGTCTTCTCAGTGGGCTGGTCCTCTGTGGGGTGAGGGAGCTGGAGGATGGCAAGGCTGGGAGAGCCGTGAGCAGGCGGGACCCTGGGGGACTTCATGCAGGGCTCAGAAGGATGTATCCATCTCGACCATGGTTCTAAGATGGTGAGGAGGCTCCTGGGGACTCTAGGACCCTCTGGGCAATGATGCTGCCCTCTGGGTCGTCTCTGGAGCTAGTCTGGGATTTGGGGCAGGGGCAGGGAGAAAGTACCTCCCTCCAAGCTATGATGGGTATAAGCTAGAGAGAGACGGCACAGCTCACCCAGACAAGTCGGGGTTCAGAGCTAGGTGCCAGGCTCAGCCAGGACCAGAGTAATAAGAAGGGAAACTGAGGCAGGATTTCTATGGTGAAGCTTGAGTCAATACAGCTCACCCCAGCCCTGCAGATTCTGAGCCAAAACTACCCAACTAGTTTCAGGGCTGCCTGCTGCTGGGGCTGACTCTCCTGAGGCCTCCAGTCCTGTCCAATTTGTCTAGACCCTCCCTCTTCTAGAGCAGGTCAGCACTTCAGAGAAGCCACAGCTCATACCCACAAGCTCTCTAGGCAGGGGCTGGTTGGGTGTGAAGGTCAAACAGCACTGGTCTCTTTTGATATCATACTATAATTCTGCAAGATGTAACCACCAGGGGAAGGCAGGTGAAGGGACCACTCTGTACTATCTTTGCAATTTTCTGTAAATCTAAAATTATTCCCAAATGAAAATATACAAAAACATGGAGTCATGACACTGGTCTTCAGCCCCTGATCCCACCAACCCGATGATCCTTTGACAGTGTCACTCAGCAAACAAGCAAAGACCCCGACCCAGCCAGGACCTTCTTCGAGAAGAAACTGTGCCCAGGCTCTTCTCCTCCTCCTTCCCACCACCACTGCTCTGAGCCAGACTTGCGTTTCCTTTCGCCTAGACTCCTGACCCCTTCCTCTAGCCCCCTGTCTCCACTCTCTCCCTCTACTTTCCATCCCCTATCTCACCACCAGAATGTCGTCTCTAAACCTCAGCCCTGCTTCTCACCCTCCAGGGGCCCCTAATCCTTTGGGGCTGAAGTTAAGCTTCTTAGCGAGCTCTTCAAAGCCCATCACAATGTCATCTCAATCCACATACCTTCCCAGCTTCATCTCCCCACACAGGCTCCACCATCACCAAACCCCAGACCCCAGACACCAGTCACAATAGCCCACCAGACCGTCCTCAAATGCACCACCAACTTGTCCTGCACTTTCTTAGCCCAGGCAGTTCCAGCCACCTGGTAGACCCCTCCCTAATCAACCCATTCTATCAACCCTCCTCTTCCTCAATACTTAGCTCAAAACCCTTTACCACCCTGACCCACCCAGTGGAAGCACACCTTCCTCAGCGTTCTCACGGCTCCTAAGAGGGCTGCAGACAGGCTCCTTGTGCTCTATGGGTGGCTGAGTCTTTGGGAGCCATAGGGGGTGTCCTGGGAACAAGGCCCAGGCCTGGTTCGTCTTTGGTCCCTCTGGATGCCTTGCCCACTGAAGATGCTGGATGGATATTTCTGGAATGTACTTGTTGTTGATGGAGACTCACTCCTCAGTGCAGAGAATCAACATTAGGGTCCCAGAAGAACTGGGCAGTTGTTTTGAAAAGGAGTGGAAATTACTGACCTTCAAAGCAAATTTGAGCTGAGGGTGTGTCTGTAACAAAACACAAAAAGGAGGTGGGAGCAGGGAGGGGACACGAAGACCTTCCAACTTTGGTGGCGCACCCAGGAGAACATCTTCCAGAGCCAAAAGGAGGTGGAGGTCGGGAGGGATGGGAGCGAGACCTCCCTCCCTCCTCCCTGCTGTGTTTCAGGATGCTGCAGTGTATTTAATCATGTTTTTCTCAGGATGGGAACAGGAGCTGGCTTCCTCTGAGGAGGTTCCCCCGCACAGGGAGCCCTGGGTCCCTGGAGGAAGGCAGAATGTGAGCAGGGCTCCATCAAGCCAGTCCAGCAGAACGGTGCACGTCTGGCTGGCCGCATCGATCACCGAGGGTGGGAGGAGGGCTGGCGGGGCCAGGCCTGCTATGCTCAGCGGGTATCTCATCTGCTCTCCCCTTGGCCGTGCAGCCTTGAGAGTCTGTTTGCAATTACAGCCTGTTTTGATTATTAGGTCAGAATATTCATCTCCATAGGCTTATGATAAAAGGCCAAAGCATGACAGTATTTCTCATTTCAGACTAGTCTCCCCCTGTGTGTGTGTGTGTGTGTGTGTGTGTGTGTGTGTGTGTGTGTGTGTGTAGTTTTTGCCTTTTCCTTGTTTAACCTATGCATTCAGTTCTTGACTCCAGGAGGTTGGTGGCTGCAAGAGGCACCCCAGAGATTGTGAACTCAGTGGCCCTGTGTCGCAGGAGTGGGAGGCCTGGGCAGCTCCCTTGGAGCCCCACCCAGCAAGGAGGCCAGAGCTGGGCAGGCTCTCAACTCATGCAGAAGGCAGCTGGCTGCTGAAAGCAGAGGCTGGTGTTAGGAGAGCCCCAGAAGCCCAGGCCTAGAAGGGACTTTGAAAGTCAACTGTCCAACCACCTTGAGCACATGCTTTGTTGCTTCTCCACAACACTGCCAAGTAGTTAGGCAATTTCTGCTCCCATTCCTCCAGGGATGGGGAGCTCACTACCTTTTTGGGGGTAGCTGGTTCATTGAACATCAACTCTAGAAATGGGAATGCCTCCTCTCTTAGAAGATCAGTAAATCCTTGGCCTGTAAGTCTTCTCTGGGCCAAATATCGCTGTTTCTTCAACACACTGAGTTTGACATGGATTTGAGTCTCACTATCATCCGAGTAAATGCAACATCTCCCTGTGGCCTGAACACCCAGAGCAAGCAGAACTCCCACCTCCTTCCTTCCAAACAGCCTCCCTCTCTGTGCATGGAGCCCGTGCAGCTTTTTGACAGAACACAGTTCTAGACCTGAAGCGGGAAATGCTCTCACAGGGCACACGTGTAATCACTGCCGTTCCCTCCCCTGAAGCCCAGTCACCTGTCCTCCCCGCCCAGGCCCCTTAAGCTGAGTCCCTGGGGTCTTCACTCTTTGGCTCTACAGAGCCTCAGGAATCTTCAGGACAAAGAAGAAAGGGGACAACAGAGAGAAAGGGAAGTCACTATCCTCTTGATCCCGGAGTAGTCAGCATGATTTCCCTGCCTCAAAGATGGCGTGGCCTGATTTCTGGAGGGGGAGAGAGACAGAGACAGAGAGCTGGAGAGAGACAGAGAGATGGCACAGTCTCCTATAGAGCCCTTGAGAGCTTCCGAAGATCTTTCTCATCCATGTCAGTGTCACAACAATTCTGGGAAACGGACACTTGTGTTATTTAGGTGATGATCATTTTACAAAACTGAAGATCAGAAAGCAAGGAGTTACCAAGCTAATAAAGGTTGGCACTGAGACAAGAGGCAGAGAGCTTCTTCAGGGCAGAGGCTCACCGACGGTCCGATGGGCAGGCCCGCAAAGTGCTGGGTTTGTTTTAGATGGCATGATAATATAAACAGTTATCGGTCATCATCCGAACCGGGTCTTCGGGGCTGTGAAGAGGCACTACTCACGTCTACACAGAAACACAGGCACAAATCAGGTCCACCCCCGGCAAACCGGGGCATACGGTCCTCCTGCCACGGAGGCGTCCAGTTCCAGGTCCCCCCAACCAGCCTCTTCTGCTCTAACATGCCCACCTCAGAGAGCCCCACGGCACCCCTTACACAGTGGCATCTCTGAGGACACCACAAATTTCCTCTGCGCTAGCTCAGACTTTCTTTCTAGGACGCAGATTTTTCCACCCAATTACCACCCCCCCAACCCCGAACACTTCCTCCTGGATGACTCAAAAGCCCAAAAACGCGGCCTTGTGCAGGTTCCGGTTGCATGTGGGGATCTGGTCTACCCCACAGCATACACAAGAATCAAAATAAAGACTAATTCTCAGCACAGACACAGCCTTGAGCTCAGCCTCACCCCTTGAAACAGACAGTCCAGCAATTCTGGCTGCTCTCCTCATTCCTGCCAGACCCGTGGTGTTTGTTCTCCAGTTGGAAATGGATGCCCATTCCTCCCTTGCTTCTCCCCTTTCAGCCTGGTTCTGAGTTTAGGTCTCAGTTTCCCTGCCCTGAGTTCTCTGAGAAGCCAAGCCCCTGTCTGACTCAGGTCTTGGTTCACCTTGAGTCAGTGCCCACATCCATCCTGGGCTCATTTCCATCATGTTCACCCCCATGTTCACTGCTCACCGAACACAAACCTGGCCAAGGGATGAGTTCTCCCCAGAACTCATCCTCCTCCTGGATTCCTGCTGTTAGTAAAATCCACCACCAGGTGTTCAGCCACCAAGGGGAGCCCTGTCGGTCCCCAGAACTATAGCCATGTTAAGGTGATTGACACCCCTGTCCTCCTATTCCCCATGAGAAAAATCACACCCATGTCTGGGATCACCACTTAATTCTTTGCTGCTTCCCCTTTCCCCATGCACGGTGCCTAGCCCAGGGCTGGCCCGTGGTCAGCTCTCAACCACTGTTTGTTGAAACAAAAGGCAGGATGAATCAATGAATGTCACCAAGCCAACGGAAGCCCGATCAGGAAATTTAGCTTCATTCTGTTCGAGTTGTTCCAAAAGACTGGATTGATTTAATAGGAATGCTTCCCAACGTGTGAACAATTATTATTGTTTTAAATTAGCAGGAATAAAATTCTACCATCTTTCTCCCTGAAGCTACTTCCAGAGATGCCAAGCTGTAAATTCACAGTGCCCACGAAGAGCTAGACAAACATTCATAGGAGCTGCAAGGAAGTGCTGCAACTAAAAACATCTCCGATCCATATTTCTGCCTTAAGGGAAGGAGAGGGAGCTGAAGAGATGGGAGGAATTTCTTTTTTTTTCCTTTTCCTTCTGAAAGGGAATCTTATAACTCTTTCCTGCCCTTCTTTCTAGCTTCAGGAGAGATGCCTGAGGTTGAACGTGCTTGGCTGAGTGAAAGATGTGAAAGTGAGTGAAGAGTGAAGATGTGAAAGTGAAACATGAAACAAATTGAACTAAGTGAGGCAGCTAGTGGGTTTCATAGCAAAAGCTGAGCGCGTTGTGTAGTCTCACACCCACCTCGGCCCAGTCCCTTCCCTTCCTCCCCTCCATCCGTACACTCACTCTTCAGACTTTGATTCTAGCTGCAAGACTGGGCTGAGAGTTCAGGTGATTTAGGCTTCGTCCCAACGCTGCCCGCACCCACTGTGTGAGCTTGTCCCTTCTCTGAGCCTGGGTTCCCCCATCTGTCCGTAAGTCCTGACGGTGAGGTTCTCAGCAGATAGTGATGTTGACTGATTTTTCTCCCTCTCTTGCGAGGCCAAGTCATATAGGACCTTCTATCACCCCTACACTCAGCACTTCTTGAGAAAAACAGAGCAAGGCACCAAGCCAGGCTGGTGTCATAATCCCCTGGGGGGCTCATGGACATATGCATTCCAGGACCCCGGGGTAGACTGAGCAAGTGGGACTGTGCAGGTGATTCTGATGCGAGGCCCAGTTTGGAACCATGAAGCGTACTGGGATCAGGCTGTGCTACAGCCGAACCATCACTCCAAGTCCTCTCCCCGCAGAGCACCCTCCCCTGCTCTGGGGGTGACCGAGCACCATCACTTATGCATCCATCGGATTGTACTGACTCCTTCCCACATTTCAGGACCTGAGCCACATACTAGTGCAACGAGGATGAAGAAGATGCACCTCCGAATGTGAGAAACAAGAGGCGGTCCTGGGCACACAGCCGGGCGCCTCGAATGCAGACGAGAACCAGCACGGAGGCAGGTCAAGGTGGGAGCACAGAGGAAGGATTTCCAGTTGAGGTGTCCAGCAGTATGATGCTGGGCAAGACACCAACCTCCAAAGCCTCGGTCCTAGTGTACAAAATGGGAATGAAAAGAGCATGCCCCTCTTAGAGTGATTGGGGTAAAAATCTGTGGTCAAATGGATATAAACGAGCCTGGCACAGATGCTGGTATACAATTATCCTGGGAATACGGCCAGTGAATCTAGATGTGTTCACCAACTCCCAACTTCCGTCTCCACGATTCACCCAGTGTGCATGGTGTGTACACGCACATACACACGTACACACACACCCCCCATCACCCCCAGCTCCAGCTTCACCAGGGTCACTCTTGCTAAAGATTTTCCTCCGCCAACATCCCCAGCTCACGGACCTGTCTCTGCGCTGCTCCCCCACCGCAGCGCACACCACACCCTTCCTCCCTGGCCGTCCTGTTGGAAATTCTTGCTCGGCTTGGGGGACTGGGCCACACGTGCACATGGGCTTAAATAAGCAGGCCAGTGTTGTTTGTGGTTTTATAATCAAGTTTCCTCGGGAACAGAGAAGTAGGAGCTGAGGGGCGAGACAGGGGTGCAAAAGGGAAGGGAGGGGAGGGGACTACTGGGCTGGAGAAGGATCTTGGGGACCAGCCAGCTCGGGGGTGTGCCCTAGGCCTCCATAAAACCATATGTGGGACACAGGGAGAGGTACAGGATTCCTCAACCAAGGAAGAGTCCTTCCAAGGGCTGCCGGGCCATCGTGCAGGTAGGAAAGAGGTGGGACCCTGCCAGCCCCTTGGCCTCCTCCCCTCCCCCTCCTTCCCTGGAGGCCCAGCAGCAAGCCCTGCGAGGCCCCTCCTGCTGGCGTGGCCCCCACCCCACTGCGGGGAGGAGGCCTAGCTGCCCAGGGCCAGTCCACGCTGGCCGAATCCTGCCCTCCCCCGGCCCTGCTCGGCCTGGTTAGGCCCACCCTCTTCCATGACCCCAAAAGGCTATAAACAGCAGATGATTATGCATGACAGAACTCTCCTGCATATTGGGAGGTTACGGGACGTGAGTATAGCACAGAGCGCAATGGGAAACAAACTGGATGATTTGACAGGTAGCAGGAGACTGACTCCTGGGCCCTTCTTCCCCACCCAGAAGAGGGTCTGTCCACCCTCCCTTTTCTCTGAATCCCTGCGGCCCCAATCTCTCCTTCCTCTTGAGCTTCCAGGGGGAGCGTTCCTACTACAGAGAAGCAAAGAGGTAGGAGGATGGGAGGGAGAGAGGGGAGGAGGGTAATCAGGAAGCCATTACCTGTGCGTTCCACTTCACCCAGTCTTTTCCCAGAAACCTGGGAAGTAAATAGCGTCTCTACAGGTGAAGAGCGTGAGACTCTGAGAGGTAAAAGGAATCTCCCAAAGGCCCATATTTAGGAAATGGTGGAGTCGGCTCTCTTTTCACGCACTTACCCGCCCATTCATTCAACAGATATTGATTGCCCCGCTCGGAAGCAAGGGCTCCCAGACGCACAGCCCCAAGTCACTTCACAGCCAAGCGGGAGCAGCCTGGGAGGGGCAGAGCCTCCGACGGTCCCAGCAGGAGCCTGGGCCCTGGGTCTTTCCCTCTCCAGCTGTCTCTGGCTGGCAGAGACACCGCAGGGAGCCCCGGGCCATGGGCACGGTAAGCTCGGGGAGTTTAACAAATGTTTACAAAACCTTTTCATATGCAGTTAATGATCCTCATTAGGACCTGAGAAAGCTGTCGCTCACGCCACTCCAGCTTTAAGGAGCGTTTTATTATTACACGCCACACCGCAAATTAATGAGAGAAACCGTGGCCCATTTGTCAGCAGGGCCAACGCCCGGGGATGCTGGCAAGGAGGGCTTTGTCCTGGAGCTGCCTGGTCCCCATTCCCCACACCATCTGCCCTCCCTGCTGCCCCCAGACGCCCACCACTCTCAAGCTGCCAGCCCACCAGCTGCCACCCCGGAAAAGGGCCCACCTTGAGGCTTCCATGGCTGCAGCTCCCAGTGCCCCGGGCCTGAGCCAGAGCAGCCCCCCCCCCGCCCCCCGCAATGCTGTCTCTTCCCTGAGGCGCTGGCATGAGGTATTTCCCCATCCTGGGGGGGACGGAGGAATGAGAAACACAGATGCCCGGGCCCCAGCCCCAAATCTGAATTCTTATCCAGGTGCCCAGCTGGTCTGAAGACCAACACTTGGGAACCACCGGGGCCTGAGACATGAGCTCAGATGCCTGCACGCGATTCCTGGCTCTGCCCGAGACTGTGTGACCTTGGGCAGAGCTCTTCGGTTTTCCTCAGTGTCCCCACATGTAAAATGGCGATGTCATATCTGTCACCAAACGGTTTTTGTAAATATGACATCATCCTGTGTGACCAAAGTGTGCTTTGTCACGATGCTGCCAAGCCTGCCTCTGCCGTTCGAATCATGGAATCGTAGCGTTTAGAGCAGGAAACCAGCAAGGTCAGGGTGAAAGACAGCTGATGGAACTAGGCAGAGGTGATTGGATATATGAAATACCCAGGAATTATCTAATTTTTATGTTATGTGAATTTTACCTCAATACAAAAAGAAGAGAAAATCCAGCTCCTTTCCGTCTTAAATGTGACATGCCTACCAGCCTCTGAACCTTTGCCCAGGTGGTTCCCTCTGCTTGGTAAGCTCCTACTCACATTTCAGGGTTCATCTTAGAAATCATTTCCTCCAGGGATCCTCTGCTGGCCTCTCAAGGAGGTGCCCCCTAATGCCATGTCCTCCTCCCACCCCCAGGAGGGGACACTGTCAAGACTGTTTGGTGTCCACCTGCTGGTACCTCAGTAAAAGATGGGGCAGAGGGTGGTTCCCAGCCTCAGCTGCCCCTCACCGGGCACATACTAGGCACTCAGTATAGTCGTCCCTCAGTATCCACAAGGGTTGGGTTCCGTGACCCCCGCAGATACCAAAATCCATGGACGCTCAAGTCCCTTAAATAAAATGGTGTAGGATTTGCACATAACCTGTTCACATCCTCTCATACACTGTAAATCATCGCTACATTACTTATAAGACCTAATACAATGTAAGTCTATGTAAATAATTATAAATAAATGTAGATACCACATAAATTGTTGCCGGAGCATAGCAAATCAAGCTTAGCTTTTGGGAACTTTCTGGAATTTTTTTCCCCAAATATCGTCCATTGGTGGGTATAGAATCTGTTGGTATGGAACCCGTGGATATGGAGGGCTAACTATACTTACTTGTTGAATGGAAGATCTGACTCTAACCCAGCCCTGGTTTTAGAGACAAAGCTGGTGCAGCCCAGCAGAGGACCAGGCCCTGCCCCGGGGTCACACAGTTGCTAAGTCGGTGGAGGAGGTGAAGGCCAGGCCTCCCTGTGCCTAGAAGAGCTCCTGGGCCTTCCCCTTCCCTGTCAGCAGCTCCCCGTGGGCGGGAAGCACAGCCCAGATGCGTGAGCCTCTCCTTCCAGCCATTAGCTAATCTGGCCACGGCCTGTGTGCCCGGGCCTCTGTCTGCCCTTCCTGTTTCCCCAGGACACGGCTGTTGACGTTGTCAAGAGCTTATCGCAAACAGGCAGGCAGAGACCCGTGTCCTAGGGAAACTCGTCCCCAGAACCTCCTACCAACACAAGGCCTTGGCCCTGGGGACCTTTGTCTTCTGTGTGTTCCGGCTGGAAACGGCTTACACACGGGGCCTCAGTTTCCCCACCTCTAACATAACTGACCACAACCACTTTCTGATTTAACACCATGTCAAGTGAAGTGGCGGAGGGTTGAGCTTCGCAATCTGACCACCTGGGTCTGAGCCCCAGCTCTGGTCCTCACTGTGGGACCCTGAGCAGGTGATTCCTCCGAGGCGTGCCTTGCTTCCCCTCTGTAAAATGGCTGTGATCCTGGTACTTAATTTTCCAAGGGTGTAATACCTTGCATGTATCAATATTTAGAACCATGCCTACAGCACTGTGAGCATTTAGGGATGCAAGCTATGATTTGTATAGGTCCTTTCCCTGCCCGCCATGAGCTTAAATCTGGTTGCCCTTCCCTTACAATGTGGAGGGTTGTAGCCCATCATGGCGCTCACCCCTGGGGGACCATCAGCCCCTGGGCGGCACTGGTCACCAGAACAGCCAGAATACACAGGTACATGCAGGGAAAGCCTGGATGTGAGCCCTGGCTCTGCCACCTTTGACCTTGGATGCATCATGAAAACAACCAAAAAAAGGCGAGTTTACAGAGGAAGATCCAGAGACCCAGGGAAGGCTGAATCTGCCTTCACTCACCCAGGCACGCGGAGGAGGCCCGCACAGCATGGTGGGGAGAATCCAGGCCTGGGGCAGGGAGTGGGGTCTTGACTCTGCCTGGGTGCTCAGACCACTCTATGACCTTGTTTGAACTCTGTTTCCCCAGTGATAAAATGGTCACATTAATCCCTGCCCTGACCAACCCTCAGAAGGGACACAGTGAATGTGGAGGAGAGGCTGTGAGCTGCACCTCCTGGCAGGTGGGCAGGACAAGGCACCTGCTGGTTAGCAGATACCATTCCCACACTAAGGACAGACGCCCAGAGCTGCATCTCCAGCTGTGGCCTCTCCCCGGGACCCCAACCTATGTCACCTGATTGGCAGCTCCACTTGGCTGTCTCAGAGGCATTTCAAAATCAGAGGCCAAAGCAAAACTCTTTATTCCTGCCCCAGCCCCCAGATCTGCTCCTCTCACAGTGAAAATGACTCCCACCGTCCACCTGAGGTTCAAGATCACAAACTTGCCCTTTCGCTCTCTTCCTACATCCACCCTTTCAGCAAAACCTATGAACTCTGCCTTGAAAACACACCCCAAAACCACCTGTCTCCATCGCCGCTGCCGGCCACCACGGCAAGCAGCCGTCACCTCGACCTGGACTGTACAAAGCCTCCTGGATTCTTTTCCAACTCCAGGGCTCAGGCCCCTACTTTCATTCCTTTTAAGAGTGACTGATCTCATCACTTGTCTGTTTAAAACCCTCTTAAGTCTCCTCATCTGGTTGGAATAAAGCACAAGCCCCTTACCTGCCCCACGGGCAACCTGACAACTGCCTCCCGTCCCATCACTCTCTCTCTGGCCCCATCCCAGACACACAGGCCATTCTCCCTGCCTTGAACAAGCCAGTTCTCTCCTTCCTGTGTGCTCTCCCCCTGGTTTTCCCATGGCTGCCTCTGTCTTATCTTTCAGATCTCAAGTTAAAGTGTCCCCTCCTCTGAGAGGAGTCCCCACTACGCCAGTAAGGACCTGATCCGGGACTCAAAAGCCCATCAGATTCTTTAAGGACTCTGTGGAGAATGCTCACCATCTGACGTTTTTCTTATCTGTTTGCTCTGTTGTCTCTCTCATTTCCCATGAGACTGAGGGCAAGAAACATCCTTCCACCTCCCTGGTATGTCCTAGCACGAGCACAGAGCCTGGCACATAGTAGGTGCTCAGTAAATATTTGCAGACTGAATGAATGAAGGGATGAATGGGTAAATGAGATAAAGCTTCAAAAGGTCCACACTGGATGCAAAGGTGTACCCGAAAAGGGGACCCAAGGCCTTAAGTGAAGAAATGATTCCAGTGGAGGCATCTCCAAGGCAAGGAAACAGGAACCAATGGCTTTAGATGCCAAGTCTCAGCTGTGCAGTTTCTTCTGCTTATGAATGTCCTTCTCCCTCTTCACCTGACTGTGAAACTTCTCCTTATCTTTCAATGCTTGACTCCTATCACCCCATGACAAGCCAAGCCTCTCCTGACCCTCTCCCCCAAGTTGTCAAATCTCTCATTCCTCCTTTGCCTTTCTGTAGACTCCCTCCCACCTCTAACCTGGCTCTTAATCTGGACTGTCTTTGACCCCTGGGGCTGGGGCTGAGGCTGAGCCACATCTGGGTGCCCACCCCAGAGCCTGGCATTTGATACTGAGTACCACTGGCACTCAGTAGATGTTTGCCCTTTATCCATGCAGGCAACCAGACGATGCCAGGCTCTGGGGAAATGGTGATATAAAGATGAGCTCTCTGCCGTCTGAAGTGTGCTTGCAACGCAAATGGAGAGACATAGATGCGCATACGACAAGCTACTAGTTGCTTTAATGGAGATAGACATAAAAAGTGCAACAGGATCATAAGAATAAGCGAAAATAAATCAAGTTATAAAATGACACATACAGTGGGACATCATTTGCGTGGAACTTTAAAACCTGAAAAACCAACCTATGTATTGTTTATGAACACAGAAATACATAGTAAAAAAAAATGAAAACTGTATAAGAATGAGAAACTCCATCTCTGGGGAGATGAGAAGAAAGACAGAATTTTGGAGGTTCACATATGCGCTTTCAACCATTTCTATAGTGTTTAAATTCCTAATAAGAAAAATCTGAAGTACATACGGCGTAATATTAAGATAAGATAGAGTTGGGTGGGTAGTCCTTGGTTGTTTGTCATAATATGCTAGTAGAGTATAAGGGTTTGAAATATTCCAAGATCATTTTTATATTAAATTCAGTGTGATTAAAGAAAAAACATCCAATCTGTTGCATGAGTGCCTGATGGGTAGGTGGATAAGTGGATGGAAGAATGAATGGGTGATGGGTGGATGGAAGGATGGTGGAGGATGGATAGGTGGGTGGATGGAAGGATGGAGAGATGGATGGCTAGTGGGTGGGTGGAGAGGTAAATGGATGGGTGGATTGATGAGTGGACGGGTCTGATGAATGGATGGGTGAAACACTGCTGGAGATTCTCAAAGTTTACCCTATTCATTCCACATTCATTCCACTTGACCACATGTCAAGCCCCATGCTAGTCCCTGACTGCAGTGCCTATGGGACTCTGACAAGTCTCTTCCCCAGCCCCCCTCAAAGCTGGGGCCAAGATTAAGGCCCAATGGGGAGACAACACACATTGCTGCAGACAGTGGTCACGGATGTGTGTCCACTCTGCTGAAGGGCCAAAGTGAAAGGGGGGGACAAACTCCCATAGGGGCTTCTCCACAGGCAAAGCAGAATTTCTGCTGTGTCCTTGCAGCATGGATTGTTCTAGAGAAGAAAGGGAACCTGTTATCCCAGGCATAGGGATGCCTGAACCAGGTGAGGAGGAGTGGGGCCACAACGACTCTGGAAGGGCTACTAGCAAAAGAAACATGGAAGACGGGAGAAAAAAGATAAAGCCAGCAAGGGGAGTTGAGTCCTGCTGTGAAGGGTCTAGATTATCACACTGGGAGGTGGGACTTCACCCATAAGCCAGAGATGCCCAAATCAGATCAGCTGTCAGAATCATCTGATTGGGCTGGAAAGAGGTTAAGCCCAGGAATCTTTACGGATCAAAACCTGCCCTCACATCAACCAGGTGCTCTCACTCCATCCCACTCTGCTTCATGGAGGAGACCAGCAGTAACTGGCTCCTTAAGGGCAGGACTGGTGGAGATGGCAGGACCCCCATGCATGGTCTCTGCAAGTGTCCATTTCACACTGGGTTTTGTGGCCCCAGTACCTGAGCAGGGGAGGGAGGTGCCTGCACATTGACCCTGATGCAGCATGTTTTTATCTCACCAAACAATTCTCCAACAGGAATCGTTATTGCTCGGCACAGTCTCCCAGCTAACTAGGAGAGCATTTTTCTAATTACATTTCCCTTGAAATATACCCGGGTTTGAGTTAACACCTCTTCAGTCTGCCAAAGCCTAAGTCTTTTTAAAATTAGTTCTGGAGGTTTTGCAAAAAACCCCACCAGGATAGAACGTTCCTTTCCCACCAAGCTGCAGGATGAAAACTCTCCCCAGACACCAAGAGTGATTTTCCTTGGAGGCTATGAGGAAAACGCCCAGGGAAGGGCCCACATCCTGGCCTGCCAGGCTCTCCTCTCACTCAGATCTGTTGAATGGCCCTCGCAAAGCTGCCGGATCGATAGCATCATAAATGCATTTTGCCCTAAGCAGTCTCACTGATACTTTTTAAAAACCATGCGGATGGGAGGGAAATATGATCCATATGGTTCTGAATCATTAACACTTAAATCGGCAAAGTAGGGATTTTTTTTTTCCTGGAGAAATTTCATAGCCAAGGCGCCTTTAGCAGCTCTTTAATAAACTGTTTAGAATTCTGTTGTTCCCCCCAAAACACGCAAGCACAAACCCACAATGTGCCGCACGTGTGCGCACAGCCCACTGGCTCTGAGAGGGCATCATTGGGAAACGCGGCCCATTACACACCATCTATTAGCAAGACAGGGTGGGTCGGTGGCCATTGAGGGACCTTTTGAGCACTGGGTGGTCAACGAAATCCACTTGGTTCAGTTATTGAGGGTAAAGCGTTCCATACAGCTCTGGAGCTTGTGTGGACAAGCCCCTTAACGGGACAGTTGAGAAAGCTGAGGCCCAACAAGGCTCAGACTCTTCAAGATTTAGTAGAAGTCACAGAGGAGTATTTCAGGGTAAGGATGATGGACCAGCTGAGTGCCTGCCATTATTGTCCCACGTGACTATATGGTAGGGTGTGAGGTAGGGATATGGTCAAGAAAGAGAGGCCAGAGACTGATCACGACACACATCCCATGGTTCCCCATAGTCTAAACACATCAAGCTCCTTCCCTAGCCTGGAAGTCAAAACTGTGGGAGAGGGGCCCGTCTTCTCCATAAAACACAGGTCAGAGCCTAACTCTAGAAGCAACAGAAGGGACGGTTTAGAAACATAGGGTGATGGTTAAAGCTCTTGGGAGAAACGATTATGGCATAGGCTTGAGGATAGAAAGGAAGGAGCAAGCCTGAAAGATATTTTGGAGAGAAATTTGATAGCATTTGGGACCAAATGAGCATAGGCAGTGATGGAGAAGATTAGGATTCTATCAGTTTTCCATGGCTGCTCTAACAGATTGCCACAAACTTACTGACTTAAAACACACACTTTTGGGCTTCCCTGGTGGCACAGTGGTTGAGAGGCCGCCTGCCGATGCAGGGGACACGGGTGCGTGCCCTGGTCCGGGAAGATCCCACATGCTGCGGAGCGGCTGGGCCCATGAGCCATGGCCACTGAGCCTGTGCGTCTGGAGCCTGTGCTCCGAGGCCACAACAGTGAGAGGCCCGCGTACCGCAAAACAAAACAAAACACACAGTTTTATTCTCTTACGGTTTAGAAGGCCAGAAGTCCAAAATGAGACTCACAGGGCTAAAATCAAGGTGTCAGCAGGGCTGTTCCTTCCGGAGGCCCCAGAGGAAAAACCATCCTCACCTCTTCCAAGGACTGTCAGCAGTCTTTGGCCTGTGGCCACATCACTCCAACCTCTTACTTCCACTGTCACATCTCCTACTACTCACTCTGACCCTCCTATAAGGTCTGTTGTGATTATATCAGGCTCGCCCAGATACTGGAGGATAATCTCCCCATGTCAAAGTCCTAAACTTAATCTCATCTGCAAAGGGATCAGGATCTCAATATCGCAGGGCAGGGGAGAGGCATTATTCAGCCTACCACAAGAAAGAAACCCAGAGTTTTGACGCTGGCAACCGAGTGGCACTTTCAACCAAGCATGGAGGGGTTTGGTGGAGAAGATGATGAACTTGATGTAGGAGATACTGATTCTAATTAGAAACTTGGGAGACATCCAGGAAGGGGGTCCTGATATCCATGCAGATTCAGAGCAGAGGATGGGTAATCTGAGAGTGTGACTTTCAAGTCTTCAACAGCGTAGACATAGCTGTATCCCTAGGAATAAATGAAGCTTCTTATTTCACTCTCATTTCCTAGGCAAAAAGTGTCGAGACTAAAAAGCAGGGGAGGAAACAGCTTTGGACACCAGAGGAGAAAGCATTGCTGAAGACTGAGGAGAGATCAGACAGTCGATTCAAGAGAGGGGAATGGGATAAACGACAAGGTGGGGCCGGGGAGGGTCTCACGGTGTCAAATGCAGGACAGAGAGTAAATAGAGGAGGATTAAGTTTTGACAACTCATGGGTGACCTCAAAGACATTGGAACGGGGTGGAAACAAGTGGCCAACTTTCCAGAGTTCTAAAGCACTGCGGCCACACATTTCTTGGAGGAGTGGAAACAGTGAGAGAGCTGAGGGGGCAGCCTCAGGAATGGAGCCGAGGTGTACGCAGAGGGCAGGGGCCCCGGGCCCGGAGACGGGTTGGTGCTGTAGAGGAGAGATGCGAATTCCTGGAGCCAGTCTCTGAGGGACGAGAGAGCCCAGGAGAAGGGAAAGAGGGATACTGGCCCTCCTCCTTTGCCAGCAAGAGAGGCTGGGCACCCAGGACGAACAGATCCAAGATGGAAGGAAGAGAAGTTGGTCTCAGTTTTGCACAGAAACAGGAGACAAGGTCATGAGGTGTGAATGGGGCCCAGAGAGGCTAGAGGTACTTGCGGGGCGGTGGGAGAGAAGAAAAGTTCCTGGAGTGACTCCTTGCGGAACGCAGGCCATCTCAGGCCTCTGGTTTCTCAGTGGGGAATGCAGTCCCATCCCTCCGGTACAAGACGTGAGGCTGAGGAAATGGAGCTTCTGCAGGCCAGCTCTGAGGCCTGGTCTCCTTGTCTTTCCCTTCTTTGTTCATCCGGTGACAGTGACCTCGGGGTGAAAGCCAGCAGCTGATTAGACATGAGGGGAGGAGGGGACAGGAGCTGAGAGCAGCCACATGTGAGTGGGAACAAGTACCCCCCATGCCCCCACGCCTCCCCCCGGAACCTCAGCCTCGGCCTCCCTCCCACGTTCCCCAAACCAGAACTCAGTCCTCTGCACAACCCCGGCCAACTCACTCCCTGTCTCTAGGCCTCCTGGTGAAATGAGAGACTTGGAGGCAGTGACCGCCAAGGGCCCTTCAGCCCTCATGGCCTCCGAAGCACAGCCTTGGACGTGGAAGGGCTGTCTGAGCTGCCGCAGGGGCCCCCGCCTCTTTGGAGACTGGCCCAGGCCTCTGTCATTGTGTAAACATGATGCAGGCCTGTTTGGTGCCGCATAGCTGTGGTTTTCTGTTTTCCCCAGCAGTAGCTACAAGGCCGAGGCCGCAGTTGAGACAGCCCAGCGGGAGGGAGAGGGAGGGGAGGAGGGCCGGAGAGAGTCTGTCTCTGTGCAGCCTCCGCTGCTCGCCTGGAAAGTTTGCAGAAAGGGAAAAACATGCATGCGTTAGGCCGTTTCTCCACAGCCCAGCACCAATTCCAAAGAAAATGGGTCCTTTCTAGCTCCTTTTGTAGCAGAAAACACATTCTCCAGGTCAACCCCCCTCTGCTTTGGAGCAGACGCCATCACACAGCCTCCGTGAACGTGGCCTTGGACAGGTCTTAGAGCGAAAGGGCCAGACCCAGGGGGTCAGATGTGGGTGAGAGTGGAAGCCCTCAGCGGAAGCAACCACAGATCCTGCCCGGCAGGCCTGTTATCTGTGTGCACTCCAGCACACGCAGGCCCTCCCTGGGGCCAGGCACACAGTAGGTTCAGGTAATTGATGTGTGCACTCCAGCACACGCAGGCCCTCCCTGGGGCCAGGCACACAGTAGGTTCAGATGTGCACTCCAGCACACGCAGGCCCTCCCTGGGGCCAGGCACACAGTAGGTTCAGATGTGTACTCCAGCACACGCAGGCCCTCCCTGGGGCCAGGCACACAGTAGGTTCAGATAATTGATGTTTCTTAAGCCAAACAGAATTGAATCTGGGAAGGATACAAGATCATCCTTGAAGAGAAGAAACGGACATGGAGGGGGCGGCGGGTATGATTGTTGCCCTCCCCGGACCCGTTGCCAGGTCCATATCTCCATCCCCCAGTTGCCGGCGGTAGGGGGTTGCTAACTGTACCCTTCTCCACAGAACTGCCCTTAGCTGATGGGACCCGTCTTGCCAGCAGATGCTGGGGAATTTGCCCATCCTTCCAAGGGGCAGCCCTCTACCCATTACTTACAGATGCCAGAGTTTAAATCCCAGCCCCTTTGCTTCAAGTTGGGGCAAATCTTTGTTGCAATTCATACTCCAGAGCGCCCCATGTGATCAGGCTAAGAGACCGTCACCGCTCTGCTTGGCAGGAGCCTCCCCTGCTTCACTCCTGCTTCACTGGTTTCTCCTGCGAACATCCCTCAGCAAGGCACTTGCACAGGAATCTTGCTTTTACCCTCTGCTTCTAGGGAACCTGGCCTAAGACGACAGTGAGAGCTTTCTAGACAAGACCGCGCTCGGGGAGCAGTCTTTCCTATCTAAAGCCAAGAGAGCTGTCAAGCTGCTCACCTGGCGGCAGGAGAGAGCAGAGGGCACTCCACAGCGGGCATTTGGCGGGGTCAGAGCTGACGCTGTGCACACCCAGGAGGGCCTGTGTGCTCGGCCACAGCGGCAGACAGGGCCAGACCACAGTCCAGCCTATGGAAGCCTCCGAGGCTACCCAAGGCTGCAAGACTCAGTGGGGCTCAAGCCCTGCTGACCAGTTCAGCAGAGTCAACTGGGGACCAGCACAGACAGAGGATACGAGCCTGCAGACCACCCAGACCGGAGCATCACAAGGCAAAGAAGCTGGGCTCCGAAGCAGGCCGGAAGGGTCTGAGGACTCGGCCCCGATACTACAAAGCCCTTACCTTGGGGGCACCAGAGCTACCAGACTGTGCAAATATTTATAACAAACGCAAGAGCAATTAGAATAGTGATTATAATGTATATACTGAATCAAGTGCAGCTCTGGGCCAAACCACTGCTAACGCATTGCGTCCAATTATTGGGCTGGCCAAAAAGTTTGTTTGGGTTTTCCCATAACATCTTAACGGAAAAACCCGCACGAACTTTTTGGACAGCCCAATATGTTATTCAGTCCTCCCACCATTCTCGGTGAGAATTAGAATCTCCCTTTAGATAAAATGGTGGACATGCCTACTTGTGTAGCACATACGTGCTTGGGTGTAGCCAGGAAAATATATATGTACACACCATACGCAGCCCCACGTGTCACCGTTTCAATTAGCTGTTGAAGAATAAATGCAGTACTATGCATGGGACAGTTTATTAAGGATGCTGCCCTTAAGACGGCAGCAAGAACTCCCCGATGCCCTGGCAGCTCTGGCTCATGGGCCCTTGCCGTCCCCGGCACTCCAGCAGCTGCTGCCCTCAGCCCAGAGCAGGCAGAGCCAGCTCCAGTACGCAGCCTCTCCTGCCCTGGTCCTTCAGATCTCCGAACCTGTGGCTTCTCCCCTCTCCTAGGAGGGGATGGAGCCTGGTTCTAGAGTCGCGTCAGGGAACAGCTTTGCCAGAAATCAGGGCTACTTATTTCATCCATGCTGGGAGAAACAGATTACCCTGAGGCCATGACCTTCACCTCCTCCTCTGAGGTCAGCACCTGGGGTGCTGGGCTGCAGGGACCCAGACGTCCCGGAAGGCACCAGACACCTTCAGATACTCCCAAAGTTGCCCACACCCTGTGACTCCAGGCTGAGAGCTTGGCCCTAAAACAACTACCCCTCACTCTGAGGTCCCTTGGGAGATAGGGCTGGTCTCCATGAAGCTTCTGGAACACCTGGTCTTAACCCAAGTCTCCCGCACTCAGAGATCTGAATTGAGAGTCCACAGACCGGGGTTCATATGGTCCTGGTCTCTGTGGGAGGCAAGCTCCAAGTCCCCACCCCTCCACTGCAGCTTTGGGAACAATGCACTACCCACCAAAGACAAACTACCCACCTCAGCCTCCACTTCCAAGCAATGGGGATGAAAGTGTGTGTATGGGTCAGCATTGTAGGTTAAGCTGTGTAACAAATAAATCCCCAAGCCTCAGAGACTTCACAGGTTAGCTTTATTCTCACTCACACTAAGGCCTACATCAGGCAAGCAGCCTTCCTTCATCTAGTGGCTTCAGCCTCCCAGGCCACTGCAGAAAAGGGCACAGCGGATGGCAGAGGCACACATCAATTACCTGCCTCAGCCACAGGGCCACATCCAGGTTTTGTGGGCCTGAAACTTACATAATTTAGGGGCTGTCTCTCAGAAAAGTTATATCAAATTATACAAGTAAAATCTACCTTTTCACATGTATTTTACATCTATATTTTTCAGCTGTTGCGACACCACTGTACACAGAAATTACAAAACAACATACCCATGGCCCCCAGAGACAGGAGCCAGGGCAAGTGAGAGTCCTGGAGCCCACATTCCATTAGCCTGGGCATAAATCAGCATCTGCCGGGCCTGGAAGGGACACGCCCCTATTGCTCACAATCCATTAGCTGGAACTAGGACGTGGGCCGGTGTCAGCACGGGAGGCTGGGAGGTGTGGGGAAGCACCTGGCTCTTTGTGAGCGGGAACCTTTTCCAACAGTGTGCTGAGCTCAGGGCGGCTAGCTGATGGGAGCCGGGAGAGCGCAGGCAGGGGGAAGCCAGTTGCAACTGCAGGGATCCAGGAGGGCAGGATGCGGGGCAGGGAAGCTCTGCCCAGCCCAGGGTTGGGAGGGCAGGGCTGTGCTTTCTCAACAGTGAGAACCTGTGCGACTTCTTCAACCCTCCTGAGCCTCCCTGGCCCCCTCGCCTAGGTACGGAAACTTAGCCTGACTGCCTAATGTGATCGTGAAAACAAGATGAAGAGCCTAAAACTGCTATGCAAATAGCCCCACGCTGTGCAGAAGTGAGCCCCCCGTTGTAATTCTTTTTTGCAGAACTGCTCTATCGTTCTTTCTACGGTCACCCGAAATCTGGTGGCCCCCGGTCCCCAAAGCTCTGCCCATGGGCTGCCTCGGTCATGGAGGGAAAGGTTAAGTCTCCACTTCTCCAGGCTGTGTTGCCTTATCCTATCTGCATCCCCAGCCCCAGGGAGACAGGCCGGGGCAAGTGGAGCCTATTCAGCTGCTGCATGAACCTGCTGGATGGTCCAGGAAGAGTCTGGAATATTAGAGTTCAAATGGCTCTCTAGAGTTTAGCTTATCCATTGGAGGGTACTGAAACGGCTCGCTTCTTCCAGGGAGTCCCCAGCAGGCATTGACAGGCAAGTCATAAAGTAGCTCAGCTCTTACGGGCAGCACTCCCACCCCACTGTACCCCAATAGAGCTGTTTTTAAATCTTCATAGCTCCCCCTGCCACCCTCTCACTCTAGAATGTCATACCACATCCTAATAAACACATCAGGATGCGTCTACATCCCGCTTCAAATATCATTTCCATAGAACTTCATAGGAGCTGAGATGCGTTGAACTTAACAAGTTGACATGATGTTACACCATGCACATGTTCAATTAAACATCAATTAATTTTGATTTTGCAGTCATTTTTTGAAGCTGATCATTTTTTTTTTTCAGGTAGCAAAAATTTTTGGAAAAACAGTAACCCATAGGCCCTGGGCTTGGGGTGCCCATGGATAAACCAGCCCCTGGACACCACCCTTCCTGAGGTGAAGAGCCAGGGTTGCTGTCCTCTCAGAAGACCCAACTGGCAAGGGGCCCACTATCTGTGTCATCCCTGGCAGGGGCTACTCACACCCCCCAAGTCAGGGGTTTTACCTCTACCCTGCCCCGAACAGGGAGCCAAGAACACAGTGAGGGGCTGGGCGACCGCGGGGGCTGCCAGCTCCTGTGTTCAGAGCAGAGAAACGAGGAGGAGGGGCGCAGGCTGTCAGGGGGTCTGCCCACAACCATGGTGAGACTCCTGTCTTGGCCAAGGTCACAGAGCTGTCCTGTGGCCTGGGCCCTGCCTCTCCGAGCTTCAATTTCCCCACCAGCAAGTGAGCCAGCAGCAGGTGAGGGAGGGGGAGGGGGCTCGTATCATCGCTCCCTTATTTTCCAGATCTATAGTGCTGCAATTTTATAGTGTGACGTTTATTCTGGTACCTTCTGCTCCAGGGTATCAAAGTCAACACAATTACCTGCGGGTATTTCTACCCCTGAAAGGTCGTCATTTGTGAAGGGGTTGTAGGTGTGTGCAGGCACAGGTGTGCGCATTTGTGTGTAAACATGTGTACACATCCTGCAGAAGAGTGGGTATGTGTGAACACGGGGTATGGTGCTGTGTGTCCATGTGTTGTGTAAGTGGACACGTCCAAATTTGTGAATTTGTGTCATATGCGAATGTATGAGGTGTGGGTGCCCGAGTGTGCTTTTGTGTGTGTGCAAGCATGTACGTGTGCAGCGTAGCAAGGGCTAGGTAGAAGGGATGGAATTCGAGAGCCCTTCCTGGTTCCTAGTTCCCCAGGGCACTTTATTTCTTTCTGGAAGTTGTTCCGGCTGCAGCCATCAGCCTGGCCTGCCGTTTGCTCCCACGGAAGGGCAACATTGTCCTTGAGAACAAGGCCAGGAACTAGGTGACTCTGCCGTTAGGCACAGAACACACATGAGTGACACTTCACAAAGGTCTTTCTCTTCCTTGTCTTTTCTTGACCCGCAGATAGAACCTGTGAGGTAAGTAGTATCATCCCCATTTTTCAGATGAGGTAACTGAGGCTCTCCCAGAGGCCAAGTGACAAGTGGAGAGGACGTGGGTACGAGATCTTCCCGCTCCACATTCCTGGTCACCGCAGAAGGGCAGGTGGAGCGGGCCCTTTACGGACATGGCTCTTCTCTTGGACACGTCTTTCTCGGACTTCTTCCTGGCCCAGCAGGATCAAGAGTCAGGCAGGAGCTGAGGTCAGTGTGGAGAGCCTGGCAGGGGTTGTGGGCAGCAGCCCCAGCCCGGAAGCTGGGGGGATGGCACAGAGCCACAACATTGGGTAAACCAGACTGCCAAGAGCCATGGACGTGTTGGGTCTCGTCTCAGCACTCTGCGCCCGGAGATGAGCAGCTGCAGTCATGGGCCAGGGAGCCATCTCCTCAGAGCAGCTGGGCAGGGCGAGGCAGTGTGGGGATGAGGGAGCTATTCATGGGCGGGAAGAGCTTCAGAGGGCCCATGCCAGAGCACCTAGTGTCACTGGCCCAGTCCCCCAGTCCCAAGCTGGGGCCTCACTGGTTCTCTGAGTCGGAGACCCCCACTGTGCCTGCAACCCAGGCAACCTGCCAGGCACACTCATCACCTGGTCCACTCCTCACAGCAATCCCACCACGTGGCTACTCTCGTGCCCATTTCGTGGATGAGAAAATTGAGGTCCTTGGAGATAAAGTGACTGGCCCAAATACGTACCATGAGTTGAAATCAGTAGCAGAAGACCCAAGCTCTCATTCCAGCTGGGTCCAGGCAGAGCCCAGAATCAGGTGGTTAGTGGGCATCTACTATGTGGCAGGAACTGTGCCAGGTACTTCTTAGGTAACGTCTCATTTACACCACACAAGTCAATGAGGTAGAGAGCATCATCTCCATTTTGGAGAAGAGGAAACAGAGCAATTAATTTGTTTGCCTAAGGTCTTAAGTAGAAGTATCCAAACCCATGTATGCAAACCTCAAAAATACCTAATGCAGCTGGGATGACCTTCTTAAAATGTAAGTCTGACCAGGTCTCGCCTCTGTTTCCCACCGCTCCCCGGTGCCTCGAGGACCACAGGGAAATTCAAGAGCCTTAACCTGGCATCCAAGGCGGTCCACCACCTGGCCCTGAGCACTGCTCCTTGTACTCTAGCCCATCTCCCCACTCCTCAGCCCCCTGCAGCCACAGTGCTGCATTCCCTTGAACATGCTATGTACTTGCAGAGCTCTAGCCTCGGCAAAGCCTGGTCCATCTGCCAGCAATGCCCTTCATCCTCTTCTCTGCCTGTCAAAATCCCATGTCACATGGTGGGGGGATCAGAGAAAGTGTCCTAGAGGAGGTGTCATTTGAGTTGGAGTCAGTTAATCCTCTGGATTCACGAAACAACTTTCACATTCATTACAACTTGACATTGCTGAGGAGACACTGGTGTTTATATCTGGTCACTAGACTGGGAGCGCTCTCAGGGCAGAGATGGTTAACTGTTTATCTCTGTATCCTAGCAACTAGCACAGGGCCTGACCTAGCGCAAGCATTCAACTGGAGTGTGTGTATGGATGCATGCGTGAATGGAAGAATAGATGGCTGCTTGGATGGAGAGATGTGTGGAAATAAAGTAATGGATGAGTGGATGGATGGATGGATGGATGGATGGAAGGAATGACTGGAAGATGGATAATTAAATGGAGAGATGGATGGAGCTTGGAAGGATGGAAGAAGAAGGAACAGGTGAATTACTCATATCAACAAGCACAAGGACTTCCCTGGTGGTGCATTGGTTAAGAATCTGCCTGCCAATGCAGGGGACACAGGTTTGATCCCTGGTCCAGGAAGATCCCACATGCCGCAGAGCAACTAAGCCCACGTGTCACAACTACTGAGCCTGCAGTCTAGAGCCCGTGCGCCGCAACTACTGAGCCCACGTGCTGCAACTACTGAAGCCCTCACGCCTAGAGCCCGTGCTCCACAGCAAGAGAAGCCACCGCAATGAGAAGCCCGCGCACTGCAACGAGGAGTAGCCCCCACTTGCCGCAACTAGAGAAAGCCCGTGCGCAGCGACGAAGACCCAACACAGTCAAGAAAGAGAAAAAAGCACAAAATTATTCAGCAGCAACAGAGTATATTGAGTACCCTCTCTAACCTCCACCTGAACCACACTCAGACAGTAACTCGAGAAGCCTCCCTACTTGCCTCCCTTACATCTTTTTGTTCCAGGTTGAAAAAGACCTGGCAGGCAAGGAACAGAAAAGTGTCCCAGATGGGGTGGGAATGGACCCCCACCCTTGGTGTTGAGCTCACATCCTGGAAACCTATGGCTATGCTCTAGGAAGATACAGGGCCTGCCCTGTCCCCTGAGATGAGCTAAGCAGGGAGTAGCCCACGGTTCGTCTTTCCATTAGCTAAGAACTCTTCCAAGCCTGGCCTCTCCCGGCTCCAAATTCCACTGCCCAAGATAATTGGAGCCGGGGCCTGTGGCCAATGTTGCTTCAATCCCAAAACCAAAACCACACTGGCTGGAGTAAGAGGGGCCTTGGGGTCAGCATCTAGGAGGTGCAGGGGCAGAAGAAACTGGACCAACATCTGGAGACAGCTGGAGGCGGCTGGGCCACCATCAGGGGCGGGTTCTGAGAGCAATGGTTGTGAACTCCCAGCAATGGGTGTGAGTCCTCTCCAGGAGCGCAGGGGCCCAAGAACGGGCTCCTTCTGAGGAGGGGCAATGGCACGGACTTCTCTCCGGGTTCCACCCCACCCCCCACGTCCCCACTCACCCCTGCAGCCTCACATCTGCGAGCAAGGCCCTGCCAAGTAAACAGCTGTGGCCCACGTTCCAAGGCTCCCCAAACCCCAGCACTCCCCACAACGGCCAAAGCCATATCCCATCCATCCCCCAGCGTGGGGCCCACGGGAGGGGAAATGCCCATTAATCACAGGGAGACGGCTTCCGGGCAGCCTCGAAGACAGACCGAGGAGACTGGAGCTGGGACGGAGCTCCCCACAAGTTCCCTGGGGAGGTCAGGGCTCCCACTGAATCCATCAGCCAGCGTCTTGCCTTCTGGAGCCCTGGGAATGTTTGCGAGCCAGCCGGCCGTGCTTGCAGCCTGGACATCGGGAGAGAAGGGTGGGTATGTCCTCTGCCATCATGCCTTCCTTCCTCTATCCACTGAAGCTTCAGAGAAAGCCTCCAAGGCCAGAGGGCTGGAGTCTTGGTTCTTTGCCTGGCTGGTCGTGTGACCTTGGAACTCAGATTCTACAAACTGGCTGTACCTGTGTGCACATCCTAGAATTAGTCAGCACACTGTGGGGAAGGCCCCCACTGATGCCCACACCCTCCATCCCTAGACCCACAGAGGAGAAGGTCAGCCATGGTCCTTGGCCTGATCTGAGTCACTGAACACGCTTGGCAGTGGGAGTTGATCTACGCAGCTCCAGGGAGCAGGGCCTTGGAGAAGCCATGACAGAGAGCAGGGAGCCCAGAGCAGGGACAGGAATGTAGACAGACAGCCGCCAGGAGCTGGGTTTCCACTGTCCCTGCTCAGACCAAGCCCCATCTCCCCATCCTCACCCTGCCTTTGGTGCCAAGGGCTGTGGCTTCCTCTTGGAACACTTGAGCCCTCCACGTCCCACAGGGATACTGTGACAGTCAGAAGCGCATAGACCATCAAAGCTGGAGATGTGCTGACTCACCCCTGACCTCATCATATGACCTTGGGCAAACTCCTGTTCCTCTCTGAGCCCTGTCAGAACACCTGGCGAAAGAGAGCCTGGAGATTTCCCATGTCTTTTCCCAAGGTCACTGGCATCCCTGGGTCAGCCAGCAGTGAGGTGGCTGGGCTAAGCTGGCCATCTGGGAGACACAGCAAGAGGCAACAGGAGGGAGACAGCCCAGGGCAGCCAGGCAGGGCTGGTGAGCAGAGCATGGGCACTTGGCGGGGTGCGGGGGGGTGCGTACAGCAGGACTCAGGCCTCTCCACAGGCAAGGGGAAGGGGATAGAGCAAGTGATTTTTCAAGCAAATCTCTACTGAGTCCCTCCCGTGTACCACCCATCACTCTGAGCCGACTGATGTTACCCCCCTTGTGCCGCAAAGAGTCAGGTAGGTCACGTCCACTCCACTGGGGAGGGCACTGAGGCTCAGGAGGGATAAGTCAAACATTCAAGGTCAAGCAGCTTAAGTGGACATGCTGGGGCTAGAGTCCAGATTTTCAAACTCCAGAAAAACAGCACTTCCCTAGGGGTCAGAAGCAGGACCCTAAGGCCAGGCAGGAACCAGGATGGGACCCAGGCATGAGGTACAGTCCCAACTGCTGACAAGGCTGGGGCTTTGATTCTTAGAGCAGGGCAGGCCAAATCTCCAAGTTCCACCCAGGCCCAGGGCTCCTTAAATTCCTCATCCTGTGGTCAGCTCAGGGGACAAGGGGAGGCCAGTCAAGGCTCATTCTCAGAGAGGACCCCCACTCTTTGGGGGATATACACTCAGAGGACACTCCCACAGTATTTGCACACCATGCCCTCTGAGCGCATCCCCGCCACCACTCTTGGTTTGAGGCAAATGTATCACGAATGGGTGGCGGCACTAGGCCCTGAGGGTAAGTGGGTGACATGGTCTCCAAAGCCCCTCCCCTCTCCAGCCCTCTCCCTCAGCCTCCAGATCAGCACAGCTCCCAGGTTGAAATCATTCCTACTGGGGACATATGCTCCCGGCAAGTGCTGGATCCCCTGGCTGCCTCTCCATTCCCATCTGCCTGGTTAAAGAATCATCCGATCTCTCGAGTCCTCGATTCCCCTAGCCTGGGCTGCTGTAGGCTTCCACTCCTCCCCCAAGAGGTCTGACTCAGCCTATGACCTCGAGCAAGTCCCTCCCACCTCCAGGCCCCCGTGTCCACACTTGTCAAATGGAAGAATAAGTTCAACATGTGTTACCGTCTAACCGGCAAAGACTCCGGGACTGGCCTCTTCCAGATGGGTGGAGAGAGGTAGGCAAGGCCAGCTGAGCCCCTGGCTGAGGCAGGAAATGGAAGAGCAGACCCCAGGCCCACCCCGGGGCCGTTTCATCAACGCCTGCTTTTGTCTGTAGCTCTCAGCAAGCAGGTGAGTTCATCTTCCATTAAGGACAATTATCTTCATTTGCATATGCTAAACGTGACATTTAAGGGAGCAGTTCCTCCCCACCCCAAACAGGATAAAAGTCCAATGACAGGCAGGCAACCTGGGGTTTGGGGCAGAGGTGTAATTGACTCATATTAAGGGAAGATACAGGGCGATACAGGTTTTGAAATGCAAATGACAGCGTCACTCCTTCCACAGGGGCTGAACAGGGAATGATGAGGGCCAGGCTGGTGCTTCCCAGCTCCTGTCTGTCCACATCTGGGCAGGACAGGCCTCCTGACCCACAGAATAAAACAGATAGAAGGTCAGCAGGAGGCCCATTTTACTGGAGGGAGCAGACGGACCCAGCACACCCTCCTCTCCCCAGCAACCCGCCCTCACCCCGGCCTGCCCTGCTTTGCCAGCAGCCCCTCTCTGCCCACCGGAGTCAAGCAGATTCTGCCGCCTAAGTGCGGTCGTTAGCATGTTGGGTCTTGGCTCAGAAACCTCCTCCAGTAGCTTCATCTGTGGCTACTGTCAAATTCCAGCCACTACAAGGAGGAAGCCAAGAGGCCCTAGATACCCCATCCCACACTGACCTTGGCCTTTCTCTGTACTTAAAGATGACCTTTCTACCCCACCCCCCTGGCAAACTCTCACCTTTCTCTCAAACCAGTTCAAAGGGTGCCCCTTCTACGAAGCCTGCCCCAGTGGCCCAGGCTGCACTAATGATGGCCTCCTTCTCCCCCAGCACTGGCCTTCCCACTGCGGCTGAGAGCCCTGGGAAGCAGGTTTAATTCCGATCCATCTCTGTGTGCGAATGTCTGCTCAGAGCTGCCTCCCCAAAGGAGCTCATGAGATTTGGTGGATGCGTGAAAGGAAGCACGAATGGATGGATGTTTTGGGTGCTCTCATTACAAGGCTATACCCTGCACTTGCCTGAGTGGTGACTGACGGTACCTCCTATGTTACAGATGGGGAAAAGTGAGGCTGGGGGAGGTAGAGACTCCACCTTCAACTCAGTGAGGGAACTTGGATAAGCAGGGCCTGGAATACCGTTCCTGACTCCCCACTCAAGTGGGATCACTGCTGCTTGGCATTGAAGACCTCCACAGCGATGGGAGCCTTCCCTGTGGCTGCCTCATCACGTGGCCCTCCCAGGTCCTGACACAGCCCTGACTTCCCAGTGCTCTCAAGACCCAGCCACTGAGCCCGAGGTAGATCCTGATGATGTCGTCCCCCCTCTGACCGATCACTGACTCCCACCTGATTACTCCAAAAACAAGGAAAGTTAAGTCAGCACTGCAGGATGATAGCTATAGACCCAGAGATCCCCAGCGCTGAACCCTAGGAGAGGAAACACCTGTTCATAACTCTCCTTTGCCCCAGACATCCAGAGTTGTCCCCTGCTCTGGAGAACAGGAAAGGAGGGGAGAAGGGGGAGGGTCAGAGGAAGAGCAGAGGGGACCTTGGATGCACTCTGCCCCCGAAACCCTGACTCCCGCCCCCAAGCCTGCCTGCCTCTAGTGAGTGATAACTCCCCTCCACCTGCACCTGCCCCCTCCCTGCGGCAGCATGGGCTGAGGAGGTGGTCAGGGTTCAACTGCATTTTGCTTTTTGTGATCCAAGAGACCTCAGGCAAGTTTGGAACCTATCAGAGCCTCAGCTTCCTCTTCTGCGAGTTTGGATGGCAAAGCCGTTCCCTGTTAATTAAGCTAATCCACAGGAAAGCGCCAAGCAGGCGGTAGGTGCGCAGAGATGCTCTGTTGCCTTCCCCTCTCCTGCACCGGACCTTTAAGGTGAGAGCCCCCAGGGAGTGTAGGGGGCAGACCTGCCTGCCTGAGGCTACCCCTCCTCCTCCTTCCCTAATGCAGAATCCCCCCATAGAAGGAGGTCAGCAAAAATCACGGGGCACCGCTGCTCCCCAGACATCCGCCAGAGGCACATGCCATAAAACGCAGGTGTTTAGGATTCAGAACTCTCAGCAGGCCACATTAGGACAGGAATAGAGAAAGAACAGAGAAAACTCTGGGCCTGAGGTGGACTCCAAGCTCCCTTGTCACCGGACAATCCAGTGAAACCACAGAACGGAAGGGCCACGCAGCAGTTCCCTCACGTGGCCGCGCGTTAGAATCCTCTGAAAGCTCTAGCATCTCCCAGGACTCAGTCGCACCCCACGCCGATGAAATCAGAATGCCTGGGGGAGGAGCCAGGCCTCAGCGTGTTTAGGATCCTAGTTGGTTCCAGCGTGACTCATACTTCGGAAACCACCGGGCTACAGGACAGGATAGTGATTGTAGGCAGCTGGCCAAGACTTGACCATATTCAAAGTGCTTTCTTATCCATCGCCCCATCTGATGGTCATCTGTTGGCTGAGGAACCACATTATTATACCCATTGTACAGAACAGAAAAGTAAGGCCTAGGATATTGCCCTGTCTTCTGAGACAGTCATTGTTAAGGCTGGGGCAAGAGCCCATTCTCCAAACCCTCAAAGTTGGCCTCTGCCTACATCGGCACAGCTACAGTGGGCCCTTGGGGATGGTCTCGAAGACAAGGACCTTGACTTCCATGGGCTCCCAGATTCTGGGGGAAATCCCATCCTTTCCTGGGAGTAGGTTCTGAGGGTGGCAGGGAGAGCAGAGCACGACTGTCCCTGAGGCAGGCAGGGAGGGCTTTGCGGGCTGGATGCAGGCTGGCTCGCTGGGCCAACTCATGCCTTGGCCCCAAGTAGGCCCTGGCTCCAGCCCAGCAGCTTCTCCCATCTGGCTTCATCCTGTGGTGTGTGGGGGTCTGCTCCGGGATGGTGGGGCTCAGACATGGGCTCTTTATCTGAGTCTTTCCTGACACCCCTCTGATAACAAAGAAGGTAGCGTAAGAGGGAACGGAAGGCTCACTGGGGATTTCAGCTTCTTCCTCTAGGTCTGTGTTGGAAACACGGATGTTCACATAAAGCCCAAGGTACCATTGGCAGGGAAACCAGAGGGGCCCATGGCAGCTCTGGGGCTGGCCTAGCTCCCACCCCATCTCCTGGTCCTTGAAGACTCCCAGCAACCGCATGTGCAGCCCACCCTCTCCCTGGCCCGTCCATTTCAGGGGACAGAGGAAGGGGGAGAAGATGAGGAGAACAGCCAAGTGGCACGGCACAGAAGGATGCAATGCTTGCAGCCACCGGACTGGAGTTCAGACCCCAGCTCAGCCACATCCTCTTGCTGTGTGATTTCAGACAAACTGCCTAACTCTCCAGGCCTCGGAACTCTCAGTTATAAAACAGCAGTGAGAAGCATCCTCACCTCCAGGTAATTGTGAGACTGGGATTCAAGAACATCCACGCTGGCTGCAAGACCCAGAAAACATTATTTTACTTTCCTTTGCCTCACTAACCCATCTTTAAAATGGGAACCATAATGCCTATTCCTAGAGATGGAGTGAGGATTAAATCCGTTAACTGAGTTAATCCACATAAAATGCTTACAAGAATGTCTGGCCCACCCCAGCACGCATTCATTGTCCCCTATTATAGCACTCCTAGCATGGGCCCTGGCACACAGTAGTTCCTTAAGAAACATCTGTTTCCTTCCTCCGCTTCCAGATACTTTCCGGAGGTGGCCAAGTGTAGGCAGCTGCCTTCCTCTGATGCCTAGTGACTGGCTCTGAGCCAGCTCCTTAAAAAATTGGAAACGTTGCCCACTTTCTCTTCTCCTGTTTCATAAACCAATCGCAGAAGAGAGGCACTGACCTTGGGCAACCTTGTACTGCAATGGTTTCCAAAAGGCAAAACGGTATAAGTCACCACGGGAGAGGCCGGCACACCACACACGCCCCACCTCCCTCCAGCAGCCAGGGCCCACCTGAGCAGGGCTGGCCTGTTGGTCTCTGCTTTTTCTTATATGGAGGATGTCCCCCAGGGCAGAGGGCGCAGGGGGGCCTAGATGCTCTGGAGCAGTGAGGAATCATGGAGACTTTTCCAAACTCAAGCAATGC
Organism: Lagenorhynchus albirostris; assembly: GCF_949774975.1. Taxonomy (NCBI): domain Eukaryota; kingdom Metazoa; phylum Chordata; class Mammalia; order Artiodactyla; family Delphinidae; genus Lagenorhynchus; species Lagenorhynchus albirostris. The sequence goes on from NC_083110.1 coordinate 30,253,408, forward strand.
TTACTAAGCACCACCCCGTGCCAGGCCCCAGGCTGGTCACGCTGGAAGCATTTCCTCTGATCCAAGTGCAGCCTTGAGGGGCATGGTTTCTGGAGGGGAGGCCAAGGGTGAGAGATCTTCGCGACTGCCAACTGACTATGAAGAAGTGGAATAGAGGGAACTCAAACCTATGACCTGTGACGCTGTGTCCCCCGTTCTGTCTTTATCATGCCGTGCTCTTCAGATAGTGGATAGAAGTTCCTGCGGAGGAGGGGTCAGGCTCAGTGACTGAGCTGGGCCTAGTGGAATCACTGAAAACAGATTTCAGGTCTGGATAAGCACAATGGCTAGTGGTCCCAGCTGCCCAGAGATGAAAAGTGCTGCCTTAGGGCCAATGAGCTCCCAGTAGCCCTGGGGCTGAGGAGGGATGCAGAGGAATTTGACCAAGATCCCTTCCCACTGGGTGTCTATAGCACCCTGAAATTCACTCATTAGACAGATGTTCCTTGAACACCCTCTCGGCTCCAGCCCAGGCTCTGGATACAGGATGGATGAGATAGGAAGTGCCCTTTGTCTTGAAGCTTACATTCTAGTTGGGGTAGTGGGAGGACAACAAAACAAGTAAGAGCTCCGGGGAAAGCAAAGTAGGGTAACGGGATAGAGCGAATGGGGTGGAGCAACGCCAGGCCTCGCGGTCAGGGAGGGTCTCTTTGAGCATCTTGGCTTGACCTAGGTGAAAAGGGCAGACCACAAAGACACCCAGGGGAAGGGAATTCCAGGCAGCAGGGACACCACGCAAAGGCCAGGAGGTGGTCAGCCAGGCTGGTCAGCCAGGAAGTCAGGGATGAGAGAGAAGAGAGCAGTGCCGAGGCACAGTGGGCCAGGAGGATGGGGGCGGGGGGGGGGGCAGGACCAGGTCACACAGGCCGTCTCCTCTCAGGCCAGGGTCCAGGCCCCAAAGGGGAGTGCCATGCTCTCCTGACAGCTGTGTGGAGAAGGAAGCATAGGGGTGCAGAAGCAGACAATTGAAGCCCAATTCGGAGGCCAGTTTAGTCATCTGGCAGACAGAAGATGAGGGTGTGGACGAGAATGGTGACAGTGGAGGTGGTGAGGCATGAAGAAATTTGGCATCTAGGTAGAGTCAATAGAATTGGTTGTCAGCAAGGAAAGGAACCAAGAGTGACTCAGGGCAGCGTGGGGCACCCCGGAGACCGGCCTGGGGAGAAATCAAGAGGCGGATGTAAGCCACGATACTTTTGAATGGGGTACCCACTGAGGGCCTGCCCAGCCGCCTGGGGTTAGGAGATGCCCTCTCTGAGTCCAGGAGATGTGGGGCTTAATGCCAGCTCCCCTCAAGGAGTTCATTCTCTCATCCATTCATCCATCCTTCTATCCAGCCAGCCACCCCTTCATTCATCCCCTCGCTCATTAATCCGTTCATTCATTCAACAGTTCTTAAGGAGAGGTCTAGAAGAGGAAGTCCCCTAGTTCTGGGCCTGCTCAGAGCATCCAGGTTTGACCAGGACCGCCTGCAGGGCAGGGGCAGCCGCGCCTTTGCCCAACGCCTTCTGGTGAATTTATCCCATAGAAAGAAACCAAGGGGGCTAGGCCAGCAGTGTCCCATGGCTGAGCCAGCAGGGAGGGCTGTCCACAGCAAACCAGGACTGGAACTCCCAGCTCCCAGCTGGCTGTGTCACCTCAGGTCAGCAGCTGCCCCACCTCAGGTAACCATGGTATGACTGCTGCTCCCAGACAGAGGTACAGGGGCTGCCTGGCTGTATCCTGAGCTCTTCCAAGAGTCAGAAGCGTAGGCCACCCACTGACCGTGCACAGCGAGTCACAGGAATGGACAGCCAGGACAGCTGCCCTCTGCTGTCCACTCCTCTCCTGGTCAGGACCTGCTCACCACAGAAGGTCAGCAGCACGTGGCTGGCAGGAGCGCCACAGAACCTGAAGAACTTAGGGACCCAGTGGTGTGTAGAGTCAGATGGATGAGGGCTCCCATCCTGGCTCTCGCATTTACTTGGGGCGCAATGGTAGGAAAGCTGCCTGTGTATTTATTTGTTGAGCATCACTTTTTTCACCAGTGAAGTGGGGATAGTAACTGCCTATCTCATCAGGTTATTACAGAGGTTAAACACCCTTGGCTCACGCCAACTTCTCCTTCAGTTGTGGCGTCTCAGAAGCTCTTCCTGGCTCCCTGGACTGGAGTGAGATCCCTGCTAGGTCATCCCATTTTCACGTTTGTCACACTGTGTGGCAGTTGACAAGACACAGGTGTGTCTCCTATTCTGACTATTATGTGCACCATCATGTCCTCAGAGCCTGACACAGTGCTGAGCATGACACTGATGCTCAGTAAACTGTTGAATGAATGAATGGATTCATGAGCAAGGTGATGAATGGATGGATGGATGGATGGATGGATGAGTGAATGGATGAATGAGTGGGTGGATGAATGACTGGGTGGATGGATGAGTGGATGGACGAGTGGATGGATGGACAGGTGGACGGATGGATGAGTGGATGGGTGGATGGTGAATGAATAAATGAATGAGTGAGTGAGTGAGAAGCTGCTTCTTCAGCCCTAGCCAACCTCCAGCTCTCTGGAGAGATGCCTCTCAGGGTCTCATCACCCTGCACCAACCATGCAAGGCACCGGGGCTGGGCTGGGGCTGAGCAAGTACCCCAGCTTGGACCCGATCTGCACCTGATCATTTGGGACTTTGTGTAATTCCACAGTTGGCCAGGAAGCCAGGCCTCAGGAACTGAGCTGGAAAAAACGTTTACAGCTGGGAAACAGCCTCTCCAGCCAGCGCATGTTCCCCAGTCAGACCTGGGCCTAGAGGCAGTTCTGACTGGACAGAGGTCTGGGGCATTGGAGGCCAGCCTGCCCACTGTACAGATGGAGGACCTTAAGCCAGGGAGGGCGGGGACTTCCCTGAGGTCACAGGCCAGTCCTTGCAGTTGCTGGTACTACACGCTGGGTTTCCTGACTCTTGGGCCCTGTGTGGTACGTGCGGGGAGAATTAGGGCAGGAAGCATGGGGACCAGGCCTTCCCAGGGCAGTCTGGGGCCATGAGAACGGACTCCGAGCCTCCTCCAGCAGCCCAGCTCTCACAGGTGACCCGCTGCCTTTCGGAAGCAGCCAGCTCTAAGCAGACAGATGGCCGACGGGCCCCTGGCCCAGCCCTCGAGCCCCGGGCACTAGGCAGGATGTCGCAGCAGCAGCAGCAACAGGAAGCCCTCCGCCTGCCAAGGCCATCAGAGGCCCATCGTCGAGGGAGGAGTGCCAGCTCCAGCCACATGGCTGCCCTGCCCTGCCTCCCGGGGCCTGGCGCTGCTCAGAGGCCAGGAAGACGGTAAGCACAGAGGCAGGGGTTGGCCCCTGCACTGTACAGATCTTGCCTGGGCCCTACTGTTGAAGGTGGTATGACTCAGTGGGGGCACATTCCAGAAAGGGCAACTCCTCCCAGGTTCAGCCACCACCCCTCGCTGCCTGCTTGTCTATGATCAAAGAACTGGGGCTCACATGCTGCCCAGAAGCTGAAGAGTCCACATCAGGCCTTTGCATCTCCCATGGGATCTCTGAGGGTCACAATGAATAATTCTAACAGTAATAGTAATTGCTAATATCTCTTGAGGGTGTACTATGCACTGCACACTAAAAGCTTTTCAAGTACAAATTCAACCCTGGTAAGAACTCTATGAGGCAAGGCTATTATGATCCCATTTTACAGGTGAGAAAATGGAGGCTCAGAGAGGAGATGTAACTTGCCCTAGTCACACAGCTAAGAAATGGCAGAGTCAGGACTCAAACCCAGGCAGCCTGGCCCTAGAGCCCGTGTTCTTAGGCACCCCACAGTTCTGGCTGGGCCCCCAGCTGGTGATTCCTACAAAGCACAGCGCAGAAGGGCCGAGGGACCCCCTACCTTAGGTTCAGGGGTGTGACTTGCCAGATAATGAGGTGCCCATCACAGGCACTCAGCCCCATCCGCACACGGGGGCTGAAGTTCTCCAGGCTGGCAGGGGCCTCCTGCAGCGGGGCCAGGACAAGTCCAGGTGAGCCCTACGAGGTGGATCGAAAGGGCAGTGCTATGGAGGCCAGGCCATGGGTGTCTCTGGGATAAGGCACGGGGACCCTAGAAAAGCAAACACACTGGCATACAATATTACACCCTCCAATGCTCACAAGCATGAACTCACAGACATGAGCTTGTGTGTGCACACTCACGTGGACACAGACACACCAGGCCATTCTGAGGAGAAGTAGGACACTATGATGACCACACGACAATTCTGGGCGCCCATAAGGCCACCGGGTTGGGGGCGCTCATCTTGATGCTTGACCCTAGGAAAGTATGAGGACGGCCCGCCCCTCTCTGAGCCTCGGTTTCCCCATCAGTGCAAGGAAGGGGTCGCCTGAGGTCATCTCCAAGGTCTTGGGCTCCGTGCCGCCTGGCCAGTCACCTGCGACTCTCTGTCCCCAGAGCCTGGCAGGGAGCTGTGACTCAGCAGCAAAAAGCCCTGTAGGAGCCCCCTCCTCCGTCCAGCACACACAAAGGGCATCTTGTTACCGAAGCCTGCTAGCAGGAGGGCCGAAAGGGCTGGGGAGGTGAGAGGACAGGATGGAGCCAGTGTCAGGGGGACAGGATAGTGGGGGGGGGGAGGCATGCGGGGTCTGCCCGGCCAGGGCTGCTGGCCACCACCACACAGTGGGACAAGGTGCTCCCAAGTGGGTGGTCACTTGGAGAGGCTGCCCCCTACCCTGGCCTCTGCACAGCACCCTGTTTATGAAGTTCCCTTTTTAATTTTTAAGTTACAGATCTGAATGAGCTTTGCTCTTCTAGCAGCAGCTGTAGACCTGGAATTTCCCAGCAGTGTGGGGCAAAACCCACAGCCCAGGGCTCCAACTCAGAGCCTCTGAGTCTCTACTCTGCATGGTCTGGGATGTGAGAGCCCTTCGAAGGAGGTCATGGCCCAGTCCCTTTTCCTGTCTGTCAAAGAGAATGCTGAGCTGAGGAGAGCTGGCAGTCACTTCACTCGCAGGTAAGGGCATCTCACTCGCAGGTAAGGGCCGGCATCCTGGAGCCAGACCTGCTGCTACTGGCTCTGCCACTGCCCTGCTGTGGGACTCTGGGCAAACCTCTTACCCTCTCTGGCCTCAGTTTCCCAGTTTATAAAATGGTTCTGAGGGGAGGCAAGAGGGAAATGGACAGAACAATCTCCCTGGAAGTTTCTGGGGAATATCTTTCCATGTGTGTGTAGAAAAAGACACGAGGCACTCGCTTGGGTCCATGCAAGCGAGGGGATCAGTCTAGAGCACTGTGTGCTGTGTCATGTGCCTCTGTGTGTGCGTGTGTGCTTGCACCTGTGTGTGTGCATGCATGTGCACACATGTGAAACATGTGACTGGACAGGCGGGTGTGTCCCCGCCATGAATGTGTCCATCCTTCAGGCCACCCAGGCCATGGCCCAGGCAGAGCAGGGCCCAGGGCAAAGGATTTCCGAAGCCATTATCCTCGGTGCTCAGGGCCCCTTTGGCTACTTGTGACTGATGTGAGAAGTTCAGGTAAGCCGTAAACTGTGGCTCTGCAGGGCAGACCAGCTCCTTCAGACACCTTCTTCTCCAGGCATCAGGAAGAACTCACTGTCAGCGGCCTGTCTGTCCCAGGACACAGTACAGCCACCTCGCTCTATTGCCAGGGGCACATACGTTGAATCCACATGAATGGTGCCCCCAGAGTTGCACCCACACCATGGCATCCTGAACTTTCACGTGTGGGTATGTCATCTCCCCAGTGCCCATTAAGACACTAGAGATTCCAGAAAAGGGTCTCTGCATGGTCAGGAAAACACACAATAAGCTATTACAAACTGTAAAGTGCTGTGGGAGCTAGTTATTCCATTGGCTCCTCAAAATACCACCCACCTTACAAGGTTCTAATTCCCATTTGACAGATGAAGAAACTGAGGCCCAGAGGAATGGAATAGAAGAGCCAGGACCCAGGTGGCTTGATAAGGAGACATGAATGCCAAGCTTGTGGTCAGAAGTGGATTCAAGAGCCAGACACAGTTTGGGGGGGTGGACAATGACCCCAGAATCCCAGGCTGAACACAGCCACCACAGTGGGCACAGCACTCTCTCTTAGCTGTGGGCTTAGGGGCAGCCAAGGCCCCATTATCAGGCTGAGGAAACCAACCTTGTGTGCAGACGCTCTCTGTGCCAGGGATGTATCCTGGGAGGCCCTGGCACGCAGGGCTTTCTTTCAAGCAGACCAACACTGGGGGCTCAGGTCACAGGTACACCTCACCTGTCCCTCTCTGACCTCGCTGCGTCAGGGGCCAAGAGGATGGTAAATCCCCCAGTGGGCGGATACTTCCCCAGAAAAGGCAAACTGGTGCAGGCTGAATGGGGAGCCTTCTGCCAGTGGAACTGCCCACCGGCAGCCTGAAATGAGGAGCAATTACATGGCCTCTGGGGACTGCACTTGATAAGAAGATCTGCAATTGACTGAGTCCCCACTATGCACGAACACTTTTTATTTTTTTTTTAATTCTTAGTGTCTTCTTTCTTTTAAATAGACTTTGTCAGAGCAGTTTTAGGCTTACAACAAAATTGAACAGAAAGTACAGAGAGTTCCCATATTTCTCTATACCCCTTGCCCCATATAGATATAACCTCCCCCTCCCCCCCATCATCATCCCACACCAGAGTGGTACATTTATGGCGATCCATAAACCTACACTGACACACCATTATCACCCAGAGTCCATAGTTTCCATTAGGGTTCAATCTGGGTGTTGTACATTCTATGAGTTTGGACAAATATATAATGATATGTATCTACCAGTATTGTATGCAGAGAAAAGTTTCACTGCCCTAAAAATCCTCTTGCACGGACACTTTAAATTTGTTATTTACTTAGCAAATATTCACTGCCTTTGAAGTGCCAGGCCCTCTCTGTGTACCAGGGAGGCACGGCCCTTGCCGTCACAGAACTAACGGTCTAATGGGGGAGGCCAACCCCAAATAGAGACTCATGCAAGAACCAGTGACCAGGGAGGGCTTCCTGGAGGAGGTGACATTGAACCCAGACTTTCTGAAGGATGACTAGGAGCTGGCCAGGCAAAAAGGAAGGGAGAAACACTTCAGACAGATAGAACCTGAGACAGGCAGGAGCAGGCAAAATGGGGCCTGTAATTTCCACAATAGCCTTATGAGATGGGAATGGGTGTCCCATTTTATAATTGAGGAAACTGAAACACTGAAAGGCTGAGTCACCACAGAGCCCACACATCCAGCTGGGGTGCATGACCCAGACCCTACACCACATGCCGTGCCTTTCCAATCCCCAAAGCCCTGCACCTGAGCCCGGAGGCTAAGAAGCAAAGGTGTGGAGGGAGAGGCCATGTCTATTCATGCCTGCAGCCCACACACGTGGAGATGAGTAAGGGCTCTCCTTGCAGGAGAAAGACCCATATGTGCTCTCTTACCAGAGCAATGTGAGGGCCCCCGTGACAGGGCCAGGTGGCCTCTGCAGATGGCTTTGGAGCTGCTCACAAGGTCCAGCGAGGCCTCATTCCTGAGCTGTGGGTGGGTCCGTCACTTCCCTTCTAGCCTGCTTAAAGCATGGAGGCCTCAGCTTCTCATGGACACCAGGATGAGGCCCAGAGATCCTACAAGGACAGCAGTGGGGAAAGCCCAGGGCGTGTGGAGAGCTGAGGCCTTCTCCAGGCAAGGCTTCCTGGAGGAGGTGGCCCTGGAGTTGAGCCTTAAGAGCTGAGAGGATTTTGAACAGGCAAAACGGAGCAGAGAAGGGAACTCCAGGCCTGGCACATGGAAGCAAAGGCCCAGCAGTGGGAGCGCCTGCAGCATCAGGGGAATGGTCAGAGGTGCCCAGGGGTTGGGGTGTCCAGTGCTCTCAGAGACCATCAGGGCCTCAGGTCCAGAGCCGCCCAAAGCCCCTCATGTCCCAGACCCAGAACTCAGCGGAGGCTGAGGGCACAGTAAGATGTGGCCATTCCTTCAGCCCGTGTAACTTCACTATGTACAGGGAATGGCGCTGGGCTCCGGACCTGGTGTGGACCTCCCAGCCTTGGTCCCTGCCCTCGTGAAGTGATGGCGTAGCAAAGACAGCAGGGGTTAAGCAAGCATGAACGCCCGGCAAGCTTACAAAAGGAGAGGTGCCCTTGGTCAGTCCTCCCTTCATCAAGGGCTGGGCACCAGCCATAGGATGGCTGAACTAGCAGATGACGGAGTTTAGAGTCTGCAGCGTTGCGCCCACAGCCTGCGGCATCCCAGAGCCCAGGAACAGGGCCAGGAGAAGAGGGAGGGCAAGCAAGGTGAGATGGAAGACCCTTGCCATATCCTTTGCTGACTTCCAGTGCTGGAGGGCCAGAGCCCTGGGAGCCAGACACCCCACAGCCCAGGCCTCTGGTCAGACCAAGGCTACAGGACATCCAGATCATTCCTCAGAACCCCGATAGGAGCTTTGGCAGACATCAGCCTCCCCGTGCAGTCTCCTAATGACCGCAGCTCTGTCAGATATATTGATGGTCCCGGAACAGAGATATCCACATTTAATTTCCATAAAAGCTTCTTTTGCTTACAAAGGGACCCTCCAAAGTGCCCTAGGCTGCCTCTGCTTGCACTTGGAGGGGAGGGGATTCTAGCCCTTTTGAGAGGATGACACTTCAACCTGGGTGGGCAGGAGGAAAGGTCTCTGTTCAGCCCCGACTGCTCTCTCCTGTCCTCGCTCTCAGGAGAGCCAAAGGAGGCTTTTGCTGGCCTTCCGGGATCCCAGGCAGGACCCACTGTCCCCTCATCATTCCTGGAACCCAGTTCTACCTGAGTCCTCACTTCCACCCCAATGCCTCAAAACCTGTGCTCCCTTCTTTGGATGGACACTCAGGTGGGACTCTAAGCTGATTTGCATCCGACTGCACCCCTGCCACTGCCCGTCAGCTTCCCATAGGTCTTTTCAGTAGCTAACAGACCAGTCCAGCCCCCACCTCGTGCCCAGCTCCGGGGCCTAAAATCCCATTTAAGTCCATGTCCCAGGTTTCTACTTATTCAAGAGGCCAATGAGACCCACCTGATATGAGACCTGTTCCTAAAACAGGAGTGACCAACAAAAATCATCCTACAAGGCACCTCTAATTCAACAGCATCAGCTTCCTGGAGGACTGTATTGAGAAGGATTCTGATGCGATGCGTGGGCTCAATGGGAAAGAGTGTCTTGATTGATTAGTGATGTCTGCTGTGAGCACACTATGGGAAGAATGTGCCACTGGTTTTCCATACCCGGCAAGATTCTTTAGCCATTTTAGGAGATGTAAATATGGGAAGTGCCAGTACCCAGTCTCACGTCCTGGCAGGTGTGGAACCCCTGTTCTATGTTCATCCTTGGGCTGGACTCTGTGAGGAAAGCCAAGAGGGAGGAAAAGTTCTGCCCTTTGACCCAAGTTGTTGAAGAATGACTGGAAAGTAAGGGGGAAATGAAAGCACTGGATTGGGGCTCCTGAAGTACTCAAAGTGGTCCTGAAGTTTCTGAGGTCAGAGAGACAAAGCAATTTGCCATAGGGTGGTGCAGCCTCCTGAACACACCGGGGCAGCTTCCTGAAGCCACTACGTAACTACCAGAGGCGCTGTGAGCCTCTGTGGGCCCCTGAAGAGTCAAGCAGCTGCCAGAGCTGAGGGTCAGAGGATGGAAAGAGAGAGAGAGAGAGAGAGAGCAAAACTTGGGCACGAAGGTCAGGAACGCTCCCTGGGTCAGGTGAAACGGGGGCTGGACTTTGAAGGGGGTTAAAATGACAGGGGTGGAGGGGGAGACCCTGGGGTGAGGATTAGAGCCCTGGTCTCCTGACTTGCCATCTGCGCTCCATCTTTTAGGGCAGAGATTCAGGCTGACTTGGTCTAGGATCCCATTTGCTTCCCAACCTCCTTTTCCCCCACATAGGATAGGGACCTCCGGGAGGCTTCCCTGACCACCCAGACTAAAGAAGGTCCCACATACCCCATTATCTCCATCTCAGCACCCTGATTATTATCACAATTCGTAATTCCTCCTTTTATATATCTGTTCAATTTGTTTTGCCTGTCAGTCCCAATGGTCTGAGTCCGACAAGACTAGAGACTACGTATCTTATTTGCCCCGTCTCCATGTGCTAACCCAGCACAGCAATAGAACTGGTTCAGATTAGGATTGTTCAATGAATAAACCACGACGGGCATGGTCACACACTCAAACATTCACGGGCCCGAGCAAATAACATACATGAACGAGGTGGACAGGTGTAAGAATCCAGCACAGAGAGTGCCCACCTGGCCCCTCCCCCATGTCATGTTCAGGGCAGGCATCACTCTTTTAAGTAGCGTCTATTTGACATATGTGCAAATTGCACATAAACACACGGGAATATCCTTCTTGTCCCCAGAGAAATACATATTCCATTTTACTAGAAAAAATACGCTTTCTGTCCTTTTTTATTTTCCTACTTTTGCTAGAGTTTGAGTAGAGAGAAATATTGCCCTACCTCACAGGAAGACAGTAGGCCAAGTGAGCCGATATATGGTAACCAACAGTCAGATTCAATATCAGATGGGCCGGGAGTACTCAGAGTGGGTCCCTGGACCAGCAGCGTCAGCATCATCTGGGAACGTGTTACAAATGCAAAGTCTCAGGCCCACCCCAGACCCACTGAAACAGAAACTGGGGTGGAGCCCAGCCATCTGAGTTCTAACACGCAAGTGATTCTCCTGCACACTCAAGTTTGAGAACCAGGACAATAGGGAGTGGTGGAGACTGTGGTAAACAGAGAGCACACATCCTGCCCCCCCACTTCTCAGCTTCAGCCCACAGTTGCCACATAGGAATGTGAGCCCAGGGTGGCCAAATCTCCCAATTATCCGAGGAAGTTGAAAGTCCACATTTTCATGGGAAATGTCTTCATTCCTAAGTACTGGCTGTTTTTTTTACCCCACGTAGACCAAACAACTTGTCCACAAGTCGAGGTCAACCCAGGCACAGCCAGAGTATGCTCTGAAGGGTGGAGACTTCTCCCCACAGAGAAAGCCCCAGAAGGACGCTGTGGGGCCACGCTGTCCTGCCTAGATGGGCCTGGCTCTGAAGTCCAGGCCCAGATCCCACACTACCCTGGGAGGCCCCAGCTACTGTGTGGGACTGCTTCTGAGTCCTCAAGTTCTAGACAAGGTCCTTGGCGGCCAGCACTTCTCTAGGTCAGAGGATAAGCAAGATTGGGCAGGTAAAATTATGGGCCCTGATGATCTAGGTCCAAGGCAGGCTGGAGACGGGGACAGACAGTGAGCTCTTCAGAGCCTCTACTCCATGCTAAAGGCTAATGGGCATTTTCTCCTTAATATTTGCAACTCCCCCATGAGGCAGGGGTCAGTTTGTACATTTTAAAGAAGAGGAAAGAGGGACTTCCCTGGCGGTCTAGTGGTTAAGACTCCACGCTTCCAATGCAAGGGGTGCAGGTTCGATCCCCGGTCGGGGAACAGAAAGATCCCACCTGCCGCACGGCACAGCCAAGAAAATATTTTTAAAAAGAAGAAGAAGAAGAACAAAGAGAGGTTCTGGGAGATTAAGTGACTTGCCCTAGGTCACCCAGCTACAAAGTGAATGAGCCAGGCTGGGAAATGGCCAGGGTTGGCCTGCTGCCCCCAGAGCCTGCCTCCGGTGTGGCCGGTAAGGGCCACAAGCACCGTCGTGATTCCAGCACTAAGAAAAACCAAACCCAGCAAGCCAGTGCTACCAGGAAAGCTGCAGGAGAGGGTGGTGGTGATGGAAGGGCAGCAGACCTGCACACTGCTTCAGTCTCAGGGGGATCTGGCCCTGAGTGCAAATCCTCACCCCGGAGCTGGAGAACTTTAGGAGCCCGGGCTGGCCCTTGGAGAGGGAACTGGGCCAGGGCTGGCAGGGTTCTGGACTCAGCCAGGTAGCAAGGGCTTGGGCTGCAGCTTGGTCTCACCAACCTTATTCCTGAAGGCCTAGCGGTCAGCACTGGCCCTGGGATGGACCTCTGCGAAACTGTGCGATTGCCAGGGAAGCCAGAAGAAACGCCCCACTCCTGCCCCCGACTCTGACCCCATGGAGTGGGCCCTCCTCTGCACCAGAAGCCCCCAGAACGTCTGGGCTAGCTCAGGCCTCTGTCCCCGAGCTCCAAAGCTCATGAGAACTGCCACAGGCCGGGTCCAGAGTGCCCTCCCCACACTGGGGGCTCACCCAGCCCGGGCCCTGGTCAGACTCCGCTCCGCTCTGCTCCCGCCAGGCATGAGTCAGCGCCAGGAGCCTGTGTGTGGTCACAGCTGGCTGGACTCTGAGGCCAGCCAGGCCAGGCCCTGGAGGTCTGCTGGGGCCCTGGGGCCTCACTAATGGGAAGAGATGGCCCCGAATGACCCACAGGATCACACAAGGGAAAGGAAAAAGGCCCAAGTAGAGAAACGAAGCACAAGGCAAGACTCTCAAACCTTAAAGCGGCAGAGGCAGATTCAGTGTCAGAAAAACCATCACACAACACACACACAGGCCACCAGCCTTGACACGGACACACACTCTTGCGTATCCCGCACTCCAGACATACACCGCACGCATACACACCCCACATATACACACCCTCACAGTGTCCAGGCGTCAGCAGCATACACCAGACATACACATAAAGGAGAAACCACACCGACACACACACAGGCATTCCCAGAGGGTGAGCCCACACAGGGAAAGCAACCCCACAGCAGATGCTCACATGCCTGTCTGCGGCGTATGGCTTTTGTCAAACCCAAGAGAATCAGACTCACAACCCTCAGCACACGTGTACACATAGGCTTGGGGACATCGGGTCACACTCTCTTCCGCTAACGGACACGATGTTTGAGGGGTCCTCAAGGCCAGCCTGGCAACTGGGGTCCCGGGCACCCCATTCCACACCCGCTGGTGGAACCGCCCGCCCCTGCCCACCCCAGCCAGCCCGGCTTCTGCGCCCGCCAGGAGGTCGCGGAGCCGAGCGCGGCCAGGAAGTCAGCCCGGAGTGACAGCTCCCCCACGCTGTTTGTTTATTCATGACTCATTCGACTCCACAGACTGGCTCTTCTTTCTTTTCGGGAGGAGGGGAGAGAGGAGCGGGAGGGAGGGAGGCGGGAGCGAGGGAGGGGGACGGGAAGGGGGGCGAACCAGACTCCACAATAAACAATGAGGCAGCTGAGCCGGCGGGCGAGGGAGGCGGCGCGGGCCGGGGCCGGGGAAAAGGCGCCCCCCGACCCGCCGCCCGGGCTCTGCGCGCAGGAGCCCCGCTCCGCCTGCTCCGCCCGGTCCATCCCATCCCATCCCATGCCGGCGCGGCCCGCCCCCACCTCCAGGCGACCGGGCAGGAGCAGCCGTAATTGGATCCGCGCCGCCTCCTCTCAGCTCCCCGCCCCCAATCGGGGAGCCGGATAAATGCCGGGTACCTTGGCAAAACAGTTGGATCCAAACCTATTATTTGGCTAATGGGCTTCCCTCGTGCGGCTCCGCAACACCCCGCAGGCTCCCCCCTCCCCCATTTCCCAGAGCCTTTCCCCGCGCCCCTCCTCGCCCGCCGCCTCCCCGCCCCGCTCCCGGAGGGGCTCGGCCGGGGCTCCGGATAACTGGAGGAAGCGCGGGGCCGAGGCTTCAAGGGCCTCATTGTTCTGCCTCGAGGGGCACATTGAAAATGCTCCAGGATTTGCTTCCTGTGAAAACAGCCTGGGAGGGAGGGGGCGATGCACGGTGGAAAGACATTATCCTCCTGGAAGCTGCCCAGATTACACAGGGAGAAAAGGCTTGTTTTGATTGTTGCTGGCTCTTTCTTTCCTTCTTTCTTTCTTCCTTCCTTCTTCTTTCTTTCTTTTCCCTTTTGGCCCTCCCCGCCTTTTACTACCCTCCCCGGACCCAACATGAATCTTGACGTCTGTTGAGCAAGTTGGAAACATGGGGCTGTTTTCTGCATAAAGAAGGCGGTGAGCCGGCAGCGCCAGATATAAAGTCTGATTCAGAGAAATTCTAAAGAACGCAGGGGCGATGAGGTGGGCAAATCCAAGAAACTCATTTCCCCAGCATGCCCCTCTGAGTCACATCTTGCACCATGAGGGGAAAACACATCACGCCACAATATGTCACATGCCTGCTGCAGAGGACTGGGCCTGGTGGGGGATGTACAGCTCCTCCTTCCTCAGTCTGGGTCAGCACGGCGGGTCCCACTCAGGGCCAAGGTCAGCCGGGAGGAGGCAGGGTCAGCCCCACCACGGGCTGTCCAAAACCCTGCTCCTCCCCTTTCTACCTGAAGGACCTTGAACATAAATAACAGTAACAGGGAACACTCAATAGCACCTACTGTGTGTTGGGCTCTGTTCTGTGTGTTTTCCATACATAACCTCATCTAATCCTCACCACACCCCTATAAGGCAGGTGCTTTTATTATCCCTACTTCCAGATGGGGAAGCTGAGTCCAGAAAGGTTCAGGAACTGCCTGATGTCCCGTGGCTAGTAAGACGGGGGCCACCCAGCAGGTTAGCTCTCAAGTTTGTGAGCTCGGCCACTGTGTGACTCTTCTGAACCTCACACTTCTCATCAGGAAATGGAGATAATGACCCTGACCTCATGAGGGGGTGGGAGGATGCATTCAGAAAATGCAGGCAGTGTTCAGGACCACACTGAGTACTAACTCCTTTTCATACTGCCATTATTTTCATGTAAACTAGGGACAAATAAGGACAGTTCCTTCCTAACTCCTAGGCTTGTCAGGAAGGGTAGTAAGAGACTGATTAAAGGAGCCATCCTAGCACAGTGCCTGGCCCTTCACAGATGCCCATGAATATTTGTTTTCATCTCCTTCCTTTTCCCATCACTTCTCAACCAACCTAGTCGATTCTTCTTGTCTAAAACTCTAAACTCTAAAACTCTTCCCACGGAACCATCCATCAGGGTAACCCTACAGGCACCTCTTCCCTTATCCTTACCCCGTACCACCCATCCATGTGGAATTTTCCACAGACCCAGAGCCCTTGACTAACCTGGGCCTACCCTGACCACCATACTTTCCATCTCAACACACTCCCCCCAGCCCCCTGCCCCACTCCACCTGCAGGACTACTGCTCCATCTTACAGTGCCCTGCTTCTTCTTTTTTCCATAGCCTCATCACATACTCTAAAATGTACTTCTTGTCATGTTTTCTTTCTGTCCACCACCCCACCACCCCAGCTAGAATGTAAGCTCCCTAAGAGCAGGGACCATCCTTTTGTTCACTGATGTGTCCCAACCATCCCCATCTCACAGAAACCCTCTATATGTATTTGTGGAATGAATGAATGGGCCTTCACACGGACTACTCCCTCTTGTGGAGTTCTCTTCCCCCTTTCCCACCCCCCTGCCTTTGTTCCCCAGGGAAACTCCTACTCATCCTCCAGGTCCCCGCCTCTCTCAGTCCTTGCTGCGGGCTTCTTGCCCCACATCCTTGGTCAGGGCCCACAGTGCACCTCCTTTCCCCTCATGCTCTGTGCCCCACCAGGCCTGACCCACCTTCCTTACCACACCTCCCCTCTGCCCCTTCTGGAACTCACTTCCTTTAAGAAGTAGGTCCACTTCTTCTTGTGAACGCAAAAAGTATTCACAAGGACACTTCCCTCTGTCCTTGGCCTTGTGATGGAAACCTTGCAACTGCCATGCCCTCGGTCCTCCCCGGGGAGGCGGTTCCTGTTTCCACATCTCACTTCCTTGAGTAGTCCCCAAGGTCCCCACATCCCCTTCACGTCCCCAGGGGTATTTCCATGATTCCATCAACCTCACGTGATGGGGTTTTCTCCTTTGAGATTCATGCCATCCAACTCTGCTACCTTGCCCCTCTCTTCCTGCCTCTCAGCCTCCACCTTCCCAGTCACCCTTGAGTGCCTCCTTGCCCACCTGCCCCAGATCACTGTCTCTCCTTTCCCTGCCAAGGCCTGCCATCAGCCCAATGATGGTCTTCGACATCTGTTTAAGTGACATCCAACACCTGGGCTCTCCAGAGCTTCAGCTCCCCCTCCCCAGGGACCTTCTCCCCTATTCAAGCCCAGCCCCCAATCCCATGACCCCCTGGCCATCACCCAGAACTGCTGCTCTTCCATTTTAACCTCAACATCCCTTTCCTTCTGCCCACATTCTCTAGCTGCTCCAGTGGTTCGGTCATCTGGATGGCCCTCTCACCAGCACCCTTGCTTCCTTTGTACGCCACCATTCCCTTCATCGGTGCAGCCTAACATCACCCAGGGCCAACCCCAGTGAACTTCACGCTCAGGCTGGTGAGAACCCAAAGCAGGAAGATTTGGGATCCATGTCAGTTGCAAGGTCTCCAGCCTCAGCTGAACCCTCGATGTCACCCCAAAGTCCCCTGGCCTGCCTTGGCCAGGGTCCCATTTCCATTTCCCTCACCAGTTCTTTGCCTCACTGACCTTCACCCCTCTTCTCATGACCCCTGTCCCTTCTGCCCACCTCAGTTCCTGGAGATGCCTAACTTCATCAAATCCATTAAGGCCTTCAGGTGTGACCTGCTGCCCCTGTTGCACCTCCAATCACAATCCCCACGCCCATCCTGATCACAACTCTGTCCAGAATCAGAGGGAAAGGACGGTCCCCCTTCTGTCTGACAGGCCACCCTTCCAACTGTGTGCTGGGCCACCCACTCTAGACCCTCCATCAATGACCCCGTCTCTCCTGGGCCTCCAGGACCTCCCTCTATTAAGACTTCCTCCTTCTACCAAGCCCCCAAATGTGCTCAGGGCTCTTCCACCCAACAAAACCCTCCCAGATTCTCGTTCTCCCTGGTGGGCCTTTTTTGGTCCTTTTCTCACCAGCGACTCTGCTGCAGTCACCGCAGTTACCCACGCTCACTCTTGCAGCCCTGCCTCACTTGGCCTGCGTGATGTCACTTTTTCTGCTGGCCTCCTGCCTCTCTATCATCTCTTCATCTCCCGGGGCGCTCCCTTCCTCCACCCACCCCCTAAAGTGCAGGGTCCGCAGGGAGGGACCCACTCCTCCCTCTACTGTGTCTGCCTGAGCCACCTCACCACTCCTGCCGTTCCCACCACTGCCGTATGCTCATCAGTCTACATCTCCGTGTCTAGCTCAGGCGTCTCTCCTGACCTCCAGTCCCTGGGTTTCCAGCTGCCTCCTGGGATTCTGTCATCACCCTAACACTTCCTGGGCACCTAAAAGTCACCATGTCTCAACCTGAGATCAGTCTTGAGTCTCTAAGTGTGCCCCGCCCCCTGAATTCCTTGTGGCTTGGGTTGCAACACCGCTCAACCCCTGATAAGGCCAGCCTTGAGTCCAACCCATCCCTCATCCCACACAGCCAATCAGTCGCTAGGTCCCGACAACCTGCCCTCCTAAATGTTTCTCAACTCATCCCTCTCCCCGTGTCCCCACTACCACCGCCCACGGTCAAGCCCTCATCCTCTCTTCCTGGGTGATTGCAACAGTCTCCCCAGCCTCCTGCCTTGGCTCCCTCTGAGTCAGCTGCCACACTCCTGCCAGGGCCATCGTTTAAAACACAAATCCAAACAAGCCGCCCTCCACCTTAAAACACCTGTAGGATGAACTCAAACTGCTAAGGAGGACGGGGCAGGCACCAGACCTTGTCCCCTCCCCAATCCCTCCATTGTCCTCTGCCTTCACTCTTGAGCTGGGCTGTGTGTTAGTTATCACAGAGTAAAGCCGTAATCACTTTACACAGCTTCATGGCTCCCTGGTTTTGTTCACGCCGCTGGATCTGCTGACAGCACCCTGCCCCATTTGCAGGCGGCTTAGTTCTCTCTTGTCTTTCAAGACTCATCTCAGGTGCCTCCTCTTCCAGGAAGCCTTCTCTCACTACCCCTCCTCTGTTTACGGTTAGAGGCTCTGCTCTGGATGTAGGATTATTCTGTTAGAAGTACTTGTTTAGCTGGCCCTCTTCTCCATAAGTTATACCTCAGCACCCAGAGCCTATTAAGTGCTCACAGAGGGTAAATGGAGATGAGGATGATGCCGGACACACAGTGGGTACCCAGCTGATGCCCCAGGCAGAAGCTAAGGGAAGCGCCTCCCTCCGGCCTTTGAAAATATTAAAAATGTCATATTGTCTTTCTTAGATTGGCCATCCTTTCCACTGTGGGGCCAGGGGGTGGGTTGGTAAGTCAGGAGACACCATCTCTGCTTTTGAAATATAAGTAATATAGAATTGGGGGCCAAATCCAAGCCAGATCTTCCACCTGACACTCAGTCCCAGCTTTCCCTTGGTGTGTCTCTCTGACTCTCCTTTTCTTCCAGCTCTACCTTCAGCTCCAGCAACTCCCCTCTAAGTTCTCCCTAACTTGGTTTAGTCCTCATGCCGGGGCCTGGAAAAATGCCCCACGGAGAGCAGGAAGCGAAGTCCTACCCTTGGTTCTGCCACTGACCCCCGGTGTGATCTTAGCTGGTGCTTGCCCACTTGGGGCCTCAGTTTTCCCCTCACAGAGTGAAGGATAGAACAGAGGACCCATCGGGCCTTTAAGCTCTGTACGTAGAATTCCTGGAGGCTGTGAATAACCTCCTTGGGACCTGGAGGTTGCCCAGGGACTCGTGCGAAGTCCGCATCCCCATCCACAGGGACCCGAAGGCCACCGCTTCTCTGCCGTCCTCTTTATGCATCTTGTGCTTCACCTCCGGCCACAAGACACCTCTACTTGTTAAAAATAAAAATGAACCAGCGCCACCAGATCCGGCTAAGACAACTCTCCTATTCTCATGGCAGTCACTAAGCTTGAGTCTAATCCAGGAAAATCAAATAGAGGCACGACTTGGCCCATCCGAGCGGATCTGACCCCAGAAATGTAGGTCAATCCTTGTTGTGGTGGCATTTGAGGGTTTCACGCCAACATCACAGAGCGAGACACGGAGCACAGTGTGCGCGTGCTCAGACCGTGGGCCAGGTCTGGTGGAGGACACGCAGTGCGCAGCCTACACGGAGCTGGGGGCACCCGGGAGGAAGAGGACAGCTGCCGTGCCTGGGAGGCCGCCGCGCCTGTGCTCTGCCACCGTTGCTGTCCCGAGTAGGGGGTACTTGGGACATTTAGGAACATCTCCATCGAGGAGGCGGGATTTGAAGGCGGGGTGAGGAGGAGACAGTGTCAAGAAAAGCCAAGGCGTCTCTCTCCTGCTAAAAGCCTTCCTTGGCTCCCCGCCGTCAAGTGGATGAAGTCCAGACTCCCCGGGCTGGCGTGCGAGGCCTCCCCACGTTGACCCCGAGGTGACCCCTCCACTCTGGCATCCTGGGGCTGCCCGCCCTGCCCACCCTCCTTCACAGGTCCTGGGAGTCAGCCTCCTGGCCTGCTGCCCACTGCCCTCTCACTGCAAGGTGTCTTTGCACATTCCATTCCTGGAGCCTGAGACACTGTTCCCGCCCCTCCCCAGCCCCACCTTTCTCTCCTCCTCATTTAAAATCCCTTCCTCTTGCCTCAGGGCCACCTCTGATGTCCCCTTCTCATGGGCCTTCCCCAAGCTCCTAGCTGGAATCCAGCAATTTATCCTCCAGTTCTGCAGAGCAGCACTTTATATTCAAAACAAACAAACAAACACACAAAGCCGTGCTCTGACCGAGACAGAAACAATCCCTATGAGCTATGAAATGTGTTGCCACCCTGCTTTCACAATTGCTCTGTCACTTGACTCTCACAGTCTGTGGAGTGAGAGGGGACAGAGTAACACTGTCCACAATCGATGAGCAGGCACCTGGGGTTCAGAAACCTCAGACCTCGGGGGCCTTGCACAGCCACGTGGTCACTTGCTGGCCACGCCCTGTGCGAGGCCGGCTCTAGCATCTAGATTCTGGAAGGGAGACTCCCAGTTCTGACTCTGTTTGCCCATCTTTCTCCCACCCCTCCCTGTCTCCTTAGGTCATCCCCTCGCTCCTTGAGGGCAGCGGCCTTGTCCAGGTCTCACGGTAGCCCCTGGAGCGTGGAGCTCGGTGTTCAGCGCACAGCAGGTCCTATGGTTTCATGACAAAGCGGCGGGCTCTGAACAGTGCGGGGCAGCAGAGAGAAGGGGTCCCTGCGGCACTGCCCGGACGGAGCAGTGTGTCTGTGACAGCGGGAGAAAGGGCAGCAGGCAGACTGGGGTAGGTTGGCAAGGCCAGCCAGGCCCTAGGTGAGGATGGGCAGGCAGTGGGGGTCGCTGGAGGATGTGAAGAGAGGTTGCTTTGAAGCCCTCCTAGCCAGCGCCCCCAAGAAAGAGCCATCACTCTAAGTGGGACTCCCCAACCCATCCCAGATCCCTACGCTGCCGCCAGCTCAGCTGTAGCCCCTGTGCAGACTCAACTCAGGAGGGGCTGCTCCCCCCTGAGATGAGAGACCTTAGAGATGTTTGTTGTGGAGGTCTGGAATCCACACGTGCGCTGGGGTCCACTCTCCTGAGGAGAGACTGGCAGCAGTGGCAGACCCCAGAGTGGTGACCTGTCCCCCCCAGGGGCTTCCTGCAGCCCAAGGCTGGAAAAGGCTTGGCTCCCTTTCTCTCTGGAGAGAGAAAGACTGGGGAGCTGGTCCTCCCGTTCCCCGGTCTTGTAAGTCCCCCATCCCGCCAGCACCCCAGGAGGGAGGGCAAACTCTTTCTGCTGCCTTGGGCCAGCCCTGCTCAGGGGAGCACCCCGCACGCAAGCAGATGGCTCCCCAGACTGAGCCAGTGCGTCAATGTTGCTGAAGACACGGAGGCGAAGCCTGGATTTACCAAGATAGCAGTCTGCAGGGGGGAACCAATAGGACAGGGAAGGAGGCACCTCCGAGGGGCCCACGGGGCCAGCAGCCTGGGCGCCCAGCCACGCAGGGAGCTCTTAGCGGGCTCACTCCTCACGTGTTGCAGGGAGGGGCTCATCAGGGGCAATAGAGCCTGCACTTGCCCCTCCCCGGTCACCAGCAGCACACAGAGATCGGGGCTTCAGCAGGGGGGCTCATGTCCAGCTGCTGCCAGGACAGCTGCCACAAGAACGTACACCAGTTCCATCGTGGACCCAGCACGGGCTCCCCACATGCAGCATGGCAGCCGGCTCCCTGGCCCGGATCCCAGGAGGCCCTGCTCATTTGACCCCAGGGTCCCCCCGCCCCCCATTACCTCTCAGGCTGATGTCTTCCTGGATTGCCACCTCCAGATACTTTCACTCACCACTTCCCCCACTTGGATCAGGGTAGCCAGGTAAAGTACAGGATGCCCAGTTACATCTGAGTTTCAGATTAACAGTGAATGTTTGGGGATTTCCCTGGTGGCTCAGTGGTTAAGAATCCACCTGCCAATGCAGGGGAGACGGGTTCGAGCCCTGGTCCGGGAAGATCCCGTATGCTGCGGAGCAGCTAAGCCCGTGCGCCACAACTACTGAGCCCGCGCACTGCAACCACTGGAGCCTGTGCTCCGCAACGAGAGAAGCCACAGCAATGAGAAGCCTGCGCACCACAACGAAGAGTAGCCCCCGCTCGCCACAACTAGAGAAAGCCTGAGCGCAAAAAGGAAGACCCAGTGCAGCCAAAAATAAATAAATAAAATTAATTAATTTAAAAAGAAATGCACTTTATAAAAAAAAAAAAATTTCTAAAAAAACCCCCAATGAATGTTTGGTATATCCCATGCTGTACTTGGGACACACTTATACTGAAAACTTATTTACTATTTATCTGAAATTTAACTGGGCATCCTGTATTTTTAATTGCAGAATCTGGCCACCCTCACTTGGCTGCCTCAATCCCTCCATCCCACTTGTAGGGACAGGTGCTCTTCCTCACATCTAGGGGGTGAGCCCTGCTGGCTTTGCCTCCCGAGGGCCTCTGTCTTCCATCCTGTTCCACTTTCTCTGTTGCCATGTAATAAACTGCTCTGAAACTTAGTGGATTAAAACACAAACTATTTTAATATACTTTACGATTTTATAGGTCAGGAATTCAGGCAGGGCTCAGCTGGGTGACTCTTCTGGTCCACATGATGTGGGCGAAGGTCACTCACCCACATGGTGGATGGGCCCATCTCAAGGTTCTGTGTTGGCTTCATTTGTATGTCTGCCACCTTGGGGGGGATGCCCGGAAGGCAGAGCTCAGCTGGGACTGTCCCCAGAGCAGCGGCATGTGGCCTCTGCAGCATGGGGGCTTTGAGGTTGTCAGACTTCTTCCATGGCAGCTCAAGGACCCCACATAGTGTCTGTCCTAAGGAGCTCAGGGAAGCTGCGACCAACCTCAGAGGTCCCAAACATCACTTCTGTCACATTCTATTGGTCAAGGGAGTCACTAAAGGCAGCTCAGATGCAAGGGTCAAAAATTAGATGGCGGGCTTCCCTGGTGGCGCAGTGGTTGAGAGTCCGCCTGCCGATGCAGGGGACACGGGTTCGTGCCCCGGTCCGGGAAGATCCCACATGCCGCGGAGCGGCTGGGCCCGTGAGCCATGGCCGCTGAGCCTGCGCATCCGGAGCCTGTGCTCCACAGCGGGAGGGGCCACGGCAGTGAGAGGCCCGCATACCGCAAAAAAAAAAAAAAATAGATGGCACCTCGTGAGGGCAGGATTAGCAAAAACTACACAGGTGTCTTTAATCTATCACACGTCACCCCCCTCTCTGTCCCCTCCACATGGGTCTGGTTCTGACCAGTCCCCCTGCCTCTGCCTTCTCCTCCATCTTCCATTTCAGCTACCATAATGCTTAATTTTTCCAAGATCCCAGTCTTACCATGTCACTAATTGCTTAAGCATCTTCAGTGAGTCCATTATAGAATCTAAGCTCTGCAAATGTTGGGACCACGTTCTCTTTTTCCACCAGGGTATGCCCAGAACCTAACACAGAGCCTGACATGTAGTTAGTGCTCAGTAAATATCAATATTAGTGAAAGACATGCCTGAGTGAACGATCTACAGGATAGTGTCCAAACTCCATAGCCTGATATTCACAAGTTTTTGCTATATGCCCCCCACCCAGCTTGGCACCGCACACGCAGCCCTGTAAGACTTTTCTACATTCCTCAAACACAGCTTCTCCCCTCTATGACTTTTTACTGGCTGTTCCCTTGGGAACACAGCACAGGCTGTCTTTCCTCTCTTACCTACCTTGTAAACGCCTATGTAACCTTCACAGCCCTGCTTGAGTGTCAGCTCCTATCTGAAGCCTTTCCCAAGCTTTCCTGCCCCAATTCCCATAGCTTTTTCCACGTCAATCAAATATATTTGTCCCACATGTAAATTCCCCTGTGGACCTAGCTCCCCAAACACAACACATGGGTGAAGGGCTTCCTGAAATTAGAGACAGGCTACCACGACCTCAAGTACGTTAATAAACGTTTATAGAAAGCAGTTAAAATGCCTTTCCCTTCTCTCCACCTGTTCAGCATCCTCCAAGGCCATGATCAAGCTTCACCTCCCACAGAGAACCTTTCCTGACCACTACTTCCCATAAATGTGTGCTGTTGGGTATACAGTCCTGACCTCTCATTGCAGTCAGCCTGCACTCATTTGACACTTACTGTATACAGACAGACAGCACCCCTTCGATCATTCGACTAATATTCCCTGGGAACCTCCAGTGAGCAGGGCATGCGCTAGGTGCTGGGGACTGTCCCCTGCTGCCCAGAATTTACCGTCTGATGGGGAAGACACACGAGTAAACAAGAGATGGCAATGCAGAGGCTGATGGTGAATGTAAGGGGCACCCCCAGGAGGGACCCCTTATCCTCACTTGGGTGGGAGGAGGTTGCCAGGGAAGTGAGGTCTCAATTGAGACCTGAAAGAAAGCAGGAATTGGCAAGAGTGGTTCAGACTGCAGGAACGGCGTGGGCCCAAGTCCGGAGGTCAGAAACCTGTTCCAGAAACAACTTCAAGATTTATTTTGGCGGGAACATAAAGCAGAGAGTGGGAGAGGGTTAAGGCAGGCGAGGAAACCAGGGGCCAGGTAGTGAAGGGCCTTCCACGTCCAATAAGACATCGGGGCTCTGACACAGAAGACAATGATACTAATTACCATTAACAGCCAACCCTATGGACAAAGTGCTGTGCGCCAGCTCGCTGACCTACAGTCAGCCCTCCCGACCGCGCTTTGAGATGGGCACTGTGGTGACCGCTCCCCGTTTCCGTGACAGGCAGCCAAGACTCAAGGCTAATTTACACCTCACCTAAGGTCACACACCTGGTCAGGGACAGAGCCGGGTTTCGGCTCAGGCCACCTGACCCCAGAGCCTACACCCCAACAGCCCTGTCCGACAGGCTGAGCTCGGGATGGGGGAACAGTGCCATTAGCGCATTCATGGCCTTTCATCTGGACAGGACACAGCACCCCCATCATTAGAGCCAGAGAAGCCCTGAGCTCTTGCTGTGCTGCCTCCGTTTCCCCATCTACAGAATGAAGAGCCGATGCCAGGGTGGGGCCTTCTCCAAGTCCTCCCTCCGCTTCCGCCTGCCAGCCCCCAGGGGGACCATGCCCTGACTTGCCCTTCCCCTGGGCTCCCCCAGGAGACCTAGGAGAGGGCCAGGCCCCCGCAGAGCCTCAAGGACACTAGGCCTGATTCTGCAGCGTCAGAGCAAACCCACAGAACCCACCCTCCATTTCTTATTAGAAGTTCTTACTAAGCAGATGCACTCACCACGACAGCGCCCTGCTGGAGTTCAGCCGGGAGAGGAGGGATGGGCTCCCCAGCGAACACCACTGCACTAGTGCCCAGAGTGGCCCAGCCGCTGGGCATTGTGATGGCACACACGTGAAACCCCCGATGCCTTGGGGCCAGCCCAGGTCACCTTGCCTGGCTTCCCGCAGGAGGCAGAGGCTCCAAGAGGGGGACGGACTGGCCCAGGTCACAGCAGGTCAGAGGTAGGTGGGGTCTGGATGCAGCCGGGCCCGTGCCCCAGCAGCCAGCGGTTCCCTCTGTTCTCACATCATTAGTGTTTTGACTGAGAGGCTGGCTGTGGTCATCTGGTCATCCGGTCATCTGGTCATCGTCTGAGGCGCTGCCATTGCCAGTCTAGTCATTCAGATATAGAAGCAGCAGCCTGTGTGTCTAGGTATCTATAAAGCGCTCTGCCAAAGGCTCCAGGCTGCCCTTAATAAAAGCGGGAAATGGTGGCCACAGCTAAAAGCCCCTCAGGATAGTGAGGCTGGAGGGGAGAAAGGCGTGTAGCCAGATGGTTCTGTGTTCAAATCCTGCTCTGCCTTCCTAGCTGGGACACGAGACAAGGGGCATAACCTCTCTGGGTCTGTTTCCACATTTCAGGATGAGAATTTTTGCTTCTTTCAATAGCTGTGAGAATGGCCCTGTGGTTACGGAAGATAGCATCCCTGTTTCAGAGGTGCGTGTTGAACTGCATGAAAGTAACATGCCACACGTGAAGTCTGGGGTTTGCTTTATCTCCAGCTACTCAGATGCTCCTGTGCACGCAGATCGCCTGGGGCTCTCGTTAAAAGACAGATTCTGATTCAGTAGGTCTGGGGTGGGACCTGAGGTTCTGCATTTTAAACTAATTCCCAGGTGACACTTGGGCTGCTGGTCCATGGAGTAGCATAGCTTTGAGATCCTTCAGCAACCGCATCAGCAGAAAAGGTAGAAGCGGGATGGAACTTGATAACCATGAAGTTGGGTAGTTGGATCAAAGTTTCTTATGCCATCTCTACTTTTTCGGTACATGGGGAGGAGGGAGAGGGAGGGAATGGAGAATGACTGCTACTGGGCACAAGGTTTCTTTGGGGGATGATGAAATGTCCTAAAATTAGATTACGGTGACGCTTGCACAGCTCTGCGAATATACTAAAAACCAATGAACTGTACACTTTAAACAGGTGAGGTGTAAACAATAAAGCTGTTAAAAAATAAGAGAACTAATTTCTTCATGGTTTCTTCTGAGGAAGAAATGAGCGTATGTAAATGCCTAGGTCCCTGGGAAGGAATGCAATTCCCTTCCCCTAGAAGTTTGGATTTTCACAGCCTGGAAGTCTTTGAAGCAGGACCCACATTAGCTTTAGTCTAAAGCTAAAACCAGTGAGTACTC
Organism: Lagenorhynchus albirostris; assembly: GCF_949774975.1. NCBI lineage: Eukaryota > Metazoa > Chordata > Mammalia > Artiodactyla > Delphinidae > Lagenorhynchus > Lagenorhynchus albirostris. The sequence goes on from NC_083110.1 coordinate 30,279,404, forward strand.
GGAGTTCACTGCCAAGGAGGTGATGGGTTTCAGAGAGAAAAGCGTGTTGGGAGACTCCAAGAAAATGTTAGGGACTCAGATTCTGAGGCATGGAGGGACCAGAGGAACGGCCCTCCTGTCCTGACCCTGGCTGTTCCAGGCCTCATACAAGGTACGGTCAGACCCCCACCCCATCCCCAGGGCCTGAGCCCTTCCTCCATCCTGCTCTCCCCTGCATACTACTGATGGAATTCAGCTGAACCCAGGGTTCTGTTAGGTCTCCTACCCCTTGGCCCAGAAAGTGTTTCTCCCCTCCAACTTCCATGCCCTGTGCCAAGGCCATCTCCTCCAAGAAGCCTTCCCTGACATTCCATATCCCTGGATTTGCCTCTCCCTTAGAGAAGGGACCATTTTCCCCAGTCTGAGCTATCAGGACACACAGGCTGTCTCTGGAGGACTCAGTGGGCAGCAGGTACTTACAGAGCCCCTACAGGGGCCTGCTCTGGTGCAAGGCCCCCCCATGGGTCATACATCAGGGGATCATTCACTCAGTCGTACATTCCTTCATGCCTGGCTAGGCCTGAGCCTCAAAATCACCTGCCATGCAGTTTGGTCTTGTGTCGCTCACCTATTGTGTGCAGCCTCCTTGACTTCTCACCCTGATTCTGGGGCAGGTGAACCTGCACAGGCCCCTCATGACCTAGTGTCATGTGTACCCTGGATGGAGCCCAGGGCTGGAAGCCAGGAAGTCTGGGGCTTCTTCACACAGATGACCACAGGCAACAGGCTTCACCTCCCTGGGCCTTAGTTTTTCCATCAGCAGAATGGGGATAAAAGCCGTGCCTGCTGCCCTCCCCCTAGGGCTGTAGGGAATTAAGAAGAGCCCCATCTTGGGACCCACCCAGCCTTTAGAAACACTCTCCCACCTGTGAGGTCGAGCAGCTGAAGAGCAGAGAAAAGGGCCCTGGACCGGAAGCAAGGCAGCGTTATTGTCTTTCTCTGCAGGGCCTCAGTTTCCCCTTTGTCCTAAGAGGATGAGACCTCCCACACGGGACTTTTGGGAGGGGAGAGGCCTGCCAGGACCCGCCAAGACCAGTGGAGTCAGAGTGTTCAGCCAGGAGAGGAGAATGAAGGGCAGCGGGGAGGGAGACTTTATGTATAATGTCTCCTGGGGAGGGCAATGGACCCCCACGAAGCAGGGGAGGGGCCAGAGGCAGGTGACCATCACTCCTCAGGGGCTTGAGAGCATTGACTTTGGTGCCAGAATCCCTGGGTTCAAATCCCAGACTCACCAATTACTAGCTGAAGGACACAACCTTTTGGTTTTACAATGAGGATACTAATAGCACTACATTATAGGTTGTTAGGAGGAGTTATTCTGTTAATATAGGTAGTTTAAAACAGGGCCTAGTGCCTATAAACACTATCAAGTGTTAGCCATTCCTGTAACTCATTCATCGGGTACTGGCTGCGCTGGGTACTGGGAGCACAGCCCAGAACAAGGCCACAGTGACCCCACGGCACAGAGCTGACAGTCCAGCAGGACAGATAGACCAGACCCAGAACTCATGAGCCAACAGACAATGGCAGACTGTGATAGTGCCAGGGACCAAACAAGTAGGGGGTGGAGGAGCTTTCAAGGAAGAGAGAGTGGACGGTGGATGTCTTTTTGTGGCAACCAGGGAGGGCTTCTCTGAGGAGGTGTCCAAATCCACATGTAAGGCTAGAACTAAAGGGCCTAGAAGAATCAGGCATGAAATGAGCAAAAGGCAAGGGGATCCAGGCCACGGGGACAGCGTACAAAACTCAGCACACCAAGAACAGAGCTGCGGCAGAGGAACCAGCCTGTCGCTCAGCTCAAGCAAGCCAGGCCCTGCTGCCACCTGTCAGTCCTACGTGCCCCCAACCCAGCCTTGCCTCTCTCACTCGAATCTTTCTCTCCAGACAGCTCCAAATGAACTTGGGCCTCGTGATCACTCGTTGGTCCTGGGAGGACAGGGCAGCACAGGAGCCCTGGGCTCTGTGGGACAGGCCAGGCCAGAGAAGGGCTGTGTCAAGAGGGGAGATTGGGGCAGGGGGCAGCCAAAGCAGCCCACCCAGGCCACGTGCATCCCTCAGGGCAGAGCCTGGGGCATTCTGATCTGTCCTCACAGAGCCACATGAGCCTATCAGGGCGGGGAGTCAGCTCCAAGGACCATCCAGTCCAGCCTCCACGGGGGCCTGCGTTCCACCCTGGGGTCCCGGCAGGGGCTGTGCAGCCTCCCCCATGCACCTCCAGTGATGAGCTCTCAAGTGGTTTTATCCTGAGCCTGGAATCAGCCTCCTCCAGTTCTGCCTTCCAGGCCAAAGAGGCCCCATCTCCTCCTCCTGTTTCCCTCTGCCCAGGACAGCCCAACCCCACTCCCTGCCAGAGCCCTCTCTTCTGAGACAGAACAACCAGGCTCAGTCGGTGCCTCCCTAGCTCCTGGGATGCAGGCTTTGCCTCTGCTCTGCATTTGCTCTGCCCTTACCTGGCCAGTCCCTAGCAGGGCGGAAGCCCAGGGGGCCACCCTTCCTCTGCTGTGTCCTATGCCCCCCTAACCCCGCCGTGTCCCTGGGCCCACCTTCTTACTTGAGTGAAAGTCTACTCTCAAAAACGAAGCATACTTCGTGGTGATGGAAATGTTCTCTCTCTTGACTCCATCAGTGTCAAAGTCCCAGCTGTGATAGTGTGCTGCTGTTTTACAAGATGTCACTGATGCGGGAAATTGGGTAATGGGCGCACGGGACATCTGTATTTTTCTTAAACTGCATGTAAATTACAATGACCTCAAAAAAAAGATTTAATTATAAATAATTTATAAAAGAAAGAAGCATAACAATATAAAAGTATTATTGTAATTATTATGGTTCTTCCTGGTTTTCTTCCTTGTCTTCCCTCTCCTCCTCCTCTTCCCTCAGGCATATGGGTTTTCCAAAGATGCAGTCAGATTCTTAAAGTGACTAAGGGTCCACGGCCACAGACACCCCTTAAGAGCAACCCCAAGCACTGGGCAGCTCTAGACACAACTCCCACTTTACCCAGCTCAGCCTTTCTCCACACCTGCCCCCATTGCACAGATGGAGAGAATGAGGCCCCAAAGGGAGGAATGGCCTGCCTGATGTCAGGCACTCACTGAGTGTTTGTGGCAGAGCTGTGGTGTTTGTGAGCTGGTCTGACTCTAATGATCAAGACACGTGACTAGCACAGAGCAGGCACTCAAATCACCACACATTTTAGCCTCTTCCTTGCTTTCTTCTTCCCACCCTCCTGCCTTCTTCCATCCTTCCCTTCCCTCTGCTTTTCCCCCTTACTTCTTTCCTACCCACCTGAGTCTTAATCAGACTCAGAAGGCAAATGTTCCAGTTATCTAGTTCTGTGAAACAAACCATCCCCAAGACTTAGTGGCTCAAATCAGCAATGGTCATTTATTTTGCTCACAAATCTGCACGTAAGGCAAAGCCCAGCAGGGAAGGTTCATCTCTGTTCCACGCTGCACCAGCTAAAGGCGTTCACCCAGAAGCTGGAGGATCCAATTCCCAGATGGCTCCCCGCCCAGGGCTGGCAAGTCACTGCTGCTGAGGACTGGAGACCTCGGCTCCTCTCCACACAGACATCCAATGGGCCCCTCCAGGCTGCTTGGACTTCCTCACAACATGGTGGCTGGGTTTTCAGAGCAAGTATCCAAAGAGACAGGAAGCAGAGGCGGCTAGCTTCTAAAGGCCTGGGAACTGACCCCTGTTACTTCTGCCATATCTTATTGGTCAAGAACTTCCAGAGCCAGACTCGAGGGTAGGGGCATAAATTCCCATCTCTCAATGGGAGGAGTGTCAAGGCATTTTGGTTTTAAAACCACTGCAGCCTATAAGATGCATATACAAAAATCAGTTGTATTTCTGTCTACTACTGATGAACAACCTGAAAATAAAATTAGGAAGACAACTCATTCACAATAGCAATTGTGAATAGAATTCACAATTAAGAAAGAAAGAAGTATTTAGGAATAAATTTCACAAAAAAAATAAAAGAATCGTGCACAGAAAACTACAAAATATTTAAAAGAAATCAGAGAAGATCTAAATAAAAGAACTAAGTAAACACTCATGAATTGGAGGACTTGAAATTGTTACAATGGCAAGTTTCCCCAAATTGCCATTAAAATCCCTATCAAATCTCTATCAAAATCTCAGCAGGCTTTTTTTTTGGAGAAATTGACAAGCTGATCCTACAATTTATATGGGAATGAAAATTACTTAGGATAGCCAAAACAATTTTGAAAAACAAGAACAAAGTTGGAAAACTCACACTACTAGATTTCAAATTTTACTATAAAGCTATGGTAATCAAGACAGCATTGTATTAAAAAGATAGAAGAATAGATCAATGCAACAGAGTAGAAAATCCAGAAATAAACTCATGTATGTATGATCAGTTGATTTGCAACAAAGTGCCAAGACAATTCAATGAGGAAAAGGATAGTCTTTTCAACAAATAATGCTGGAACAATTGGATATTTGTATGCAAAAAAGGGGAAAAAAAGGAGAAAGAAAAAAACTTAGATTCTTACATTACACCATACACAAAATTAGCTCAAAATAGATCATAGATCTAAATATAAGCTAAAATTATACAATTTCTAGAAAAATATAGGAGAACATCTTTATGACTTAATTTAAGCAAACATTTATTTCTTAGCTATGACACCAAAATGTGACCCATGGTAGAGAAAATTGATAAATTGGACTTCACTAAAAGTTAAAACTTTGCACTTCTAAAGACTATTAAGAAAATGAGGAGACAAGCAACAGACTGGGAGAAAATGCTGACAAATTAGATAGCTGATAAAGGACTAGTATGGAGAATATATGAAGAACTTTTACACCTCAAGAATAAAACAAACAACCCAATTAAAAGAAAAAAATTTGGGGCTTCCCTGGCGGCGCAGTGGTTGAGAGTCCGCCTGCCGATGCAGGGGACACGGGTTCGTGCCCCGGTCCAGGAAGATCCCACATGCCGCGGAGCGGCTGGGCCCGTGAGCCATGGCCACTGAGCCTGCGCGTCCGGAGCCTGTGCTCCGCAACGGGAGAGCCCACAACAGTGAGAGGCCCGCGTACCGCAAAAACAAACAAAAAAAAACCAAAAAAAGAAAAAGATTTGAATAAACACTTCACCAAAGGTACACGAATGACTAACAAGCCCATAAGGAGAAACTCAGCATCATTCATTATCAGGGAAATGCAAATGAGCAACACTGCTATAGACCCAGGTAAATGGCTCTTATAAAAAGATAGATAATAACAATCATTGGAGAGGAAGAGGAGAAACTGAAACCTTTATATGTTGCTGGTGAGGATACAAAATGGGGCAGCCACTTTGGAAAACAGTTTGACAGTTCCTCTAAAAGTTAAGCGTATACTTAGTATATGACTCTTAGGTATCTACCCAAGAGAAATGAAAATATGTAGCTGCATAAAGACTTATCTGCAACTGTTCATAGCAGCATTATTTGAAATTGCCCAAACTTGGAAGCAATCCTAATGTCCGTGATCTGGTGACTAGATTAATAGAAGGTGGATAGCCACACACGAGAATACCAGTTGGCAATAAAAAGGAATGAAATACTGACACCCAAAACAACAAAAATGTACCTAAGAAACATTATGCTGAGTTAAAGAAGCCAGAAACAAAAGATTCCTTGTTGCATGATTCCATTTACACTAAATTTCTAGAAAAGGCAAAACTAGAGAGAAGGAAAGTGGATCGGTAGTTTCTTGGGGCTGAGGGTGGGAGTGACGGAAAGCTGGCATGAGGGAGCTTTTTGGGGTGATGGCAACGTTCTAAACTGGATTGTCCTGATGGCTGCGCACTCTGTAAATTTAGTAAAACTCATCAAACTGTGCACTTCCGACGGATGACTCTTATGGTATGTAAATTATACCTCAGTAAAGCTGGTTTTTCTAAAAAGCCACAGCAAGGTGCAAGCCTGGAAAAGGCCGTGGGAGACTCTGAGGGGCAAGGCTGGCTACGGAGAGGCAGAGTGCCCTGGACTCAGACCCCTAGAACACAGACTGACTTGAGCCCCAGGAAGCCCTTTGATCATGCCCTGATCCCTAGATTCCCCCAGAGCCCCAGGCCGTAGACAGCTCAGAGGCCTCTTACCAGGCTCGTCGACAGCACCATCATTCAGTCCGCTGTGCCAGGGTCGTGCTGGCCGCATGTGCTGCTCCCGTCCCCACCCTGCCACCTTCACCACCAGTGCTGTGTGGCCAGGATCCCACCCCCCGGGAGCCCTGAAGGAAGTGTGGTGGGCCCCTGGACAAGTCATTTCACCTCCCTAGACCTCAGTTTCCTCATCTGCCGATATGGTACCGTCACCTGCCTCTCTCAGGGGCAAGGGGTGGGGAGGTAGGCTATATTAGGGGAGTGGGTGCGATGGTACCTGAAGAACTGTCAGGTCACGGAGTAAATGTGGTGGGAAATTAAACCGCTGAGCCCCAGGGCATCCTGGGAAATGCGGGAGAGACTTCTAAGCCCAGGACCTGCCCAAACTCTATGTTCCCAAAATCCCTGTGCACAGATGTCTCCGTGAGGGAGGAAAACCCCGGAGATGCCCACCCAACCTCTATCTCATTCAGGGTCCCTTCTAGCACCGCCTAGAGGGTTGGTGGCCCAGATTGGGCTTGGACTCCTCTAGCACCGGGGGCTGGAGGCTCACTCCTTGTCTAGGCCTCCGTTGCCTCTCTGAACAACTCCAAATGTTCAAAAAGCACTTCCTACCCTAGAGGGAGGAACCACATCTCTTGTGACCTCCTCCAGCAACTTGGGGCCAGAGCACTGGGGTTTATCTGACTCCTCAGCCCCCAGAAATGGTCTGAAAATTCAGATTCTACGTTTGGGGTGATGCTCTAGCATGTGTATTTTGAAAAAAATCCCCCAGATATATGCAATGCACACACACACAAGCTGAGAAGCACTTTCTAGGACAATGGGTCCCATAGTGTGGTCCACGGACCCACAGCATCAGCATCACTGGGAACTTGTTAGAAATGCAAATAATGGCCCCACCCCAGACCCGCTGAATGGAAACTGTCTCTTGGGACCCACAGGCTCTGTTTTAACCAGCCCTCCAGGTTAAAACATGCAAAAATTTGAGAACCAATATTGTCCTAGAAAGCCTGACTTGAAAAACGGATTTAACCTGAGCACAGCAGGGAGGATCCTGAGTGTCACCCAGTGAGCCTCTCAGTTCCCCTCAGCAGCTCTTAGTTTGAAAGCTACCAGTCATGATGCTTTGGGGGGCCATTTTAGTTTCCCGGCAAGGAAAAAAAAAACCATTTGATTTAAAGCAAAACCGGACCTGAAGCTTTCCCTCTGTAAGAGAGGTGATGGCAGCCCATCAGTCCCAGGCTGACAAGCACGGTGACAAAACATCAAAGCGGGCAGGCAGCCTGCGTGTTTGCCCTTACACCTGTCAGGGCCTGTCTGGCAGGCCAGCGGTGCCCAGGGCCAGGCCGCCAAGGCGGCAGGGGATGGCGGGGGGCCATTGTTCCCATCCAGCCTCCAGCAGCCCCGAGTAATGACACCGGGGTCTGACAGCCTCAGAGGAAGCTTTTTGTCTCACAGCCGTGGCCAGTGCCCATAATTGATATGGATTGCGGGGCTACCACCCTCACCCTGGCTGGCAATTAGCGCTCGAGCTGCCGGCTGTCAAGAGCTCCTGACGCTTGGGGGGAGTGAAGACTTGTCAGGTTGCTGGGCTCACGTGGCTCATTATGTCAGGGGCATGGGTCCCCCACCCTCAGACCCCTTTGATCGTAGTGGGGTGGAGAGAGCAGGTAAGCTGGCTTGTCTCTCCCACTCTCTTTTCAGAAAGGTGAGCCAAGGCCACTGGTGACAGCTCTCCCACCCTTTTCCATCTGGAGTCTCTGAGTCCTGCACGGGGTGACCAGTGGGGAGGGCTCTAGCAGAGCTCAGGTTGAGCCAGAGGGAGGAGTGGGCATGAAGTTCAGATGGCCGGGCAGCTTGTGGCCTTGGGCACCTCCCAGCCCGTGGGTGTGGGGCTAGTCATTTCCATGCAGCCTTTGACAAGTCCTTTGTCAGAAAACTGAGGAGATGGACCAGATCACAAGTATTCAAACTGCTGGTCGCAACCATTGGTGGATCATAAAAGTAATTTAATGGATTGAGACAACACTTTAAAAACTTAGAATGGAATATGGAATGGAATGGAATAGAATGAATGAAATGAATAGAATAGAATAGAATCCCAAACATTCATTAAGCCTAAGTATTGTTGCCTAAAATTTCGTTCCAATTATGTATGTGTAACACAGATGTGTGTCTGGGGTGCAACGTAAAAAGTTTTTCTTATTTTGGGTAAATAAAGTTTGAAAGCTGTCACACTGGATGACCCCTACATTCTAGAATAGGGGTTGAACACGCCATCCGACCCAGAGTATATGGAGCCTCAGTTTATAGGAAAAGAGCCTGGAGGAGGGGAGGAAAGGAGGAGGCCCAGAGCTTGGCTTCAGGGAGCCTCCAGTCTCATTGGCATGAAAGGCAAATGGACAAGAGAAGAGACCACATGGGTCCCAAAGCGCCAAGCAGGGTCTCATTCACTTGCTGTGGTTCCCACTGCCCACCCTTGCCCAGTGTCTGGCACAGAAGCACCCCCTGAACACTCCTATAGGTGTTTTCCTAACTGGACTGATGTGGAGGGAGGAGTAGCCTTCATTGGCTGTTTCCTGTGTACCGGGCTCCCTGCTGCTTGGTCCCGAGCCCATCCAGCCCGAATGAGTGACGTGGGAACTCTCGAATTTCAAGAACATGCACAAATGAAGTCCGCGGCTGTAAGGTACATGATGTAGGTCATGTGCACACAACTTGACAGTGCACTCCAGCACGACCACATCCTTCCACCCACACGCAGCACATCGAAGCCAACCCTGTGCTGTAAGAAGTGCAGGAATCTTTACCAGCTGGGGTTGTGTTCAAATGAACATTAATTGGCCAGCCCCTTGCACTTTACAGTTGATAAAGCTCTGGCTCGTGCACCAGCTCATGCATTCCTCCCTATGAGATCAGCATCTCCATCCCCAGTTTACTCAGAGAAGTGCAGCAGCCTGCCCAAGGTCACACAGCCACCAAGCAGTCAAGCTGAGAGGCCACTCAGCCTGACCTGGGCCCACAGGTCTGTAACCCCCCTTCCCCTCCCCGCCGTCCGCCAGGCCTCCGCTGCCTGGTCAGTGTGCGATGTGAGAGCACTGCCATCCCTCCCCTTTCAGACAAGTACAGCTATTTTGAAAAATCCCTGTTGAGCTAAGTCAGGTTCAACGGGATCCAATAAAGGCTTTCTATTTTTCTCTTTGCTATTAAATCATATTTCCTTTAAAAGGCTAAAGCCCCACAAATCACCACTAAAGCAGCCTGCCCCATGCTGACTAGGCCTGTATCTACCAGCCCCCACCCACTGGAATATGCAGATGGCCTCCCCCGCCCTCCCCTCCCCCATTACACACAGGGAGGAAACATTGGAGCTTATGCTATTATATTGTATCTGTCTTAAAAGCCAGCCCCTCTTTGCAGACACAGACACTCCCCAGCTCATTTAAAACATTTATCAGTTTTATTCCTTTAATGATTCAAACTTGTGCTGCGATGTGCTACTCAGAACGGAGGATTTTATGGATTTAACAGTTTTATTAATTTAAGAGGTTTCCACTGAGTGCCAGAATGGCTCAGTGTGACAAAGAAGGTATCATAAATGAATTGATTTGTCACGTACCAGAATGTGATCCAGCAGTGATTTCATTATTGAAGTTATTTTCCTCCAATTATCTGCAAACTTAAAATGCTAAAGAGCAGCCCCCTCACCCCCACCCCCCGCAGCAGCCAGGCTGGATCATCTGAGCAGGAAATAAATGCAAATCGATGGCCCAAGTTTGCCACCACGTGTGGAGGCCGCCCATGCCTCCCTCCTCCCCTCGGCCCTGCCGCCCCGAGAAAACAAAGCCCCGGGATGTAGGGTGTCTCTGCGAGGCCTGGGGGCGGAGGTCATCTGCAAGCCCACTTGCTGTGTCCAGGAGACCAGGTCTCGTCCTCAGCGGGTCCCAGGCCTGGAGGAGACTTAGCATCTGTTCCTGAGTGCAGTGGGCAGACAGGCCAGGAGAAAGGCATCTGGCCACAGCCTCTCCTGGCTGTCCAGGCCTTTGGACTTGGGTCGGGTGCACACGAAATGAGCACTGGACAAGGAGCCTGGCCAGATGGGGTTCTAGTCCTGTCTCTGCCCACACCCCATGCCACGGCCTAGGCAGCTCCAGGATCTAATGAACTCTCTCTCCACTGTGTCCTGAAAGTGGCTACACGTCGGGGCTGCCATATGTTCTTTCTTCTCAGCCTGGAAGACACCTGCCCTGCCCCACCCCCTCCCTCCTCCTCCCCTGCCTCAGCGCAGCTGCTCTCCATCTTCTCCCGCACCCTCAAGCCCAGGCCACGCGCCCATGGGGCCCTGAGCTCCCAGCTCTGAGCCCTTCCCCGGCAGCCTTCTTCTGGCCCACTGAGTCCTCTGTCCACACCCTGCCCCAGAGACTTCTGCTCCCAGGACTCAGTTGCCTCATCTCCTTGAGGGCGTGAGGGCTAGATAAGTTCCCAGCCAGGACTTACTGACTCCAGCAGGTCCCCAAGACCCTCACTCGCTGCTGAATTGATTTTGTTTGTTTATTCTGCAAACAGCCACCATGTGTCAGGCATCCATCAGGGGCTGGGGAGAGAAAGTAATGAATCAAATGGCCCCTCATCCAGGCAGGGAGATAGGACATGGGGCCCAGAGCCGAAAGTGATGAGTGCCCTCACTGGACCTCTAAGCTCTGTAGAAATTCAGACGGCGGGCAGCAGGGGAGCTCTGAGTCACCAGGCTCAGCCTCCCACCGGGTTTGCTCCTCCAGCCTCCATCTCTCCCTGATCAATAGGGGCCGCCTGGTCTTGCCATGGGGCCCAGATGGGAAGGGAACAGTCGGGCCCCAGGTGACAGAGTGAGGGGCAAGGGGGAGGACCACGGCAGAATCCTCACAGGCACACTGGCTCCCACCTACTTCCCTGGCTAAGCAGACTCGAGCCTATGCCAACGCACTCGGTTTTAAGGGGAAGGAAAGGGCCAAGAACTGCTTTATGAGACACGCCTCCTAAGCTCCAGAAACGTATCTGGGCCCTTCTTGTTTCCTTCTGACGAGATTTTACCGGTGAAGGGAGGAAGGCCCAGAAAGACGAAGTGACCTGCCAACCCAGGCCAGGTCTGAAGGGGCGACTCCAAAGCTCTCCCAAGAGGCAGTCTCCCTGCTCCTCCACACTGCCCACTTAGCTCACAGGCCCTTCTGCCTCTGCCCAGAGGAGCACCCAGAGGCTGAAGGAGAAGCAGAGAGAGAGGAATGGGGTGTTCAGGTCCACCTGGGGGGCACAGGGGCTCTAGACCAGATCCAGCTCAGTCCCTCGCTCACTGCGCACAGCTCAGCAGCTGGCCACCCTCCCTTCATCTGTCCAATGGGCAGCGGCTGCCGCTGGGACTCTGAGGGTTCTTGCGCAAAGGAGGAGAAAGTCCTTGGTAGACTGTAACGTGCTGTGCCCACGAGGGCCAGGGCGACTGTGGGGGTCAACAGCCCAGGGTGGCCAGAAAGAGCTCTTGATCCATGTCACCAAAGGGCACCCTGGGAGTGCACTTGCCCCCCACCCAACCCCAGGCGAGTCATAGACTTCAGGCCTTTCTGAGTCCTTATAAGGGTGGAGGTGACTCCTCACATCTGCTGGCTTATCAGGAAAGCTGGCATCCAAGAGGAAATCAGAGAGGGGCAGGCTGGGGGACAGGGGGTGCCTCAAAGGGCACTACATGGGCATTCCAGAAGCATCACTGGCCAAGCCAACAGCCCCAAGGGAGGAGAGCAGAGACCCTAGAGCAGGTCTGATTGCCCCAGCCTGGGGGAACAGAGGCCCCCAGAGTGGGCCGGGGGACCCCAGAGCTAGCTGAGGGCCTGCTAGCCCTACACGAGCCCTACAGAGAGGGCCTGAACGGAACTACCACATTTCCTGGGAAGCAGCTGGAGGTCTCCTGTCTAAAGTCTCCCAGGAATGGGAGTCAGGGCCCAGAGAGATCCAGAATCCTGGGATCCCAAGGCTGAGTCCATCCACCACCTCCCTTATAAGAGCCCCTCCAGAGAGACCGGCTGCCCAGGCTAGCTCTGGGGGCCTCTGTTCCCCAAGGCTGCGGCACCTCACAAGCACTTCCCACAACGGGGAGCTCACCCCTGCACAGGCAGCCCGTCCGCTTTCCTCCAGCTCAGTTAAAAAGGTCTCTACACACATACATATGCGTGGAAACCCACTCACTCTTCACACACACACGCATACATGCACACATTCACGCCCAGACACACAGACACAGGTACACTCACAGGTGAGCTGGGTTTTTTTCATTTTGAAGTTGTTTTTCTTTTTTTGCAGTACGCAGGCCTCTCACTGCCGCGGCCTCTCCCATTGCAGAGTACAGGCTCCGGACGCGCAGGCCCAGCGGCCATGGCTCACGGGCCCAGCCACTCCGCGGCACGTGGGATCCTCCCAGACCAGGTCACGAACCCGCACCCCCCGCATCGGCAGGCGGACTCTCAACCACTGCGCCACCAGGGAAGCCCCATTTTGAAGTTTTTTAATGCACAAAACGAACATCCCAGAAACAGAACAGGCATTGACTTATTAACGATGAAGCACTGTTTAAAGAAGCCCCCTCCCAACTTGGTAAATAGGAATATAGTATAAATAGACATGAAAGAAGGTGAACATTTTAGGATTAAATGCAAACGCTAACACACTCTTCTATGCCACACTCCTGCACAATGTGCACACCAGTCAGGCCCCAGTGTGCACCCGGGTCAGACCACCCATGCAGACCCTCCCTCTGCCTGCCCACCCCTGTTCTAGGATGCTCGAGACTCCATCAGGCCGTGGGCAGTGCCTGACGGATGAGCTGACGCAGCTGAAACATGGGGGAAATGACCAGACTCAAGGTGAAGTGTGATTTCTCCCTTCTAGCTCAAGTACTTCATTACCTCTCTGACCTCCGATGGCTAATAAAGGTATCTAATTCGTGTGGCACTAAAATAGCATCTTAATGTGCACCACGACCATCTCCTAAAATTAAAGCTATGACAAGTAATGAGGGTCTCCATTAGCTAATATCTGCATGTGGAAATTCTCATTTTCCCAGAGTGGGCTAATGTCTCTGAACGCCCCACTTTGGGGAGCTTACCTTTCCAGGCTCTAGACACAGAGCAGATTGGAAGGCACTAGACCTTGTCACCAGGCTACCACAGACAAACAACTGCCAACCAGTCGCTCAGGGTAACAGCTTTGACTGAGGACCACCAGTGACTCTGCCCCAGGCATGGAAGGACAGGCAGAAGGGCCCAAGTGTCCCTGAGCTAACCCACGCGAGGGCGTACAAATGTCTCCACTGTGGAACCCATGTTGGGTATCATGGATATCCCCAGGACGCTGTAACTCACTCAGCCCAGGGGAAGTCCATGAAGACTTCTCAGAAGAGGTGGTAATTCACCATCATCCTAGTTCCATTTGGTGTTTGCATGAATAAGATTGGTAAATTGCCTGGGGATGTGATGTGGGCCTCCATCGTTGCATTCTGATAGTGGTATTAATTTCTGGGATTCCTCCCAAGATTGATTATTGCATCTGATTTAAGATTTGGGGCACAATATCACTAATTATTAGAGAAATGCAAATCAAAACTACAGTAAAGTATCACCTCACACCAGTCAGAATGGTCATCCTCAAAAAGTCTACACATAATAAATGCTGGAGAGGGTGTGGAGAAAAGGGAGCCCTCCTACACTGTTGGTGGGAATGTAAATGGGTACAGCCACTATGGAGAACAGTATGGAGGCTCGTTAAAAAACTAAAAGTAGAACTACCATATGATCCTGCAATCCCACTCCTGGGCATATATCCAGAGAAAACCATATTTCAAAAAGATACATGCACCCCAATGTTCACTGCAGCACTATTTACAATATCCAGGACATGGAAGCAACCTAAATGTCCATCAACAGAGGAATGGCTAAAGAAGATACGGTACATATATACCACGGAATATTACTCAGCCATGAAAAAGAACAAAACAATGCCATTTGCAGCAGCATGGATGGACCCGGAGATTGTCATACTGAGTGAAGTGAGTCACACAGAGAAAGACAACTATCATGTGATAGTGCTCATATGTGGAATCTAAAAAAAGGCTACAAATGAACTTATCTACAAAACAAAAGTAGAATTACAGATGTAGAAAATAAACTTACGGTTACCAGGGGATAAGGGGGGGGGAGAAATTGGAAGATTGGGATTGACACATACACACTACTATATATAAAATAGATAACTAATAAGGACCTACTGTGTAGCACAGGGAATGCTACTCAATACTCTGTAATGGCCTATATGGGAAAAGAATCCAAAGAAGGTGGATATATGTATATGTATAACAGATTCACTTCGCTGTACACCTGAAACTAACACAACATTGTGAATCAACTATACTCCTATAAAAATTTTTTTTAAAGATACACGCATTCCAAAGTTTATAGCAGCACTATTTACAATAGCCAAAGCATAGAAACAACCTAAACGTCCATTGACAGATGAATGGATAAAGAAGATATAGTACATATGTACAATGGAATATGACTCGGCCATAAAAAAGAATGAAATAATGCCATTTGTAGCAACATGGATGGACCTAGAGATTATCATATTAAGTGAAGTAAGTCAGACCGAGAAAAACAAACATCACATGATCTCACTAATATGTGAAATCTAAAAAATGATACAAATGAACTTATTTGCAAAACAGATATAGACTCACAGACATAGAAAACAAACTTATGGTTACCAAAGGGGATAGCGGAGGCAGGGGGCACAGGCGGGGGGGAGATACATTAGGAGTTTGGGATTAACATATATACACTACAATATAGAAAATAGGTAAACAACAAGGACCTACTGTACAGGACAGGGAACTATACTCAGTATCTTGTAATAACCTATAATGGAAAAGAATCTGAAAAAGAATATGTGTGTGTGTGTGTGTGTGTGTGTGTGTGTGTGTGTGTGTGTTTGTATGTATAACTGAATCACTTTGCTATACGCTTGAAACTGACACAACATTGTAAATTAACTATACTTCAATTAAAAAATATATAGATTTGGGGCACAGCCAAGCCCTCCAGGCCAGAGTCCTTTCCTCGCCACTGTGCATAGACACATGGTACTTGTCACGTGCTGACTCTCACCGACTCCTACCAGAAACAGCAATGACTGAAAGACGCTAAACTAGCAAGAGCCATTCAGGTGCCGTCCTTCCCCCTTCCCCCTGACCTCCACCCTGAACACTCTCCCGTCCCACTTGCATCTTCCTCCTTCCTTCTTTCAGGTCTCAGCTCAGACGTCACCTCCTCCAGGAAGACTTCCTTGGTTGAGGTGCTTCTGCTGTATGCTCCCAGAGCCCCCTGAACTGCCCCCATAGGAGTACCTTCCCCATGGGATTTTCTAGTCCGACTACTTATCTCTGACTACTTATCTGCCTGCCTATCAGACCATGAGATGTGTGAGGGCAAGACCAAGCCTTCTTCTCATCTCCCACACTCATGATGGTTGTACGTAGCTCACCAGATACCTGTGTAACCTTATCTCTATTATCCTATTAGATCCTCCAGCTGTCTTAGAAGGCAGAAAGATTATTATTGATACCCATTTCACACATGGGAAGACGGAGGTCCTCAAAAGGGGAAGCAGCTGCCCAGCATCACTTATCAGTAGCAACTGACAGCTGGAGGGCTGGGACAGCAGCGTCTTCATCGATGTCAAGTCTGGTTCTTTCCTGGGGCTCTTGGCACCCCTTGAGTCGGGGACTGGGTTTGAGACAAATTGCCGTGTAGAGGGATCGATTCATCTCAAATTATTAATGGTACATTTTCTGAACAAATGCTAAGCTTAGGTGCCCCAGCTTCCCAGGCATGGCATATCCCCTGCCCAGCTCTGCTTTGCAGATGGTGACCCCCCCTCCAGCTGTGAACCCATCCTGGGATCTCTTTGGACACCTTGTGGAGAGAATCACGGTCCCTTCTCCACCCTGCAGGATGCTCTCTGGCTCCCCAAGGCCAGCCCTCCACCATCCATTTCGTCTTCTGTTCATGTGTGGCAGTTTCAGTCAATACCTGCCCATTCCAAACATGCCTATCACCCGCACACATGAGGTTCCCGTGCACGGGGGCTTCCGCTCTGGGGAGCTCCAGGGCTGCTTATCTGGGCTCAGCAAATCCAGCCCTGCATCCCCCTTCCTGTGTGGACGCCAACCCAGTGGCCAGCGGTATTTCCCAGAATGTCCACACTGCACGACCGGTGGCATAGCCCCACAGTTCTGCTTCCTCTCGGAAATCCAAAGGCACAGGGGACTGAGGGGGTGGGAGGGTGCCTCAAGGAAGGTCCTCGGCCACTGGTGTCCTGGAGCACCTCTCCTGTGTAGTCAATGGCATGGACTGTCAATCACCTTTAGCCCCCAGCCTAGTTGTCACTTCCTCCAGAAAGCCTCCTGTATTGCCACCTCGGCCCTTGGTCAGAGGAGTCTTCTAGTTCAGTGACACGGCTCAGCGTTTGTGTCCAGAGCGGCCAGGTACTAAAAGCTCCAGTAGACAAGCTCAGGGATTCGGACTTGCTCTTGAGGCCCATGGAAGCCACTGAGGAATTATAAGCACGGAAGGAAGATTAGCTCAGTTGTGCCTTAGGAAGACCCCTCAGTCTGAAAGGTAGAGAAATAGTTCAAGGGAAGAAGTCCCTGGGTGGAGAGAAGCAGCCGGAGACGATGGCAGTGACCCAGCAGGCCAGAGGTGGCGCTGGCAGTAGGGCGGGGACAGTGGCGTGGCAAGGAAGCAGGCAGAAGCAAGGGCGGTAGGAGGACGGACCTCCCAGTCGCTGACAACGTGAAGGTACTTGGGTGACAGGAAGAGGCCAGTGCGGCCTCCAGGATCTTGTCTGGGGGACTAGGATGAGGGTGGGGCACTACCAAGCTAGCACACCCAGGGTGAGGTGAGGAGAATTCCCTGAGATGGCTCTGAAAACTATGTAAATTAAGCAGTGCTGGGACTTCCCTGGCAGTTCAGTGGTTAAGACTCCACACGTCCACTGCAGGGGGCACGGGTTCGATCTCTGGTCAGGGAACTAAGATCCCTCATGCGGAGTGGTGCGGCCTAAATAAATAAACCATGCAGTCCTGCTCAAAAAGTATCTTCTTGGCATTTTGTTAAAGATTTCCGCTGTGTGCAAAGTTGAGCCAGGGATTCCTCGGTCAGCTTCCAGAGCCCCTGTGTGCCCACGTCCTGATTCCTGCCTGGCCCTGAGTCCCGGCTTCTCTTGTCCTCCTTCAGGAAGGAGGACCGCCCCCCACCCCCCATCTCTCAGGAACCTCCTCCTCCTGCCTTTCACCAGCCCCCAGTGGGTTCTGAGCTGCCGAGGTCACCAGGTTCTTTCTCATTCAGGGGTCCTCTCAGCTACACAGTCAGCCTCCTGCGGGGAACACTACATCCATCTCCCCAACCCAGAGAGGAGAGGGCCTGGCTCGGGGCACGGACCAGGACGGACACCCAGGCGTCTGGACAGCTGGCCCAGGACTCTCTTTGCAGCTGCATCCTTGTGGTGGGGTAACATGGTGGCTAAGAAGGGCGTTCAAACCCAGCTTTGTGACTAACCAACAGACGCTGTACGTGATTTGCTTAACCTCTCTGTGCCTATTCCCTCATTCTTGAGAGGGGATGTCAACAGTAGTAGCTCCCCCACTGCTGGGTCTGAGGATCAAATGAGTGGCTCTAGGAAACTGCTTGGCCTGGCCTGGGTGAGGGGAGCCTGGCCCCTGGCCTGTAGTAGGACTGTTACTGGCCTGTAACAGTCCAGCCCATGCTCAAGGAGAGGGGAATGAGGCTGCACTTTTGAAGGCAGGAGTGTCAAAAAGTAATGGGCAGGACTTCCCTGGTGGCGCCGTGGTTAAGAATCCGTCTGCCCATGCAGGGGACACGGGTTTGAGCCCTGGTCCGGGAAGATCCCACATGCCGCAGAGCAACTAAGCCCCTGAGCCACAACTACTGAAGCCCGCACACCTAGAGCCCATGCTCTGCAACAAAAGAAGCCACTGCAGTGGGAAGCCCGCACAGTGCAATGAAGAGTAGCCCCCACTCACCGCAACTAGAGAAAACCCACGCGCAGCAACGAACACCCAAAGCAGCCAAAAAAAAAAGTAATGAGTAAATTGTAAAGCCTCACATTTGGCACCTATATGTGATGAGATTCAACCTAATGGTCATTAGCCGTGGTGGCAGCTGGTCGAGGGCACAAGCTGGCCTCATCCATAGTCCTTGCTCTTAAGCACTGCCTCGTGGTGCACCTAGGCCATGTGGCTGAAATCACACACCTTCTCTCTCCCAGGGCAGCAGCAGGAACCTCTGTTATTCCAACACCCCCAGGCTCAGACCTCGAGGGAACCAAATCTGCCGCCTCCAGGCCTGCTGTGCGCCCCCCCCCACTGTCTGCTAGCTGAGTCCCCCACACTGAGAGGCAGCGTTGCCCACCCTGCTGCCCAGTGAAGAATGGCACGCTCCCCGTTCAAGGGTGCTCGCTGGCCCTTATCACGGGAGAGTGATGTCCGCAGCGCTGAGCTGCAGATCCTGCTTGCCCAGTCAGCACTGCGGAGGGCAGGGAGGCAGCAAGAGACAGACGCTGCGCTTGACAAACACCACGTGGCCGGGCAGGCAGGCAGGAGCAGAATGAAATCAGAAGGGAAGGAGGTGAACCTGGCGTCCTGACCAGGTGCTGGTGGACACACCGGGCTTCCGCAGGGGGGATCTAAGATGGAGAAAATCGGTGACCTTGGTCATAAAGGGGATTGATTGGCCCGGGACCCACTGTGCCTGCCGAGGTGTGGCCTTGACTGGCCCTGCGTCCTGGAGGAAGGGTGCCCTCAGAGACTTCAATTCACCAAGGTTCAATTAGCTAATAAGTTGTGCTTGGGCGGGAGGAGGCTGATGGAGGTCTTCCAACTATGAACACCAGAAGAGATGGTTTCAGGGACCCGAAAGGGCCTGACCGTGACCCTTGTCCATGGGAGGAAGAGGGAACTAAGGAAGAGGACGGCTTGGCTTTGGACTCAGATGGAGCTGAGTTTAAACAACCTTCTTGGGCAAGTCCCTTCCCCTCACCAAGGCTGCTTACCCATCTGTCAAACAGGAGTGACAATCCCATTTATGGGGAGCCAGCTACGCGCCAGGCACTTTGCTACCAATCTCATGGGCGTGAACTCATATAATCAGAACCAGAATCCTAGGAGGTAGCTACTACTATTATTATTAGCATTTATAGATGAGGAAACTCAGGCCCAGAGAATGAAATGACTTTTCACAGGTCCCACTCTGAGTTGCACACCAGGAATCAAACGCAGGCAGCCAGCTTGTACCTAAACCCTTGGCCGCGCCCCTTTTCTTCCTCTTGTCACAAAATACACTAACAACAGCAAACTAGCAGCACGGTCTATGGGCTGAAACAGTAAGAATAACTTTCCACGGATGAACTCCCTTTAATCCTCACACTAAACCTATGAAGTGGGAACCAATGTAACCTCCATTTACAGATGAGGAAGCTAAGAAACAGAGAAGGTGAGTTACTCACCCAAGTCACCAAGCTCATGGGCGACAGCAATGAGAGTTGAGCCCAGGTAGTCTGGTTCCAGGGTCCTGATCTTGACCTTATGCAAAAGCATGAAAGGGCCTCACCCAGTGTGTAGCACATGGCGCAGAGCAGGCTCAGCGAAGGGCTTTTCTACCCTGGGGCAGCCCTTCTCCCTAAAAGGAAGACAGATGTAGTAAACGCTGGGGCAGGCTCCCCACAGGCCCAATGCAAGCCAGGCTTCGGGAGGGTTTGGATATGCTCTTGGCAGACTCCGAGCTTCCACTGGAGAGGGCATGGGTTCAATCCCTGGTTGGGGAACAAAGATCCCACATGCCTGCGCAGCGTGGCCAATAAAAGAAGGAAAGAAAGAAAGAAATGCCTCTGGTTCAGGGAAGATGGAGGGAAAACGGGAGTCAAGGGCCCCAGTGCGCGGGGGCTTCTTAGCAGAGGTGGGCTAGCAGGCAGGTGGGGCTGTGTCGGAGAAAGGGAGAGCACACTTCCAGTGAGCCACTGGGCTTGAGTGAGAGCTAGGAGGTGAGCGGCTATCGGACAGTCGAGGCTAAGGTAGCAGACAGATGTCGGGAAGGACTGTCAGATCTCCAACTCCATAAAGTCCCACGACGCCTGGCCAGGGCTGTGGGTCATGGGAAGCAGCCAGCAGGTGGGCAGCTTGGGAGAGTGACAGGAAGAAGCAGGCAGCCTTACCCCAGCCTGACGCTCAGGCTCGGGCCGGCCCCTGCCGCTGCGAGGCCAGAAACGCTGGGCCTGACTCCTGAGGGGTCCCACCCTGCTCCCCGCAGCTTTGCTCCCATCCTCCAGCCCTCTGGGGCCCCACCCCTTCAATCATTACCCCAGATCATTGAACTGGAGGTCTGTAAGGCTGACACTCCCTCAGAGAGCATTTATCTGGAAAGTCATAAAATCACACCAGGCATGGTAATTAACGATTAGAGATGTTTATCCCTCAGCTGGCTCTGGCCTGTGGGAGTCTATTGTGGGGACAGGGGCGGGCTTCCCTCCGCAGCATGGAGGTGGGTGGCTGCCGCTGCCAGGTTCTTGCCATCAGAGATGTGCCAACAGAGGAGGTGAAGGCCAAGCCCTTCAGCCCCTCGCTGGGGGGCCCTGTTGGCACACTGAGCCATCTTCCCAACAAAGCCGTCCAGAGCTGGCTCCTAACACCTGACCTCTCCTACCCCCATGCCTTTGTATGCACCATGCCCCTCACCAAGAATACCGTCCTGTCCATGCCTCAAGGCTCAGCCACCTCCAGGGAGCCCTCCCTGACCACTATGGGCACAGAGCTGCTTCGTTGCAGGCCATCAGGACTCTCGCCTCCTCTGATCTTCACCCGGATGTGTGCGTCCTGTGGCTGCATCTTGATCACTCAGCCAGACCCAGTGTTCCCAGAGGGTACATATTCACTCCCATCCTCCACCCTGCCGCTCTCCCATACCCAGCACTGGACCATGCACCCAACAGGTCCTCAAAAATGAACCATGACAGCAGAGTGTTAGAGTTGCAAGAGAACCCCCCTCACCCACTAGACGATGCTCTGCATGTATGGACATCGGCACTTGGCTCTGGGGAGCAGGCCCAGGCTCCTTCTCAAAGGGACTTGTAGGCCAGACAAGGCCAAGGTCCAAGGCACACCAACTTGGGAAATGGAGACCTGGACCAGAAGTTAGGCGCTTCCTCAGCATCTGACAGCATTTTGGGTGGCAGAGCCAGCGCTCAAGCCAAGGTCTTCAGGCACCCGGGCCTGGCTCCCCAGGAAGAGTGGTGGCCCACCTGAAGTCACCTGGAGAAGGATGGAGGATCCTGGCGCCCCAGGGTGTGGGCTGGCTCTACCACCAAATTTCTATGTCACCCCAGGCATGTCCCTGATCACCTGGGCCTCAGGGTGAAGATGATGAGCAGAGTATAAACCTGCCGGAGCACAGGCAAGTAGGGTAGCCAGGACAAAGCGTCCATCTACCCTAAAGCCAGAAGGATCTGGGTGGGAGAGGGCTCTGTGGCTGAGTGGGCCTCTCATTCCTCCTTGGACACAGGCAGAAACACATGCACTGCCCCTTCTCACCCAGCCGGCCCGGCTCCTTGCAGGCAGCAGCTGCCCATGGCATTCTCAGGGTAGCTGCAAAGGCCAGGCCCCCTGGTGCTGGCATTCACCCACCCAGGCCCAGTGCTTCTGTGGACTGAGCCAACTCCCAGGGCAGCAGCCAGTACCCAACCAGCCACCCACCCCATAGAGCCTCCCCTACTGGCCTGTGAGTCACTGAGGCCCAAGTATCAGGTCATCTAGTCCAGCCTGGCCCAGAGCCTTGCCCCAAGATGCTCTGCAGGGGTGAAAAGGGCCCAGTACTTAGAAAAGTTATGCAGTATAGCTGGTCTTGGAGATCAAGAGCTCATTGCAAGTTAAAGGCACAGACAAGGCTTTCAGGAGGAAACAAGACTAGGTTCTTAAACAGCCTACGTATGTGCGTGTGTGTGTGCATGTGTTTTATGGGCACCGAGAGAGACATGTAAAGACACAGCCCAGGCCGTTAGCATTGCCTGCCCTGGGAAGTGAGAATTACAGAGGGTGGTGGCTATTGGCAACTGCGTTATAGCACTCTATACTTCCCACTGATCATAGTGAGTATGATTTCTTTTGGAATTAAATTAATTATTTAAATAAAGTAACGTTAGGAAAGGAAATCTGTTTAACTTTGTTTAACCCAGCAGTTCCCAAACTTATCTGATGATGAACTGTTGCTTTGTGTAATGCCTAGAAGCATCCCCTGGAAGGGGGGATGTGCACGCAATATACTCTGGAGAAAGATAAACTTGTCTAGTTTCTAACAGATAAAACCATCGTCCTTTCTGACTCGGGAACCAGGAAGAGGAAGCGGGCTTCAATGTACCAGAGCCAGCCCCAGAGTCAGACCACCTGAGTTTCTAGCACTGGCTCCACCTCTTAGCAGCTCTACGGTTTGGACCGGTCAAGTAGCCACTCTGAGCCTCAGTTTACTCCTCTGCAACTGGGAATAAGCCCTCACTGGTTACACAGCACAGTCCATCATGTCAAATTCACCATGGGGCCCAGCACACTTAGGTCTCTGGAAAATGGGAGCTATTATTTTTACTATAACTCTATAAATTATCCCACAGTTGAGAGAAAAAGGAGAGGTAGGCACTGAACTCCAGGTGTACTGGCCTGCGGGTCGGGAAATCTGTGTGCCCCAGGCAGATCCCAGGACTGTCGTCTACAGACTGAGTCAACTCCCACGTCGGTAGCCAGCTTGCTGCCCGTTTGAGGCTCCCATTTGGAGCCTCCGTTTCCCCATCTGTGTAACAGGAGGGGCTGGACTGGGTGACCTCTGGGAACACACGGATCTATCATCTGGACAGAGGAAGGTCTCCATGAGATACTCTTTTCCCATAATGGGTTGGAGAATTTTGCTCTCCAGCAGCCTGTCGTCCTTTTTTCGGGGGTGGGTGTGTGGTTGATGCATTAGGAGAAGGAGAGATAGGTCAGGGACAGGAATAAAGAGAACATGAATGGGGCACTTCCTGTATACCAGGCGCCATCCCAGGAGCTGTCCACAGATGAATGCATTTAGTCCTCAGAACAAGCCTATGAGGCCACAACTAGTTAATCCATTTTATAGACAAGAAAACTGACATCCAAAGAAATGAAGTCATATGCCCAAGGTCAGAGGGTTGGTGAAGCAGGATTTGAACGCAGTCCTCCCTAATCTTCATGGCTCCATGCTCTAAACTGCTGAGTGGTGTCAGCTCTAGGTCTCTACGAAAGACAGAGACCCAGGGAGGGAGAGATGAGGCAGGGCAACAGGTGCAAAAAGAGCAGGTGCAACGTCCCAGGGCAGCCTGGGCATGTTTTCAGGGAGGGGAGTGGGAATCCCAGCTGGGAAACAATCGTTTGCCTCCATTTGGGGCCTGCTGAGTTTCAGAGTCATTGTGCCCAGACAGGAATGCACAACCCTCTCCCTGTGGGGCTGCAGAGGGTCCCACTGCCACGTCACCAGGAAGGAGGCACCTGCTGGCCTGAGAGAAAAGTGGGGCCTGAACTGCTTTTCTAGTGGCCACTGGGCCCGGGAGATGCTTCACCTGCCACTGCTTGGTCGCTCCAGTCCAGTGACTCCCACTAAAGCCACGCACTCCAAGACGGTTTGCTCCCCAGTATCACATGCAAAATGTCTGTCAGCTCTTGACACTAATATTATTTAAGGCCCAAAGTCTAATGTAAGGCTTCCTTTTAGGGAGATTGTCTCATTTAATAAAACTCTCTGTCTCTGTTCCCCCAAGGTAAGCACGCCGATGATAACGTATTCCCCGCACTGTGATTTGATCTGGGAATAGAATTAGCACACAGCCTTGCTTCATTGTCAGATTGGTATTTTTATTATTTTCCCCAGAATAAATAAACAGGAAGCCATTCAGGTGAAAGGCAGTCATCTGCCCCCAGGACCTTTAGTCGCTGGCCTCCTAACTGGGTCACCTCTCCTCTTCAGGGCTCACTCATTCACTCATTCATTCTTTCACTGATTCAGTCAACAAGCTGCCCCAGTGTCAGTACCCTAGGCTGTACCCAGGCTCTGAGCTGGGGAGTTGGGGTGTGACTAAGACAGAAGAGTCCTGTCCTCAAGGAACTGACACCTTCATGGTATTGCCCTGCACCCCTCATCTTCCTTTAACTGCCCCCCAGCCCGAGGTGGCACCAGTAGGACTGCCAAGAGAAAATTCAGACTCTCGATCACACGAAGGCATTGATGAGAAAGAAGACCTGGGCTCAAGGGCATCCCTGTCCCCACACCACTGTGGCCCGAGGCAAGTCACCTGATCCGTTCAGGTCTGTTCATTCCTGGGTGGGAAGGACATAATGAAAACATGGGCTTAGAGTCAGACAGAACCTGGTTCAAATCCCAGCTCTGCCTCCTACTAATCGTGAGACCCGGAGCAAGTCACTTTGCCCTGCAGTGTGATGCCATCGTTTGAGACACGACCTGCTTTACAGAGATGTTGTGAGCAGGGGCACAGCAGTGAGAGAGGAGCTCACCCCAGGAGCCACTGAACTTGCACAGTCCTGAGAGGAGGGGCCCCAGAAATGTCGTGTCCTCTTAAAAAGGAGGAAGTTTAAATGAGATGATGTAGGTCAAGTGCCCGGCTCGTGGGAATTACTCAGCAAGCTTGCTGTCACCATCACCATCGTCAACATCGTCAACATCATCATCATCAACAACGCTGCTGATATCACTCATCTAGTGAGGAATGAAAGCTCTTTCAAAACTCTAGGGACCTAGACTGGAGGGTGTGCAAGGCTGGCACCAGGCTGGGAATTCTCGCCCTGTAACCACGGGCAAGCCCCTTCTCTTCCCTGGCTTGGGTGTCCAGCTGTGACACAATTTCCTTCCTGGCCCTGACGCCCCAGTGCCTGCGAGCGGCTGGGAGAACACGTCTCTCACACTGCTGGGCCCTCTGTTACTAGCTGACCCAGGGAGGACCAGGGGCTTCGCGGGGCCTGGGGACTCCCCCAGCCTGGGGATGCCACAAACAAGGCTACACCAGGCCTCGAGCTGAGCCCAGCAGGCAAAGGTGGGGTGCTCGAGGGTCCCAGCGGAACGGGGCTCCAGGGCTCGTCTGGCCCTGCTGCTTAGACGAGCTCTCCCTTACTACACATCACTAGAGGTGCCTGGGAAAGGACAGGAGTTCAGGGCTCAAGTCCGGCCCTCCTGGCACTCACTGTGGGAGGCGTTCTGAGCCTCCGCTTCCTGCTATGACATACGGTGCATCGGTGACAGTTCTGGCAGAAATGACCACTCAAGAGGGTGACTGAAGAGAGTTTAATGAAGGGGCTTCTTAAAAGTGTAAGCAGGGTTAAAGGAAAGCGTGAAGGACTGGTGAAGCACCCCAGGGTTAGCGACAGTGGGAGCTGCTGCCACCCCTAGAATGATTCCAGAAACGCCGGTAGGTTGGGAGCTGCCATGAAGGAGAAGACAGACCAAGAGGAGCTGTGGCGTTTGCTAGAGGAACACAGTCATCACTGACCCACGGTCCAGCCGGGAGGAAGCTCCGGAATGTTTGTGGATGGAACCAGAGAGTAAGTGAATCAACGAATCTGATCTCCTGCTGATGTATCCCGAGGCAGATACCATTTTCCAAATGGCTGCTTCAATAGCTCCCCTCGCACACACTCTTCTTATAGTAGGACTTTAACGCTCCATGAATCTGGGCACAGCTGTGATTACAGCGGAAGTGACACTATGGGATATCTGTTAGGCTTCCACCTGGTTCTCTTTGGGATGCTCACGCTTTGAAGTGAGCCACCGTGCTGTGAGGAAGCCCAAGCAGCCACGTGGAGAGGCCACACACAGATTTTTCTGTGGACTACCACATCGGAGGTCCTGGGCCACAGTTAGTATCAACTGTCACACAGGTGAGTGAGTGAGTCTTCAGATTTCAGATAACTCTATCCCCAGCCTTAGAGGCTTCCAGCCCGAGGTCCCAGACACTGTGGGGGTGGAGACAAGCTGTCCCTACCGTGTACTTTCCAAATTCCCAACTAACGGAATCAATGAACATAATCAAATGGTGGGTGTTTTAGGCCACAATGTTTGGAGTAGTTAGTTATGTCAATTGTTTGCTTTGGTCCATAGGGACCATGTTCCCAGAGCACAGAACAGGGAGGAGAAGGGTGGAAAAGGAATGTGAGGGGGAAATGGAGAAAACCCAGCAGCACAGATGCCTCACATAGGGCAGGGCTTTGAGGACCCATCCAACCTGGCAGAATCTGAAAACCCATTCTTAGAGCAAAAGTTAGTTCCACTAACCTGAAGAATTGCCCCAGCTGCCTCAGTAGCCTTTTGCGTCTCAAACCTGTGTTCCCAACGCCCCATTCCGACTCAGCCCTGCCCACGCTGCCAGAGAACCAGAGCACCCCCACTACCTGGGCACTCCGTCCTTGACCAGTGGACCCGCTGCACTCTGACTTGGCAGGGGAAAGAAACAGGTGGCACGAGGGCCTGCAGGGACAGGCCTCCTCACTCTGCCCTACACACACCAGGCACCTGCACACCCCTTGCCCTCCCCTCACCTGGAACTCTCTCCTCACCACACAGTCAACACTACCAGTACCATGACACCTTCAAAGAATGAACCCTCTGCCATGGGCTGCATGTTTGTGTCCCCCTAAACATCATATGTTGAAGCCTTAACCCCCAAAGTGATGGTAGTTGGAGGTAAGGCCTTTGAAAGAGAATTAGGTCATGAGGGTGGAACCCTCTTGATGAAATTAGTGCCCTTATAAGAGGAAGCACTAGAGAAATGGTCTCTGCCATGTGTGGACAGAGCAAAATAGGCAGCTGGCTCTCACCAGACACGGAATCAGCCAGCACCCTGATCTTGGCCTTCCAGCCTCTAGAACTGTGAGAAATAGATGTTTGCTGTTTAAGCCACCAGTGTGTGGTATTCGTTATAGCAGCCAGCCCAACTAAGACACCCACCACCACTAGCACCCTCCCCCTCCCCTGAACCCTGTTCCAAGATGCACATGGTTGTAATTTTCCTGAAAATGCCAACAGGATAATTTGAGGGCAGCATCTGAGTAAGAGAGCTAGCATACACAAGATTTGTCTCCCCAGGAATGTAGAAGGGTCTGTTCTAAATCCCATGTGTGCCTTCCATCTGCAGTCCTGGGCAGGGCTCACAGCTGCTTGCTAGGAAATCATCACCAAGGCCACAAATCCTCCCGGCTCCCCTGTGCGTCCACAGCATCTTATGTCCGCTCCCCCCGGCCCAAATCTCCCATTACCATAACTAATAACTTCCCTAACCATGCTGCCACGGGAGCAGGACCCATGTCTTCCCAACACTCCCGATAAAACAATAACCACACTTGGTGTTTCAGTCACTGCTAACAAGAACATCGCATTTCCTCACTTGATCCTTGCAACATTATGAGGAAGGTGGCTAGCATTATCTCCAGCTCACAGAGGGGACAAGCTCAGAGAGGTGAAGTGACTTGCCCAAGGTCACCGAGGAGGTGGGGGCCAGAGCCAGGACTCAGAGCCAGGTCCGGCTCTCCCCACATGCCCACCCCCAGAGTGCTTTATCACCTCTTCAGCTCCAACATAGAGCAGAGGGCTGAGCACGAAGCAGGAACTCGACAAATATTTGTAAACTGAACAAAACCTTAACAAATTCTCGTTGCATGAATACAGCTCTTATACGGAAGAGAATCCAAACACCACCATCCACTCCATGCATTCTGATGCGCTGATGTCTTTTGTTTTTTGCAGGGGTTTTGTTTCCTCCAGCAACGCGAGTGGGCGGCAAGGAGGTACACAGAGTCCCCTGGGGAACTGTTTCTGCACAGCATCTCAGATGTGAGGTGGGGAAACATTCTAGAACAAATAGGTTCTGGTTATCACAACACCACTGAGAGAGAGGTGGGCAAAGACTCCAGATCCCATTTCACATATGACAAAACTCAGACCCTCAGAGTCAAGGGACCTGTTTGCAGTCACTCAGAGAAGGAAGGCCCACACCAGCTGTCTTGATGTCCATATAGGAGACTTACAATTCCCTGGCTCCCCTACTTCCAAAATGCCCAGCTCTGAACACTACAGCCTCGTCAAAAGGATAGAGGGTACGGCTCTAGGGAAAACGTGTGGCAGCCTCACTCGATCAGACGGCCGGGCTCTGAATTCTAGCAGAGACCAAAATGAAGCTTCCGGAGGCAGAGGCCTCAACACCCCACACACCTCCTCCCACCTCCCCTTCCTCATTTCTGCACCCAGCAGGCAGATCGTCAGATCCCGTGGGCTGAATCTCCACAACCAGGCAGCTCTGCGGAGGAAATGAAGGGAACGTCGCAGGCCCTACGCCCTGTCGGCAATTGATGGCTCTGGCTGGGAATGGGGTTCTCAGAGGACTGTGACCCTCAGAGGGGTCTCCTTGCCAGGGAGTGAGTGATTGGAGACCCCCTCAGCCCAATCTCCACTGGACACTCAGGCCCCTACCTCGGCGATGAAAGGAGGTAGAGTGGACCCAGCCCCAGTCTGGAAGGCAAAGCCCTCTGGTCCTTTGACTTCCTGTGTGACCTTGGGAAAATCACAACCTTTTGAACCTCAGTTTCTCCATTTGTCAAACAGGTTCATACTACCCTCCTTTGCTACCTCTGGGGGTAAATGTTCATCTCCAAAGATAAAATGATAACACTTAACTTTACACCTATTTACTATTAGCTCCCCCCCCACTGGTGCTGACTCAAGCTGTCCAGGGTGTGTTCTCATGGTCTGGAGGTCAGTCGCCCTGGCCTGACTGATGGTGAGTGTGATTGCCCGTGGCAACTGGAATCAGGCTACATCCAAGGGACAAGGTCGAGTCTTAGCTGTGAAGGCAGCCAAGGCAGTTTCTCGGGAGCAGTATTAAGCATCATCACAGAAGGGGGATGAGGCAGGGGGTGAGGAACCACAGAGATGAGGCTGGTCAGGAAGCAGCAGCAGGGCAGTGAGGCCACCTGCTCAGGAAGAAG
The DNA here is from genome assembly GCF_949774975.1 of Lagenorhynchus albirostris. NCBI lineage: Eukaryota > Metazoa > Chordata > Mammalia > Artiodactyla > Delphinidae > Lagenorhynchus > Lagenorhynchus albirostris. The sequence continues at coordinate 30,308,695 of NC_083110.1, forward strand.
CCCTGTTCTTGTCAGGGGACATCCACCCCATACAAGGCCTGGCAGACCACAGCCCACAGAACGTGGACCAGGCTGCCAGGAGTCCGCGTGGCCAGAGCCTGGAGGGAGACAGGCCTGTGTGGCCGAGAGCAGATCCAGCACCAGCACTCTTCAGCCTGTAACTGAGTCCCGGGTCAATCTGGGATCAATGTGCTCAGAAGTACCATGTGTATGCACTTGGTTATATCTTGCCTTGTTCCAAGAAAAATGATTTAAAACATACACAAACCCATAAGGGATTTACAAGGCTACCTAAAGTACTGCAATAAAACATAAATTAGAAATTGATAAGAAAGTACAGAGGCAAAACAGAGGAAAGGACATTAAATGAGACAGAAATATGACTGGTTCAGAAATGAGGACTACAAAGTTCTAAATGTTGTTTCAAAGGATCCAGATTGTCGATCTGAGCTTCCTGGTAGCAACTGCAAAAGGAGAAACCTGCTCAGTTACACGATTCCATGAAATAAAATATAAATATATAAATAAAGCCTGGTATTTAGGAAAATCATAACTGCTTCTGATTATAGAGCAGGAATATTTCCTGGCAGTCTTCATGATAAAATTCTATGAATAGACACGAAACAAATCTCATGGAGATGTTTTCTGGGGAGTGACATCATACAAAGAGACAATTCAAGAGAAGTAGTCCTACAGGGACCAAACTAATATGCTATGGAAGACATCCTCCCCTGGCCTAGCTTAAGGTACTGGCAGATGAGGCTGGGATATTTTAAGCAGGGAGCATTATTGCTATTACTGCTAATAGCATTGGTTGCTATTTATTTATTGATCTAAAATTCTTTCACGCCACCTATACTTACTGAGCACCTAAGTAGTGCCAGCATTGTACAGGGCATTAGAGAAGCAGAGGTGAGCAGGACAGACATGAACCCTGGCCTACTAGGGCTCAAGGTCTTGGAGGAGAATCTGTAAGTGAACAGGCAGTTACAGACCACAATTCAACAAGGGTCCTGATGGGAAGCCCAGGTCACTATGGGAGGACAGAGAAAAGGCCTAATGCTGCACATCAGGGAAGACTGCCTGGAGGAAGTGAGGCCTGAGGCGGGCCTGGGAAATACCTGGCAGGTGAAGAAGCAATGGCTAGACCACCAGAAATCAGCATGCCAAAGAACCCATCATTGCCCAGAGACGCCACTGAGAACAGCCTTAGGAGGGGCCCCAGAGGCCAGGCCTGGTTGGGTTGGGTCCCTCACCCAGCCACTGTCAGGATCAATCTCAGGCAGAACTACAAGTGTGGCCAAGCTGGGAACAAATGCCCCAGCATCCTCTCTGGGTCCTTCCAACTCGTGGGTGCTGCCCCTTCCCCCATTCTCAGAGCTTGGCCCTGCTGCCCAGGAACCATGGATATCAGGCCCTCTTGGTTGGTTCACAGCCAAGACAGACTCAGCTTGGAGAGAAGCAGCATGCAGTCCTGAGAACAAGCCACTCCTGGATAGGAAAACAAACTTAATTGTTTTAGAGCTGAAAGTGGCCTTCGACATCAGCCAGCCCAACTCCCTCATCTTATGGAGGGGGAAACTGAGACACAGAAAGGGGAAGTTATCCAAAGCCACACAGGCTGAGAAGTCCATAAGTCCAGAGGCAGGAGAGAGCAAAAGTAAAGAGGAGACCAGGCAAGTCAGCCAGGATCCCTAGGGGGGAACAAAGAGGAAAATTCCAGAAGAAGCTCGACAAGAGGAGGACAAAGGGCCTATATCTGAGGCCATGGACACGAGCCACATCCGAGATTTGCAGTTTTCTCATCTGTTCAATGGCGATAATACTGACCTGCCCCACAGGGTTGCCGGGGGAACTAGAGGGTACCTTGTAAACTGTAAAGTCCTGTGCACCTGGAGATGGCACAAGGGCCCAGGAAGAGGGTGACTTCAGGGGTAATAATGAGCCACACCAATCAGCGTGCTACGTGCACGGCACTGCTGACGATAACCCTCTGACGGATGTCATCGTCACCCCCATCTTACAGACTAAAGAAACTGAGTTAAGTAGCTTGCCCAAGACATCAGAGCTAAGAAGAGGTAAAGTGGGGATCAGGACTCTTAATCACACACAAGAGGGCCTGAGGCAGATCCGGATTTGGGAACTTATTTCTGAGAAAGGAGTGGGCGGAGGAAGCTGAGCAGATGCAACCCCCAGGAGATACAGAGCCCCCCCGCCCCACCAATCCTGTACCCTTCCCTTGGAGCAATGATTTGCATGCAGAGTGTGAGCCCAGCCAGCTGCTCAGGGGCCATGAGGAAAAGATGGTCTGGTTGGGACCTCTGAGATGACTGCATGGTACGTCCCAGCTGGCATAGCTGTACTGGTTATCTATCGCTGCATAACAAATCACCCGAAAACATGGCACAAAACAATTTACCCTGCTTCCAATTCTATGGGCCAGGGGTTCAGACAGAGCATAGCAGGGATGATTGGTCGCTGCTCCATGATGTCTGACGCCTCAGCTGGGAAAACGCAAACAGCTGGAGAGGCTAGATGGCTGGGCTCAGCTGGGACTGTTAACCAGGGCACCTAGACACGGACTGTCCATGTGACTCGGGCTTCCTCACAACATGGCAGCCTCAGGTCAATGATTCTTATTTCTTACATGGTGGCTCAGGGCTCCAGGAGCAAATGAGCTCCAGTGAACAAAAGGAAAGCTGCATGGTCTTTACTGACTTAGCATCACTTCTGCCGTTCTCTGTGGAGTGAAGCAGTCACAAATCTGCCCAGACTAAAGGGGAGGGGACACAGAGGTTATTTCTCAATAGGAGGAGTGTTGAAGAATTTGTGGCCATGTTTTTAAACCACCACAGTCGCCATAGGTGGCCCAGCAGCCTGATAGGGGAGCATGGCAGGGACCCACGCCTCTGTGGCAGATTCACAGAAGCTGAAGGAAGTCACATTCAGTCGGGACGGACCCAGGACCCAGCCAGGACCATCTAGGCCTCCTCTACCTGTGCTACTGGGCTCTTGCAGCCCACCTTTGACTCTAAGCCTCCCCCAGAATGATGACAAGGTTAGACCAGGTACTCACAAAGGCAGGGCTTCATCGCATCTCTGCTACGGCAGGACGACCTTGAGTGAGTCATATGACCTCTCAGGGCCTTGGGCTCCTCACTGCATCATGGTGAACGCTGCCTCGCTTCCAGGTTTCTGGGGAGGAATGGAAGAGAGAACATATGTGAAACCCAGACACCAAGTAGGCTCCCAGGGAACACTGGTCTCCTTCCAGGGAGAATTGGGTGGGTGGGGGCGGGGGTTGTCACATGCAGGGAGAGGATCTGAGTGCCTGACTCACGGGGTTCTTGCCCAGGGACTTCACCAGGGTAGCGTGTCTGCACTGGAAGCTCCAGCAGGCACCTCTCGGGCCTGTGGCTCCCGGCTCTAATTACAGCTTTCTCGACAGGTTTCCTGTTGGGATCTGGCAGGGTCCCCTTAGAGGAGTCACGGATAATGAGCAGCTGGCGGCAGAGCCTCCATCCATGGGGACGTTGACCCCAGAGCAGGCCTGAGCAGGCCTCCCTAGAAGGACAGAAGGCCCTCAAAGTTCCCGGTCTCAATCCTGCCCTATATACACACACATACACACACGCACACACGACCACCACCATGGCCACCAGATTTCCTGGTCTCTGCTTGCACAGCTCCAGTGACGAGGAGCTCGCTACCTTACAGGCAGCTGGCTGACCTCCAGACAGTTAGAAGCACATCCCAAATCAGACTGCCCTTCAGCTTCTAGCTGTTGATTCTCAGGTCCTCCAAGATCCTGGCAACATGGAACAGAAGAAAGGGCCCAGCTTCTGGTGGCAGGAGGAACTGGGTTCACATTCTGACTCTATCATATCTCAGGTTCTGCAGCCTTAGTTAAGTCCCTTCACCTCTCTGAGCCTCAGTTTCCTCCTCTGTAAAATGAGAATAATACTACCCAGGGGGAAGGGAGTTTGGGAGGGTGAAATGCCCAGCGCAGGATAGATGCCAAATAAAAGTCGTGTCCGCCCCCTTCCCTCTTGTACACTTTGCATTAGGGTGGCTTCAGTAGGCTCAGATTCAAACAAGCAACTGCCCCGCAGAAGCACTGGACCACCTGGAGAATCAAGGCGACAGAAGCCCACTTCCTCAGTCTCACAGCATAGCTTCACTGCAAGCTGGAGGGGGCAGGGTGGGGGCAACCTTGCGCATTTCAACTTCTAGGTGCAACTGAATGTCTACCAGATAAAAAATGGGCTGATGGACGGATGGAGAGACCAACAAACAGACAACCGAACAGACAACCGAACAGTTTCAATAAGTTTCTAAGTCTAACCAGGAAACACCCACCCTCTTTTAGTCCCAGCCTTGCTGGAGGTCATATTTTTGTTGAGCAAGTGTGTAAAGCAGGGATTTTTAAACTTTTATAAGCATCAAGGAGGATGCTTGTAAAATGCAGATTCCTGGGTCCCACCTCCAGGGATTTGGACGCTGTGGGTCTGAGGTGGGGCCCAGAGTCTGCATTTCTAACCAGCTGCCAGTTGCTGCTGTCGCTGCTGTTCCTTGGGCCATGCTTTGAGAAGGGCTGGAGCAGAGCAGAGCCACCGACTTCAACACTCTTTGGATGCCAAGCCGGTGTCCCGGGTGGCGTCCCTGGCTTGGGGCATTTCTGCAGGAGGGAGGAGAAAGCTGCCCCTCCCAGCCCTGGGACGCAGAGGGCGATGTGATACCAACACCACCTCCCACCTCTTCCAATATTCTGCTCCCGTCTCCATCCCATATTGAAGCAGCCGGCCTGGGCTCTCTTCAAAGCTGTGATGGCATCGTTACAGACAGGGCTTACGTCCAGAATGAGAACACCTCCCTGCAGGGAGTTCAGGCTGCACAAAAATCCCATTAAATAGGTGAGGTGTGCAGAGGCCATGCAGAACAGCCGCCCACGACAGGCCTCCCTGCAGGAGGGAAGAACCCCAGAAAGGAGGGAATCGAGTCTCCTGGCTTCCCAGACACACACACACACACACACACACACACACACACACACACTTGCTTACATGCACACTCACACAGGCACACACACACACAGGCACGCAAGCACGTGCCACAGAGGAGGACCCAGATCCTCCCACAGACACCCTTCCTCGCGTGGCTGATGGCAGCAGAGCCTCCGTCCAGGGTTCAGCTCACACGCTAACTTGCCACACCACCTTAGACAAGTCCCTTCCCCTCTCTAGGTCTTAGCTTCCCCGCCTGAGGTGGCTGGCCTAGGCCTTGACTAGGGAAGGAACTGGCATTCACTGAGCCACCATCGCATTCATTTATTAATTCTTTCATTCAACAGGTATCTATAGAGCAATTCCTGTGAACCAGGATCTGATTGTAGCACCGAACAGAAGTGAAAGGAAGCTCATGCCTCATGGAGGCGGCCCAATTCTTTGCACCGCCTGCTTTAGCCCTTCTATCTCATTTCACCTTCACCTTCTCGTGTCACCTCCAGACAACCACGTGAGCTGGATGTCCTCATCCCTGCTTTACAGATGAGGAAACTGAGGCCTGGAGTAAGTGGCAGAGCTCGGGTTCAGAGCTGGTGTTCCACAGACCATCACATGGCCCTGAGACCTCTGCCCTAACCAAGCCCCACTTCCTCCCAGTCTCTGCTGGGTGGGGGTCATTCCCTCCAGAGTACTCCTCCCCCCAACTCTCCAGGGTCCACCGCCTCACAAGGAAGTAGAAAGGTCAGTAGCCATGGGGATGACTGTTCCCACCCCGCCCCAGATGTGGGGATTCCAGGGCTTCTACCACGGCCCCCCCTTCCACCGATTGCAGGCTAGGCTGCTCAGACCCTCCCTCAGCAGCGGGTGCCTGGAATCACTGGGTGCTCTGGGAGCGCTGGCAGGCCTTTCTAAGTCCCTCATCCCCACCCACCCTGCCCATCACCTACTCCGAGTGCCCATACGTGATCCACGAGGTAGAGCGAGCCCACGGCGCAGGCTCTAACACAACACGGCTCCCCAAATGAGACAAGTTCTGCCTCTGTGCACTTATCCAGTTTTGCAATCCAGAAACTAGAAAGGGGCTAATTTAATTTCAACATACAAGGAAGCTTAGTGTTGCTATGGAAAGTAAACTTTATCCTGAGTTATGCAGGGTGGGAACAAGCATCTTCTCAGAGCTCAGGGCCCTTAAGGTCTCAGCCAGCCTTGGCCACATGCCTCTCTGTTCCACTTTGAAGATGTGCCCAATCACTTCCCAGGGCCCAGAAAACTCCCTCTCCCCTCTGCCTCTCCAAAGATGCCCATCTGCCGTGGCTCCATTCACCTTATATGTCTTCCAGGAAGTTGCTCTCGGCCCACTCGCTCTCCTAGTTCCCACTGCTCCAGCTCACAGCTCTCAGGACTGAGCTCTTGGGCCTGGTGTTCGGCCTGTGGCTGATTGCTGGGTTCCTGCGGCATTCGTCAGGTTGAGGAGCCCGTGCAGGGGTCACATCAGGAACGATCTAAGACCCCTATTCTTTCAGAGTCTCTGCAAGATTGGAAAGTGTTACTTGCCTTATTTACCCTCTTCCTTTTGCAAACCTACAGTGGCGTTTTCCAGAGGCTTCAACAGATTGAACGCAGAAGCAGACATGAGAACCCAACCGTCTTCTCTTAAGTGAACCATTTTTTAAAAATATTTATTTATTTATTTATTTTGGTTGCGCCAGGTCTTAGTTGCAGTGGGCGGGCTCCTTAGTTGTAGCATGAGAACTCTTAGTTGTGGCATGGGAACTCTTAGTAGTGGCATGCGAACTCTTAGTTGCGGCATGTGAACTCTTAGTTGTGGCATGCAAACCCTTAGTTGCAGCATGCATATGGGATCTAGTTCCCTGACCAGGGATCAAACACAGGCCCCCTGCATTGGGAGAGCAGAGTCTTAACCACTGCGCTACCAGGGAAGTCCCAGTAAACCATTAAAGAGAACTGTGAAAACATACAGTGGTACCACTCTTAAAATTTTTCATTTTAGAAAATAGTTATTTGTCCTGAAAAATATGACTTATTCTCGTTGTTCTTCAAGAATAAATATTTTATGATTTCTCAGTTTCATTTCAAATGTGGTAAATATCAATAGACACAACCCCATAAACAAAAACTCTTTTGGGTCCTCAGTAATTTCTAAGAGCATAATAGGTCCTGAGACCAAGTTTGAGACCCTCTGGGTGAACGGAAAGTGCCCATCCAACCGCCGCTGACTGAACGAGAGCTGGGGCCTGACAACGGGCAGCTGGGGCAGATGACCTGGCAGAGTGGGAAGCCGACCTTGAACTGGGAAATAAGGAGTGAATTGGGAAGGCAGCTGGGCGAGAGGGCCTGAAAGGAGGCGTGGACAGAGGCCCAGTGGAAAGTGGAGCTGCCAGGCAGCCACATCCGTGAGGAGCAGGGGTCCAGCACAGACACACAGAGAGGAAGAAGGGAACGTGGGAGTTGGCGTGGGACAGACAGAGCAGAGAGCTGGGAAGGAGGAGGCCCACTGAGGGTGATGCCAGCACTGCAGCCTCTCTGCTGCATGGGCCCCAGCTCCTGAGGCTCCACACCGCAGTCCAGCCTTGTCTGCAGCCCAGGGAACTGGCTCACCCCAGGCCCCCACGATGTTCCTCTTTTCATTCAGCCCTCCCTTACTTGAGGTCAACTGAGTACCTCTGTGCTTTGCCATCCTCTGAGCCCAACCAGAACAGCCTTGAGTTCTATCCTAGCTCTGAAACCCTGGGCAAGTGCAGAGCATCCGTCCTCTTGCTGTCAACATGGAGATGGCAAATCCAGCTCACGGCTCAGGGGACGACTGACATCAGAACACATGCAGGGGCCTGGCACGTGCTGGGCCCTCAACAGGTGCAGCTAATATTAGTATGCTTGCTCCTGCCTCGATGGCTACTGTTATTATTAGTGGTGGTATTAATATCCCAGCAGGAAATGGTCTTCAAGGTCACAGAGCTGCCGATGTTACTGAGGGACAAACAGGAAGGCCAGGAGCGGTCAGAAGCAGAGCTGGAGTCAGAAACCCAGCGCATCCCAGGGAGACTGAAAGCTCCTGGGGGCCGTGGACATGGCAGCAATGTCCACACTCACGACTCCATCCATTCCTTCTCTCTGCTGTTAATTTTTTGGACACATCTCATGGGCCAGGCACTAGGCCAGGTGCCGTCTGCCCGTGGGCTTGGCCCCAAATTGGTTCAATCAATGTTTGTAGATCAATCCATGGCCTCTCCCATCTGGCTGGCCACTGGGAATCTAGGCCAGGGGTGGGGTTTGGAAAGGATTTCATGAGCCATCCCCCGACCAGCAGTCACAAAAACACAGCTGTTACTCCGAGCAGATCCCACTCTGGGGCCCTCTGGGGCTGCAAAAGGCCTGATTCCTCATCCTTTTAGCTAGGTAGAACACAAGGTCCGGAGAGGTTCAGTGCCTGGCCCAGGACTCACAGCCAGGCCTGGGAGAGCCAGGGAACACAGGCTTCTCAGCACAGGCTCTGGATTCCAGAGTGTGGCTAGGGATGGCCATGGAGGGCCCCAGCAGGTGGACATTGGTCAGGACGGGCCTGAGAGTGGGGAGCAGAGACCAGGGTCCTCATGGGCAGAGGACAGGGTCTGCAGTGGGGGGAGTCTGTTGGTGCAGCCATCCCAGAAACCAAGCCCCTGGAACAGCCACTTCTCCCGCCCTCTGCTCAATGGAGTAGCTTCACACTAAAACAGCGGGGCATGCATGCTGGACGAAGCCGACTGTCCTAAAAAGGAAGGAAGACAGAGCGTGGGTCTGGCAGAGCCGTCCGTCCTAGCCAGGGGTCAAGTGTGGAAGAGAGGCGGGACCTGGGAGAGCACTCGCTGGCGAGGAGGTGGGCAAGTGGACAGCTGCAGGGGGCAGGGGGCAATGTGGCTGAGGAACCAGCTTGAGCTGAAGCTAGGAGCCCATGGGCTCCTGGAAAGGAGGGTGGAGTCACGGGCACCAGGGCTGCCTATGGCTGGGACCCTGCCCGCCCTCTCTCCCCACCCCTACTTCTCATCCCAGCTGGAGTCAAGGCGTGTCTTCCCGGCTGGATGTGAGGCTCCCTGAAGGCAGGCCCTGCTTGTCTTGCTTACTTCCAAACCCAGGCCCTGGCCCAGAACAAAAGCTCAGCAGGTCTGCCGAGCAGGTGGCTGCAGAGGCTGGCCATGAGAGCCCGGGACACCGAAAACAGAGCCCTGACTCCAGATGGGTCTGTTTCTAAGAGGCTTTGCCCTTGTTTCGTGATTTGTTCTGGGTATTACAACCCAATGGAAAAGAGGGTGGCAGAGAGGAGGGCCTGGGGGGTGACCACCGGGCAGCCGGGTACCAGCAAGACCCAGGCAGGGTGTCAGGGCCCCACCCCACAGCCCCAGACCCCACCCACCCCCGGGGACCGACTCGCGCACCGGGAGGAAGGACACGGCTCCAGCGCTGCCCAGGGGCAGCAACTCTTGTGCTCTCCCTGAACACAGGATGGAGGGAGGAAAAGGGGGCTTTGCTCCAAGAGCCCCTGAGTGGGGGAGCAGGAGGTGGGCAAAATCCCCCTTGGTTGGCACCCAGCAGGCCTGAATTCAGGGCCAGTGCCACCTCCAGCTCCCTGGATGTCCTAGGCCAAGTCGCTGGCCCAGCGTCTCTGAAGACCCTAAGGGGGCTCTGCCATGAGGCGAGGCCCACAGCTAGGTCTGTACCCGCATCTCTCACACACACTCGCGCCCCGCACGGGCTCCTGCCCGCCTACAGGGGAAGGGAGGAGGCAGACCAGGCAGCAGGCCCGCCGCAGGGCCCCTAACAAAGGCAGAGGGGGTTGGGCCGACAGCGGCAGCCAAGAGCACTGGGGGAGGGGGCTCAGGCTGGGGAGGGATGTGGCTCAGAGCCGAACGGGCCACCAGCAGCTGCAGCATCTGCTTTTTCTCACCTCTGAAGGGAATCGATTTGTCTCTGACTGATTTCCCTGACGTCTAGTTTTCTTCTCCGCCCGGCTGTCAGCCCAGCCACTGTGTGCGGGGAAGCGGGGACGCGCCCTGGCCGCCGGCCCGCGCGCCCACCCGCCACTCCCGCGCACACCGCAGCGCCCCCACACCGCCCCGCACGCTCACCCCACACGCAGCACAAGCACAGAGAAGCCCACGCCCCCCCGCAAAGCAGCCACCCGCCCAGAGAGACACGCCCACGGCCAGACAGACAGTTACACCCAGACAGACACACACACCACAGCACACACATGCACTCCCACGCACACCCACACTGCAGCCACCCTCCTGGACAGACACACCCACAGACAGACACACACACACACACATCTCCACACTCACGTTCCCCGGCACCACAGAAGCACTAGCACCCACACACCCACCACACGCGCGCACACACACACACACACACACGCTCCCACGCTCCCAGACGGCACAGCCATGTCCACACACCACACAGCCGCACAGCCGCGGGCTACGTTCCTACCGCACAGACCCACACGGACACCCCACAGTCACACCTCCGTGTGCTCCCACATCGGCCCCGCGCCCAGGCCGCCCGCAGAGCTGCTGTGAGCGATGCTGTCACGCTCCGCTGTAACGCTGGGAATCGGGTGGGAAAGTTTTGCAAGGAAACCTACCCCAACGTCCTGGGCGTGGACGGAGGAGGTGATCGGGGGGGGCAGCTGTGGGCCAGCTGAGGGCATGCGGGGGACAGGCTTGCTGCAGAGCATCCTGGGTGAGGCACTAGACCCAGGCAGGGTCCCAGTGATTTGGGGTGGAGGGTGTCGAACCCTCAAGGTTACCAGGATCAGGCCGGGTTTTCCTGGTCACAAGCACCTTGATAGGGTCTCCCAGTCCTCCAAAAGACCCCGATTGGGACTTCCCTGATGGTCCCGTGCTAAAGAATCCACCTTACAATGCAGGGGACTCGGGTTCAATCCCTGGTCAGGGAGCTAAGATCCCACATGCCCCGGGGCAACTAAGCCCACGTGCCACAACTACTGAGCCCGCACCTCAGCGAGAGCCCGTGTGCCACAAACTACAGAGCCCATGCACCCTGGGGCCTGCACATCACAACTAGAGAGAAGCCCGTGCGCCGCAACGAAAGATCCCACATGCCTCAACAAAGATCCCGTGTGCTGCAACTAAGACCTGACGCAGCCAAAAACAGATTAAGTAAATAAATGAATAATAAATTTTTAAAAATAGATATTTAAAAAAAAAAGTTAAACGTCTATCTACTGGGACTTCCCTGGTGGTGCAGTGCTTGAGAATCCACCTGCCAACGCAGGGACACGGGTTCGAGCCCTGGTCCAGGAAGATCCCACATGCCGCAGAGCAACTAAGCCCATGTGCCACAACTACTGAGCCCACGTGCCACAGCTACTGAAGCCCGCACGCCTAGAGCCCGTGCTCCACAACAAGAGAAGCCACCGCAATGAGAAGCCTGCGCACCACAATGAAGAGTAGCCCCCTCTTGTCTCAACTAGATAAAGCCCAATGCAGCCAAAAATTAAAAAATAAAATTATTTTTAAAAATCTATCTACAATATGATCCAGCCATTCCATTCCTACTCACCCATAAGGAAAGGAAATAACTGTCCATACAAAGACTTGTACACAAATGTTCATAGCAGTTTTATGTGTTAGCCCTAAACTGTAAACAGCCCAATGTCCTCCATGAGGTGAATGGCTGAACAAACTCTAGTACATCCAGACTATGGAATACTACTTAGCAATGAAAAGAAATGAACTGCTGGGACTTCCCTGGCAGTCCAGTGGTTAAGACTGTGCACTTCCACGGCAGGGGGCCCGGGGTTGGATCCCTGGTGAGGGCACTAAGATCCCGCATGCCGCGTGGCACGGACAAAAATATAAAAAATAATTAAAAAACAAAGGTTTTTTGATTGATTACCTGATTAATCAACAACGGCAGCAAACAGCAATAATAATACACACTGACCCTCTCTATGTTCACATTTTCACTTCCATGACAGCCCTTGATTGGATCCTGGAAACACCCACTGCGATTGGTATTGTTCCCATCTCACAGATGAGGAAACGAAGGTCTGGACTGGGAAAGGGACTCATCCAGGCGCCCGCATGGTTAGTGAATTTAGACCTCTGACTCAAACCCAGGTCTCCTGATTCCACAGCCAAAAATTCAGACCAAACCAACCATCTCCAGGTAATGATCCATCTGCCCTCGGAAGCCCCATAAGGCCAGTCCATCCTGGCACCACTCTCCGCCTTGGGGAACGTGGAGGAAGCCCTCAGCATGGGTGCTGTCGAGGCGTGTGCGTGGAGAACGCGCGTATGGACGCACGTGCATGCCAGAGGTGTGTGTGATTGCCAAGGCGGAGGATGAGTGTGCAGAGGTGGGCGGGGCAGATGGGAGCAGGCTCTGCAGGCTGATGTTGGGGGAGGGTGTGTCCACATAGGGTGCCTGTGACCGTGGGTGTGGGAAGCAATGGGTGTAGGGGACACGCTGCGGGAGTGATCAGGCGTGATTATGGGTTCGTGTGCGCTAGAGGTGCACGCAGGAGGGGCCTTTTGAGGGTGTGGGGCTGCGTGTACATGTGAGAGGGGTGATGGGTGTGCCAGAGATGTCCCCATCGTTGTGTGTGAGAGTGTGAGGGCGCATGCCCACCGCGGTGTGTGCCCACCGGATGAAGGGGCTCCACTCCTGCACCCTGTGTGTTTCCTGGCCCCCTGCCCCTCCCCTGGGGCTTTATCTGTCCAGGCAGCCCTGCTCTCAGCACAGACAGCAGATAATTGACAAATAGAACTCGTTCTTGGCTCTTGGAGGTCTAGTCAGAGATAAGAGGAGACGTGAGTACCAGCAGAGTGGGTGCTGAGGGTTCAAGGACCACCATCGGAGGCTTTGTCCTCCTCCCTCTTTGGCCAGTGATCCACACACCCACCACAGTAGCACATGACAGGCAAAGAGGCCCGGTAAACACCTGGAGGGTGGGGGCTGGGACAGGGGTGCCCACCAGGCCTGGCACTGAGCAGGGCTGAGCAATGTTTGCTGAGTGAATTAGCTCTCAGCTCAGCATCCACTCATTCCTTCCAACACCTGACCCAGCACCTACTAAGTGCCCAGCTAGGGCTGGATCCTGGAGCCGGGGAGGCCAAGGAGACCCAGGCCGGGCCTCGGGGACATCACAGTCTGCATGGCCGCCCCAGGCCAGCAAGACAGGCAGGGGACAGAAACGTTAACCCCAACGGTCTGGTCACATTAGGAAAAGCCTCAGAGCTCAGACCTGCAGTTATCGGGCCAGGGTCCGGAGGGAAGGCATGTTTGGGAATGAATGGACTTGGCCTGGCCGGGGGCAGCGCCGATGGGAAGGCCACCACCCACCACTGACTTCCTGTTATGGGCCAGACCCTGTGCCGCGGAGCCATTTAGAGTGATGGTCACTCCACTTGTCCAAAGCCCTGTGGGGTAAATACTGTTTTATCCAAGCTAAGGACCTTATCCGTAGGATTTGAGAGGAATGAGGGAGGTGGACAGATACGGTTTTAGAAAGACCCAGCCCCTGCACTTCAGTGTGTAAGGAAGATGAACGATTGTCAGGCAAGAACGCCCAGCTGCCCCAGGCAGCTCCTAGCAAGGCTCCTCCCAGGCTGCCCCAGAACTTTCCCGGGACTGGTCCTCAGGATGGTCAGGGCTTCCTGGGATGAGGGCAAGAAGGCCTGGTTGGGACAGGGGAGGTGAGGGGGATAGACGGGTGGAGGAGGGCAAACACACAGGCCCTTGCAGTTGGGGCTTGGAGTCCAGGGACCATTCAGGTCCACAGTTCTCCCTTCAAGGAGCAGTGATGGCCAGTTGGTGCTGGGGGTGGATGCCAACTCCATCCTGCCAGGCAGCCCTTCTGGGACATCCCCACCATCCTGGCCTGGCCCCAGTATAGCCTTCCTGTGGCCTCCTCAACGTGGCTCACTCCAGATGGGTAATTGGGAGAACTATCAAAGGCCAGCACAAAGGGAGAAACTGAAGCCAGTGCGAGCGGGAAGCAGACTGGCTCCTGGTCGCATGGTGGGACTGGGATTGGACTTCAAGTGTCCTGATGCTCAGCCTGACCACATAGTGAGTGGCTGAGGCCGTCTGACATGGGATGAACGTCAAGTTTCCATCCTCCTCCTCTTTCTTTTGCTACTCCTCCTCCTGCCCCATGTTCCTCTCCTGTCCTGCCCCCAAGCCCTGCCTCCGCTTTCTCTTCCTCCTTTTCCTCTCCTTCTCTCTTCTACCTCATACCTTACCTTGCTTAAGAGAAGCAATGCAATGCCCTCTGGCTCCAGATTAGAACATTTCTCTAGGTGACGGAGACCTCAGAGGTCTTACCCGTCATCTCTGATAGGTGGAGTCATCACACCCCCCCAAAAATGTCCACATCCTAGTCTCCAGAACCTGGGAATGTGTTGGTTACATGAAAAGGGGAATTAGGTTGCAGATGGAATTGAGGTTGCTGATCAGCTGACCTTGAGATGAGGAGATGTTCTAGGACTATCTGGGTGGGCCTGATGTAGTCACAAGCGTACACAGAATGGAAGAGGGAGGCAGAAGAGAGAGCCAGCAAGATGGCATCACTAGAGGGACACAGCCTGGTGTCACTGGCTTTGAAGATGGAGGAAGGGGCCTTGAGTCAAGGAAAGCGGGCGGCCTCTAAAAGCTGGAAAAGGCAAAGAATTGGACTCTCCCCTAGAAGTCTCCAGAAGAAACGCAGTCCTTCTGACACCTTGATTTTAGCCCAATGAGACCCATTTTTGAGTTCTGACCTCCGTAACTATAAGTTAATAGATTTGTGTTCTTTGAAGCCATGACTCTTGTGGTCTTTTGTTACAGCAGCAATAAGAAACGAATACACGGTTCCATGTCTCCCAAAGCCCTCCAGCTGCATTCCTCCAGTGACAGGGAGCTCCCTCCAGTGTCAGTCAGCTCTGGCCATTACCACATCCCTCCTCATGGGAATCCAAGCTCTCCCCTGGGACTGCTTTCCAATTTGCCAGCTCAGTCCTTCTAGGCCCCCCAAACAAGCCACTCTCTGCCTTTATAATGTTTAAAAACAGTATTCATGGGATTAATCCCCCTCCATCCTTTCCTTCTCTTTGCCCGGCATCCCCAGAAAGCTTCTCTGATTGCCCCACCAGAAACTCCTCTCAAAGAAATCTTATTCCCTCTTCCTACATTTCTTCTGAATTCTGGGGGTCACTCACGCCCAGGCCAAAGTTCTCAGGAGCAGAGACTCAGCCTGCCTGCCAAGGAGGCACTGGGGTAGGATGGAGGTCATTGTCTCTGCTGGCTGTGTGATCTGAGTTAGACAAACCCATGCTCTCTCTGGACCTCTGATGTCCCATCTATAAAATGGGATGAAACCCCATGAGCTCTGTGGATGGCCACAGTGCAGAGTGAGTCTTACCTGCCCTGATTGCTTTGCCAACACAACTCTCAAGTGTTTGCCTCCTCTCCATATTTCTTGTCATTAATAAGAGAGGGGAGGAGAGGGGAAGAGAGGGGAGGGGAAAGAGAGAAGAGAGGAAAGGAAGGAGAGGGGAGCTGTAAGTCCCTACAGAAATTGTATTCGAATGTTTTATAATGTGCTCTGGCTCGGGCAGCACCTTAGTTAATGGTGTGTCAGATGATGGTACAAATTTATAGCTGAAGGTTTACATCACAGACAGCTGGAATGAATGACAATAAATTAATTTAAAGTGCTACCAAAGTGTTCCCCAATGTATATGTGCTTATGAGCTCTGGGCTGATAATTTATCAATGCATGCCTTTTATAATCCTGGTCTTAAGTCTTGAAAGCAGATAGTTAAAAAGCAGTCACATGACATAAATTATTTTTATTAATATCACGAGTGCGTGATTAGGGTGGCGGGAATGCTGGTCACCAGTACAGGTTTCTGCAGCCAACCTTCGCTTCCTTCCTCTGTCTTCTTGTCCTGAGGGGTTTGAACCTCACAGTCCCAGGTTCCCTTCCAGCCCAAGATCCCCTCAGGTTGCCAGGGCCTGAGCCGGTGCCACCACTCCCTGTTCCCCTCTCCTGGGTGAGAATTTCACTTCACATCCATATGGGGTCCCTCTTCTAAGGAGTTATTATAACATCCACATGTTCCTCAGATAGGAGAGAGCACACGTGTTTTATGTGCAGACAATCAACCCATTCACACAAACTCAAAGACAGAGAGAGACGTGCTGAGCCTCAGTTGCTCCACCTGTAAAACGGGTATCACCACATTGACCTCATACAACCAAACAGGGCCACTGGGAGAACTGATTAAGGCCAAAGTAGCACTCAATAATACGTGTTGCTCTTAGGAGTCTCTCTGCTCTTCTACAAAGGGAGGGGAAGTTCAAAGTGGTTTACACAACCCAGAACTTTGTGGTTGGTTGACCTGCTCAGATCTTGAGAAAATATAAGATGACCCTACCCTCCTGGAAGCCCATTCCAAGCCCTTCTTCTTTCTAAAGCCAATCCCACTGCATGTGCCCTGGGCCTCCAGCCCTGCCATTTTCTCGATAGATCCATTAATTATTCCGGTACAGGTTCACCTTTTCCTTTTCCTGTGTTATGTTAAAGATTGCCAAAATTCTTCTCCGCTCCTCCCAACAAGAAGAGATGGAGTCTATTGCCCCCTCCCACTTGACTCGAGGCTGGCCTGCGACTTGCTTTGACCTATAGAATGTGGTGGAAGTGACATTGGGTAATTTCCAAAACTGGGTCTTAAGGTATCTGCAGCTTCTTTGGAGCACGTGGCATACTCTTGGAAGCCAGCTGTTATGTTGTGACAATCCCAACCAAGATGGAAAGGCCACACGGAGAAGAACCACGATGTTCCCATCGGCCAAACTCCCCGCCAACGGCCAGCTCCAGCCGCCAGCCATGTGATGGGCCATCTTCACATTCTAGTCAAACATACAGGTGACTGAAGCCCCATGTGAGCCAGCAGAGCCCAGTTATTCCAAGAATTACGAGAGATAATAAATGGTTGTTGTTTTAAATTATTACGATTTGGGTGGTTTATTACACAGCAGTAGACAACCAGAACACCCCTCTCTACTGGCTGCCTTGCATCAGCGCTTAAACGAATCCAGGCTGCTCTCATCTAAAATCCTCCCTGGATCCCACCTCCCTCACCAGCTCCAGCCTTGGCTCACCCGTCCCCACCAAACTGCAAAACGAGACAGAGACGCCACGCTACAAACGATCTCCCTGTCCGTCCCCACCATCCACCCCTCACCGCCAGCCAGCTCTCTGGCTTTTGCCCCTCCCACTCTTCCAAGGGAGTCACCTCGTAGGTCACCAGGGGCTGGCCGTCCTTGAGTCCTGCCCTTTATCTCACTACCCTTGGGCAGCATGCTTGCTGGTGCCCGCTGCCATGCCTTTCAACACTCGTCCCAAGGCTCCTCCAACCCTCCTTTGTCAGCACCTCTATTTCCCACACCGTTTCCTTCAGTCTCGCTTGGACACCTCTTGTCCTTCTCTTGAAATCCCGGTGTTCCTCAGGGCCCTGTCCTGAGCCCTTGGCCCTCCACATTCCTCACGCATTTGTGGGCACGCTCATCTGCTCCCTGCTCCTTGCCCGGGCCTCTCAATTCTGCATGTCCAGCCGATTCCCTCTCCAGCCCACAATATCCAGCTGCCTCCTGGACTTTTCCACTTGGACATCTTTGACCTCAACAGTCCCCATGTTTACTCATCATCTCTACACCCCCTGCCCCCTCCTTACTTGCTCCCCTTCCAGGGACACGGTTGCCCAAGTCCCAAACCTGGGATCTAGTCTTAATTCATTCTGCCTCCTCCCCACATAAAATCAGTCACCAGATTCTGGCAGGTTTCCCCTAAGTTGATCTAAAAGCTCTGCTTCCCATTGCCCTTGGCCAGGTCACCACCACACTTCCCTGGAATACTTACAACCCCTCCACTGGCCTTTCTCCCTGTATTTATGCACCAAAGCCTTTCTCCACTCTGAAGTACAGAGACCCTGATTAATACTTTGCAACTTAAAGTCTTTCAGTGGATCCCTTTTGTCTTTAGACTAAAAGCCAAACTCACTGATGCAAAATATGGGCCCTAGGACCACCTCTCCAGCCCTAAATCTGACCAGTCCCCACATTCACACTGGCCTCATTCCTCCAACATGCTGTGTACGCTGTGTGCTCACATATGTTCCTTCTGCCAGGCACACCCTTCCCTCCTCCATGGTCCAGCAAACACAGCCTCCTTCAGGCCTTCACTTCCCTGGGAAGCCTTGTCCACCCCATCATGCCCTTGCCCTGCGCTCCCCATCTCGCACCCTTTCTCTGTCTTCCTTTCTCCCAGCGCTGATCTCCCTCGCTGTTGACCGCTTGGTGAGTTATTTGTCTTCTCAGCTCAACAGTCAGCTCTGGAGCGGGCAGGAGCATTCGTTACAGCCTAGCACAACAGCTGGCACAGAGTAGCTACTCAGTAAGTAGCTGTGAATTAATGAATGATAACTGAGTCTTGGGGAAATGTCATCACCTTGTTTCCTCCAACCTCCATCAAAGCCTGGCTTTAACAGATTTGCAAAGTCCCCACCTTCAGCTTCCATTCACCCCCTCAGCTACTCAACACCCATTTATTGAGCGCCCAACGTATGCCCAGCCCTGGGATGGACAAATGAATATCAGATGCGTGAATTAACAAAACACTGCCGAAATAAAAAAGACCAAACTACCGATATACACAGCAACATGGATGCATCTCAAAAGCAATATACTAAATAAAGGAAGCCAGACGACACACTGGATAATTCCATTCATATGACATTCTAGAAAAGGCAAAACTATAGGGACAGAAAACAGATTGGGACTCCCAAGGCATGTGTCATAGAGAACGAGTGAGGCAGAAGCAGGGATGTCTTTTTATAACCAGTCTTAGAAGTCATTAGGCATCACTTCTGCCACGTTCTGTTCATCAGAAGCGAGTCACTAAAGCCAGAAGGGGAGGGGAATTAGAGTCCACCTTCCAATGGAAAGTGTCAAAGAATTTGCGGATGTGATTTGAAACTATCACAGGTACCACCTGACCCCAAGGCAATGCCGTGTCCACCAGGCATGGTGGCCACACGCCCCAGCATTCACAGCATCTGCAGGCAATGGGGTACCATGGACACCTGGATGACCCAAAGGCAGCTTCAAGAACATTATTATAATAATGTTAAAAGAGCATTTTGGCAGAAAAGAAAACCACCTCTATTGCTAGTTATTCTCTGTGTTACCATCAGTCATTTCCCCTCTCGTTACCTCGGTTTCCTGATCTGTAAAATAGGCAAAGTTATATTCCCTACCAAGTAATGTTCTTGTGAGGACTAAATGAGGTGATTGCGTAAAGTGCTTAGAAAAACACAGGGCACATGGCAATTCCTAGTAACACTGTAGTCTTTCATGAGCTGGCAGAGGAGTAAATGAGAAGATCCATGGAAAGAGCTTAGAGCAGTGCCTGCCTGGCATGTGAAAATACACCAGTTACATGTTATTGTTATTGTATTTATAATTATTTCTTGCTCTATCCTCCTCAAGACCTCTGGGATAATGTGCAAACTCCCAGATGTCATTCCAGGTCCTTTGCAAATACATTCCTGCCTATCTGTCTGCTCCCGCATAACCTTCCTCACACACATACCACAAACACCATCCCTGAACATGCCCCAAACTCACAACTTCCCCCTATGCAGCTCTTTCTCCTAAGACGCCCCTACACACCTCTTCCTGGTTAACCTCTACTCAACATGAACATTGGACAGGAGTCAAGGCTGTCCACTCCTAGCCATGACAGAGTAACTGGTAATCAGATTAACACTAGCACCAGCACCATAAAGAAATAAAAAGAAATAGAAAACTGAAGAAACATAGAAACACCTATTTTCACATAGAGGCACAGGTCAGTGATTCCCAAGAGAAGGGAAACAGATGAGGTAAGCTCTATGATTGTCTCAGCTGTCTAACCGGACACACGTTCCAGGCTACTGAACGAAGAGAGAGAATCTAAGTAAAGCACAGCAATCTCACTGAGCCGATGAGACAGGCTGGGGAACAGGGAGGCTCAGCCTGTAGAGGAAGTCACGGGCAGAGTACCAGCGAAGAGGGAGCTAGGCAGAGAAAGTTCCAGAAATCTTCACAGAGGTCCTCTTGAGCCTTAGAATGAATTATAAACTGTGCCTGTCTGGGGGTGAGATGTGATGAGGCCAGGCAAAGTCCAACTATCAGAGAAAAATTATTACCAGGGAACTGTGAGTTTAACTACTTGCAGAGCTCACACAGAGCTGAAAGACTTTGAGTTCCAACCAGCCGGAGCAGAGCAGAGAGGCCTCATTGATCAGCTTAATAAAGCTTAAAAATAAGCCTCAAAAGGAGAAGCTTGATCCACCAGTAAACTAACTAACTGCCAAAGCTATATCTTCAGTAATCTTTCAAGAAGACAACAAAATCCAAACACTCAGCAATGGATCATCAAAATGCCCAACACCCAAACAAAAACTCCTAGACATGCAAGAAAGCACGATAATACAACCCACAACTAGAAGAAAAATAATTCAGTAGAAACAGACATGGATGACAGAAATTATGGAATTAGCAGACAACAACATTAAAATAATTATTATAAGAATATTCAAGCATTTAAGAGAAAACATAGTGAAGAGATGGATGAGAACCATAAAAAGAAACAAACAGAACTTCTAGAGCTAAAACATACAATTTATAAAATTAATAACAGATAAGGAATTAATAACAGATAAGATGCTGCAGACAAGTTGAAGCCAGGGCAGCAGAAATCATAAGGGAAATTAGAAAATATTTTGAACTGAATGAAAAAATAAAAACACAATATATTAATTGTTGTAGTATGCAGCTAAAAGACTGGCTGGAGGGAAATGTATAGCTTTAAATGCTTGTATTAGATAAAATGAAAGTTTTTAAACATTTGTGCAGGAAAGAGTTAACAGAGTAAGCCTGAGACTTCTATCATTAGAAAGTCCTGCTTGGGATTCCCTGGTGGCACAGTGGTTAGGAATCCTCCTGCCAATGCAGGGGACACGGGTTCGAGCCCTGGTCTGGGAAGATCCCACATGCCACGGAGCAACTAAGCCCGTGTGCCACGACTACTGAGCCTGCGCTCTAGAGCCCACGAGCTACAACTACTGAGCCCATTTGCTGCAACTACTGAAGCCCACACGCCTAGAGCCCGTGCTCCGCAACAAGAGAAGCCACCTCAACGAGAAGCCCATGCACCGCAACGAAGAGTAGCCCCAACTCACCACAACTAGAGAAAGCCCATGGGCAGCAACAAAGACCCAAAGCAGCCAAAAATTAATTAATTAATTAATTAATTTTTTAAAAATGCAAAGCGTGATAAAAGGGGGAAAATAATTTGAAGAGAGAGCAAGCATTAGAACCAGACTCGGATATGGGAGAAATATTGGAATTATCAGACCAGGGATTTAAAACACCTATGATTAGTACGCTAAGTCCTCTAATGGAAAAAGTAGGCCACATGGATGAACAGATGGGTAATACAAGTAGAGAGATGGAAATTCTAAAAAAGAAAAAGAAATGCTAGAAATCAAAAGCATTGATCCTGGATCTGCTGACCCAAAACATAACCTCACGCACTGAATCTCAGGTTGAGCCAGTGGGCATCACTTCCCAGGCCCAGAGCCCATGGGGAGGAGGAGCCCATGGTAGGCCTGGGCAGGGCCGGGGCTGTGCCTGCTGCAACATCTGGGATTGAGCCACGGCTTCAGTGGGTCCAGGGCAGGCTGTGCAGCCAGCAAGGGCTGTGGGAAGCAGGTGAGGAGGCCAGAACTTCTCCACACTGTCAGGACCTGGAGGCCTGGTGTGGGTGGCCTTAGGCTGAAGAAGAGGGATGCTGGATGGGCTGTGGGCAGCTGGGACCAAGAGGAGGGCAGCTTAGTGTCTAAGCACAGACTGGGTAGACCTCGCTCACTTCCTAGCTGTGTCACTTTCCCATGTGGGCCTTATTGTCCTATCTGTCCCTCAAGTGGGGTGATCTTGTCAGTCAAGTAGGCATAAAAAATGCAAAAGCTGCAGAAGCTTTGACATCAACAAACCAAGGTTTGGTCTCTGATCCACCAGTTCCAAGCAAGATGTCTTTGGACAATTATAAACTCTCTGAGCTGCACTTTCCTCATCTCTGCAGTGGGTATAATAGAACTATTACTAGGACACGACGCTATACCAAAATGTACAGCTGCAAGAAGTATCACATTCTGGATTTGTCTTTCAAGAAACTAAATTCTGACCATCTCACCTCCATCATTATCAGGCTGTTACCCTAGGCCTCAAGAAGAGGGAGGCCCCATGGTGTCCAGGAAGTAGGGCAGGGCCTTGGATCTCCACTCTGTCCTGGCCACTGCGGAGGCCCTCGTGCTCTGAGTTGTGTGTCCCTGACGTCCTGTGGCCTCCTACTCTGCTGGGCATGAGGCTGGACTAGGTGCAGGACTGGCCTCCCAGAAATGCTGAGGCCTGGTCACACACCCGAGTCTGGGCCTGTTTTACCCACCTTCCTTCTCAGTCTGTCCCATCCTCCTTGGGGTCTTGTCCCTCGAAGGCCCTCCAGGCCACCTTACAGCATCTTGTCTGAGATGACAAGAGAGAGCTTTGGATCTGGAGCCATTTCTACTATAGCCCCCAAACCCCCGGGTAAAAGGACGCAAAGGCCTGGTCAGCAGGGGAATACCAGTATAATATCTATAAAAATCCTCCTGCGCAGAACCCCCTCAGATGGTGGGTAGATAGTAAGTTGTCCATGAAGCTGTCTGTGTCAGACATCTTAGGCTGCTGTGAAGACAAATTAAACACACAGAAGGTGGCTGCCCAGTGCTGGCCCACAGAAAGGGCTTCCAATCCCCTGTACTCACATCCTTTGATCCTTGCAATCCCACAAAGCAGGCACTGCAGATGATGTAGGAGAGGCCCAGAGAGGGTAAGAGCCTTGGGGAAGGTTACACAGCAAAGCAGGGTGAGCACTCGTTCCCTGCCTGGAGGCCTCTATCACCAGGAGAGAGGGTGAGGCAGGCACATCCCCCAGGGTATCTGGTTGCCAGCCTTATAGGCAATGCCAGTCCTAATGCGAGTTAAAATTAGAACTAACTGGAGAAGTATTTTTATTACAGGGTTGAGCATGTGGACAGCAGAGGAGCCCAGCATCACAAGAGCAGCCACAGGGCTAGCAAGGAACAGCATCCCTCCTCTTGTGCAAGAGACTGTGTGCTGGCCAGAAACTGAGGACAGGGGAAGCGGCAGGGCAACAATGCCTTGGAAGCAAGCAGAGAGAGACTTTTCTTCTTGACCAAAATTCCAGAGAGTCAGGCTCTGAATATGAGCAAGGACATCTAGGCTCTCACTCTGGGCCTTAGTGTACCTGTCTCGGAAGTGGGTACAATGGCCACAGGAGGGCTGTGAAACTCAAACACCTTTCTTTCCTGCCATTAAAGAACCTTTGCCAGAACAAGATTGCTATGGTCCGAATGCTTCCTCTGGAAATTCATAGGTTGAAATCCTAACCCCCAAGGTAATAGTATTAGGAGGTGGGACTCTGGGGGGGTGATTAAGTCCTGAGTGTGGAGCCCTCATGAGTGGGGTTAGTGCCCTTATAAAAGAGACCCCAGAGAGCTCTCTTCTACCATGTGAGGACACAGTGAGAAGACAGCTGTCTATGAACCAGGAAGCAGGCTCTCAGCAGACACTGAATCTGCCACCACCTTGATCTTAGACTTCCCAGCCTCCAGAACTGTGAAAAATAAATGTCTTGTTTATAAGCTACCCAGTCCATGGTATTCTACTGTAGCAGTCTGAATGGACCCACATAAAGGTGCTCCCACTCTCCACACTCTCCATCCAACGAACTTCAGGAGAAGGGGGAACAGTAAAGTTTCCTCAAGTACAGTTTCCCGGCCTCCTCAGCTCCTCCAAGCTGTGGCGTATCCCCAGGGAAACCTAGTCCAGGTGGCGGAGGATCCTTCATCTCTAAGAATGCCTGTGACACTCACAGGGAGACACGTGTCAGGGGAACTCTTCACTTTACAGAAAAGGTGCTTCCTTCACGGAAAGAGATGGCCTTCGATTCCCTGCATCAGGAGCTTCCCTCCCATGTCCTGGATGTGGGGAGGCCGGAGTTGCGGCAGGGGAAGTGTACACAGATGGCCCAGCTGCTGCCCTGTTCTGGGGGGACTTCTTTACTTGTAAGGTGAGGGGTTGGAGGGAGTTTTCTCAAGGACTCAGGTAGTGTCAGGAGGCTTGAAGCAAGAGGTTTAGGAAACCCAGGGGAAGAGGTCAGAGAGAAATGGAATCTGTGGTTCTCAGGTGGACCTGGATTGCCAACACTTCTCAGGGACACTGGGGCTGCTGGGAGGAGGAGGACACCCTATGTCACACCTGGCCGCTGGTGTGGGCTGGGGTTCAGGACCCCTTAAACCTCCAGCTCCTCCTCCCACAGGGCATGACCGCGGAAGCTGGGAGGAGGCCAGTGGGGGATCTGTCCGGGCAGGAGTCTGGTACACCATCATGGTCTGGCCTCCATGATTCTTGCTCCTGGTTGCAGGGGGTGAGCATGGGCAGGGGTGTGGGGTAGGGAGAACATCACCTTATTTTTCTGAAAAGGAAAGCAAAGCCCCCTTCAACAGCCCCGCAGCCTCTACCTCTCCCCTGCAGTCTTCACCCACACTGATGCCTACATGATCCTTCTGGAACATGGTCTTCATCGTGGTGCTCCCTCACTCACCCACCTTCAGCAGTTCCCCACCACCTCTGCCAATTCCCCAGACCTGGCTGACAATTGAAACTTCCTGAGGCCCCTGTTAAGCAGACAGAGACCCCAGCCCCCTGCCTGACAGCCTTCAGAGTCCACCAGTCTCTCTCAGGGATTTCTCCAAGTTTCTCTCGTTTGATGGCCAAGCCAACTGAGGCTCAGAGAGGCTAAACAACTTGCCAGAGGTCACACAGCAGGAGGACTTGAAATTCAAATCCAGCTCTGGTGACATGGCTAGAGCACATGCCCTACCTACAGAGGGGCCACGATGCTAGGACGGAAGCTTCAGGAAGCTCTGTCTCTCAGCCTGGGCACTGTGTGTGTGTGGGGAAAGGCAGGTAAGGAAGGAGGAGGTTGGAATGGGGAGCTCTGAAGGCAGCACGGTGTGGTGGGCAGAGTCCGGACCATGAATCCAGAGGCCTGGGGCCCAGCCACCTCTGCTGTGCCTCAGCTGCCTCCTGTGGGAAACAGATGATAAACCCCCGGCCCAGATGCACAGGTTCCCGAGGGAGTGTGAATACGCAGTAGGTGCTGCAGAGCCCAGCCCCGAGCTGGGGGCACAGCAGGTGTTTATTCCACACTTGTTGCCTTTGCACAGGATCCAGAGGCTCCGGGCTGTGCGTGCAGCCTTCGGCCCGAATCCACCCCCCAGCTGCAGCCCACGGTGAGGCTTTGCAGGCCCAGTAAACAACCGCTCACCGCCCTCACCAAAAGGAAACTTTTTTTTAAAGCAACAGAAACCAACATCTCTGCAGGCTGCCTGTGTTGGTAACGGAAAAGGAGCTTCTGAGAGGAAAGGGCTACGGGGTTGGGGGCGGAGGCCAGGCAGAGGCAGCAGAGCGGAGGAGAGAACCAAGATCTGATAAGGAGCTCTGCTCTTCAGGGCCTGGGGGCTGGGGGGGAAGGGAGGCTGGGGTGCAGTGGGGGAGGGAGGCTCAGCCCCTCCTCAGCCCTGCAAGCAGGGAGCTGGGAGGTGGGGTCTGAGATGGCCTGGGGAGTGGCCCTCAGGCCACAGGACTGCAAAGCTCAGCCATTCTCCCCTCCCTTGGGGCAAAGCCCTTTCCCTGGATGCAGGAACCAACCAGAGGCTCAAGGGCTGGCGGTCCCTTAGTCTGGCTCTGTAGCCACTCGCCCATGGCCTTGGGCCAGTCTCTTGGACACCCAAGGGGTCTCAGTGTCCCCCTCCCCCAAAAGAAGGTACTGACTGTCTATAGCGACAGCATCAGGACATGGTGCCAGCCTGGGAATCAGGAGGCTCAGGGCCTGGGCTTGCTATTAGGCCCTGAGCAAGCAGCCCTAGCTAGGCTGATGGAGACTATCCCAATTTAGCAATGAAAGTCTGCATCCCAGGAAACCCCTTGGTCCTAGGGAAGATGTTGGTCACCCTCTGCCCCTCTGGGCTGGGATTTCCTCTGCTGAGACTAGAGGACTTTCCCAGCTCCCTGCATAGCCCTCCCCATGACTGAGGACTGGGCCTGCCCTCTTAGACAGACTCACAGACTGACTGCAGAGACTGGATGTGAACCTGTGCCAGGGAACCCAGGCAGCTCCTGGGACAGGCAGGCAGAGTGAGCAGGTATCAGAACCCGAGGGCGAGCGCATCCAGGGAGGCTTGGTATGGCTTGGGCTTCACGGAGGAGCCATCCAAGCAGAGCAGAACAGGGAAGGGCTTTCCAGTGGGGGTGACAGCTTCCCCAAGGCTGAGTGGCCACATGGTGGACTAAGCATTGCGCAGCGCCCCGTACTGAGTGCTGGCCTAGGTGGTAGGGCCCCAGCAGGCCCTCAGGGGCCACACAGTTGAATTTCTAAATGTACGGCCTCCACTCTCTGAATTCCCCCGGCTGTATCCACCGCCAAATGATTTGCATAAAAGCAAACACATAAAAAAGAAAACCGGCAACAGACAACAAAAGTTTGTCTTTTTTTTTTTTTTTCAGTGAAGATGGGCTTTTCACAGAAATTAAAAGCACCCACTGGGGCTCTGGATGCGTATGCCCACGCCCCGCATGCTAACCTGACTCCCTGTGCAGCCCACCCAGCAGAAGCAGACCCCCCCTAGGGAGACTGGAGGCTGAGTGGAGACGGCCTGCCTCGAACACCCAAGGGTCCACCCACACCCCAGAGCAGAGGGTGGCTCCACCTGGCCTAGCCCAGCTGCCAAACCCAACCCCTCAAAGCGTCTCACCAACAGCTTTAGGGATAGCAGGGAAGTCACGAGCCCATCCTAGTTTCTTGTGCCCAAGAGCCCCCCCCCCCGCACTTCCTAGCTGAGCTGCCCTGAACAAGTCACTTACCCTCTCTGAGCTTCAGTTACCTCATCTGCTAGAGGAGGGCAATAAGACATGCCGAGGGTGGAGGAGGGAGCGCATCTGGTGCATGTGCCAAGCTCAGCGGGGAGAGGGCTTCCAGGAAGCCCAGCAAAGGCATCTCTGACCCTCTTCGGAAACCGCAACCGCCATCCCCCAGAAGAGCAGCGAGAGGCAGGAAGATCAGTGAGTCCCACTCTTACCTGCTAGTCTGAAAGCTTGGGCCCGGTCCTGTCCAGAACTCTCTGCTGGGAGGAGGGAAGGGCCGCGGGCCATGAGGGCAGAAGCGCTAGAAGTAAATGCTATCGCTGTTCCCGTGGCCGCCTCAGCTGGTCTGAGGCCTCAGTGGGGGCCAGGGCTGAATCTGCCCTTCCTCTCACCCCAAGCATTTGCTGAGCGCTTCTGACCTCTCACCCGGTCAAGTTACATGATTCTCCCCCCAACCCCCCAAAGCACGCTGTGTGAGTTACATACCCCGTGGTTCCCTCTCAGTGACCCTGTCCCGAAGGCCTTGGTGCTCACGTTTCCTTAATCAGTCAGCTGAGGCTCCGAGAGGCAGGGACTTGCCCAGTACAAAGCAGAGCAACTTCGGAACCGAGCCTGACAAGAGCTCAAGGTACTTTCCACTGCAGGTGCAGGTCCCAAAGCAAAAGGCCCTGGCAGGAAAGGGGCCCTCGGGAGCCACCAAGGTTCCCGAGCAGAGGAGTGGCGTGATCAGGGGGCCAGTGGGAAGTTGGACTGAGGGCCCTGAGCCTGGAGCCAGCGAGACCAGCACGGAGGCTACAGTGAAGGTGCAGGCAACTGGGGGAGCCGAGGGAAGTGTGGGTGCGAGGGACGCTGGGAGGGCAGACCGCTGTGGCTCTCAGCCTCTGGGGACTCAGGGTTGGGAGGAGGAGGCACAGAGGGGGAGAGGGTGGGGTGGGGAGGACATCTAGAGTGTGCTCACAGCACTCCCCGCTCAGCACTGCCTTCCATCTTCCAGCTCGCCACGCAGTGGGCGCAGCAGGGTCATCACCTCACCTCCCAGGTCGGGAGCAGCCGGGGCTGGGTTCCCCCAGTGCCACTTGGCCAGTGCGGGGCTGTCCCCACTCCCTACCACACACCAGGCTCCTGCACCCACCTCTTTTTCCAGGCTGATTCCCCATGCCAGATTGATGAACAACGTAATAAAGGGGGCAATCACATTATTCCTGAATGCATTTTAATAAAAATCAAATAAAAGCAATTATGTGAATTTTCAAAAGGATCACCTCTGCTCCTTTCCCTGAGGTAGGAAACAGAATGAATTCAGGAAATCATTAAAATCAGAAACCCAAGCTGCTTGCCACCACCCCGCTGGCGGCTGTCACACAAAGGCAACAGGGAAACCCAGTCCCCTGCGGCAGAGCGGGTGCCTTTCTTTAGCTCTTTGAGTGGAAATTCCACCTATGGGTGAAGAAGGGTAATTAAGGGCCAGGAGAGATGCTTTGAATCCAGGCTGCCTTTGCCCCTCCAGTACAAACTTCCCAGCTTCAAAGGGGCCTCAGACTCCCCAAGGGAGAGCTCTCCAACCAGGCAGCTCAGGGGCCTGCGGGGAGGGCAGGCACAGGGCTCAGAGAGGGTCCCCAAATGAACACGCTCTCCCCTCTGTGAGGGACGTGCAGCTCTCAGCCCAGCTGGGGGCCAGAGAGAAGAGGTCCCACCCAGGGGCCTGTTCCCCAGCCCAGCATCCCCAAAGTGGGCATTTGCAAGGCCCTTGCCATCTGATCGGTCTTTCTAGCCCCTCAAACTGGTGTGCTCATTCGGGGCTGAGGAGGGCGAGGCACCCAAGTTCACCCAGCTGGTGCGGCAGCACCAAGACAGAGCTTGGTTCTCCGGAGGCCAGACCCAAGTCCTGTGGACCAGGCAGTCTGGACACGGTGCAGCCTGGCCTCGCAGGGCCACTTACAAGAACAAGCGCTGACCACGTGTCGGCCATCTCCTGGGCACTGGCCTGGGCCACCATCCCAAACACCTGGAAGAGAGCGTGTTCCTCCTCTTGGTACAGGTTCAGGACTGCGCTCCAGCCGGGTAAAGCGGCCTGCCCACAACCCTGCAGCTAGAAGCGAGGAATCCAGGGTGTGCGCAGGGCCATCAGAGGCAGTTCCTGATTGCCAGGCCGCAGGGCATCCTCATCACAGGAAAGAGGCCTTCATGCAGGGCCTTCCGGGTTGCATTTGGGCGTTAGGGGGAGGAAAGGCAGGGATTTTCCCTTCCTCTGGCCTCCATATGCACACTGGGTAACCCACGTCCCCCTCCCACCTGAACAACAGGCTAAAGGAGCACCTAACCACCCCGGAAGTCATCTCCCTCAGCCACTGGGTCCTGGTTCTCAGATGGAGGCAAGCTGGAAGCCTGGCAGCCATAGGTCCCCTTTAGGGCAGACTGAGTTAAAGGAACAAACAGGGCTGGGAGGCAGAGGGCCAGCACTGGTTGTGCGTGACCTTAGGCTACTGCCATCGCCTCTCTGCATGTGCATGCGTGCGTGCGTGCATGTGCATGCGTGCGTGCGTGCATGTATGCACGTGTGTATTTGTGTGTGCATATGCATGCATGCGTGTGTGAGTGTTGGGGGGGGCAGTGCCCGGTCCCCAGTTCAGACCTTTGGCCCTGTTCCACACTGTCCTGTCTGACTCAGCTCAGAGCTACCCTTAGTCCCTGCTGCTGCTAACAGTTATGGCGCCCTCCTACAGGACGCTCCGGGAAATGTCACTCAGAAAGTGTGGTTTCCAACAAGGGGAAAGCAGAGTGACTGGGAGGATTCTGGGCAGCCCCTCCCAAAACCAGGTTTCCCTGGGAAGTAGGGGTTTCTGGCAGGCCCTGTACCATCCAGCACCCAGGACTGGGAATTGAGCACAGAGCTTCTGGTCTCATCCACCTGTCTCCACTGGTGCCCCTGTCTGGCCTCTGAACTTCAGGGGCTTCTAAAGGGAAGAGGAGACAGTGGCATCTGGCTTCTAGGGCTAGTGCATACGGGAGAGCAGGACGGGTAGCTGGTGTGCAACCCCTCTGTCATTCCTGTCCTCTCAGGGGCCAGCTGCCCCCTACTCTGCTCTGCCCAGCTCCTCGGGTCTTGCACACCACAGGCACCCCTAAACGTGTGCGGTGTGATGCTCAGAGAGAAGACAGGCTTGTGCAGGAGGGGGAGCTGAAAACAGGAAAAGGAAGTGCCCCTGCTTGTTTCCTCGGGGCCTGTGGACTTGGGACTACGTGTATGCACACGTGTGTAAGCACGTGTGTGAACGTATGTACTCCTGTGACCACACCCACCAGCTGACATACCCACTGGCTCGCACAATGTCTTGCACACACACATCAACACAGCAGATGGGTAAGCGGCGGCCCCAAGCCTCAGACAGTCTCCTCCCAGCCTCGCACCCACATCCCCCGGCAAGACGGGCCTTGGAGCAAACTCGCTAGGACCGTGGAGGTCCAGGCCATGGGGTCCAACAGGGACAGCCATCTGCTGTCCCGTTCACCCAGATTCTATCCTGGTCACTCTGGGAACATCTGCCCAGGTCTGACAGCGGCTATGCCTGGGATCTGGGGATAAAGGCTGCTCTTGGGAGCTACTAGAATATCTGCCCTGCGATAAGGGCTGACAGAGGGATGTCCAAGGACTCTGACAGGGTAGAGGAGGGCACATCCAACTCTGCTGGGGGCTGAGGGGATGGGGATCACAGGGAAGACCTCCCAGCAAATGGAACCTTGGAGTGGGACCTAGAAGGAGCTGGGTTTCCTGAGCAGACTAGGTGGGCAGGACATTCCAGGTGGAGGGAAAAGCTTATGCAGAGGCATAGTGGCATGCCTTGTTCAGGGAATGCCCAGCTGCCCCGGTACCTGCCCTGCTTCTGCTGCTGGCTGCACCAGGAAGAAGTGTCCTTTTCAGAGCACTCTCGGGAGGAAGAGGGCAAAATGGGGCACCACGCTGCAAATAGACCCAGAGCCAGCAGCAACTGCAGAAGGCAGCTCCTGAAGGAGAGACACATGGGTGTCAGTGGCCCCCAAAACTCCTCCTCTTTCCCTTTAAAGAAGTCGCTTCCCCCGGGAATGCAGCATACGTATAATTCAATGTCTCAAAAGTGCACTTAGCCCAGGGATCCCACACCTGTGCTAAAACCGTGTGTCAAAGCGAGGAAGGGAGCAATGGATGAACGTCAGGTAGTGGTTCCCTCTGGGAAGTGAGGGGCTGGGAGGGGCAGATCCTCACTGGTGTCTGTCATGCTCTTAAGTGCAGGGGTCATGAGGGTTCATTTAATGTGCTTCATGGCTTACACATAGCCTGCCTTTTATATGTATGAAATATAATGTAATAGAAGTTTTAATTGTGTTGATGCCCAAGTTTCCGAGGCTGTTCCAAGGCCTGGATGGATAAGACGCCTCTGTGTGATCATGCTTGGCATCTTCACAGGCACCTTATCTCCGACTCTAGGGCAGTGTAGGGGCTGGACTCTTGTCCCAGCTCCACTGCGTGCACAGAAGATTCCAGTCATTTCCAGAGGTAGCTAGGGAGGTAGGAGATAAATGCCCAGCCAACTACCTCTGTGGACTTTGTCCTTCCCCTCCTCTCTGGGTTTCAGTGTCCTCTCTGTACAGTGAGGGACTCTGCCCAGCTTGTGTCCTGGGTTTGAATCCGGATGTCACCACTGCAACAGTTACATGGAGCAGTTTCCTTACCTGGAAATGGGACCATGACAAAGCTGCTGTGAGGAATGGACAGAATGATGCTTTAAGACACAGCTCCTGGCATGCAGTGACTACTCCACAAATATCGTTGTTCGTTTGTTTTTTGGGTTTTGTTTTGGGGGGGTTAGCCACCAGAATAAACAAAGACCCTCAGTGGAAACAGGGCGAGATTGGAGACTGGAAAACCTGTGCTCCGGGTCTGGACCCACCACTCACTGGCCCAGAAGCCTCTGGAGTCCTTTCACCCCGGGCCGCACTGTGTAAAATGGGAACCCCAGGGCCCCCTCGGAAGAGGAGAGAAAATGAGAAAGTTCTGGCAAAGGGGAGTGCATTGTGAACGCCAGGGTCAGTAACCAGAGCTCTAATCCCCAAGACCCCTCCCCAGAGGAGGAACCCCAGTCTGCCACGTCGGGGATGCGCCCGGAGCTTCACCCAGGCAGCCCTAATCTCAGGCCAGCCCAGCACCAGCTCCCCGCTCAGAGTTAGGGGCCTGGGCTGGATCAAAGGCGGAGGGAATTAGCATCACAGAGAGCCCGGGGGAGGGGAGGCCAGGATTAATTCACTCTCCTCTTCCTGCTGTTTTTCCAGCAGCTTGTGGAGTTGGGGGAAGGGTAACCATCCACCCCCAAGCCCCAACCGCACCCCCAGGCCAGTTCTCACGGGAGGAGCGGAGCGGGGGCAATGATATGGGCGGGACCTGCAGTAAGAAGGGGGGATGCTCTGTGTACACATCTGGACCCATCGGTTTGAACGGACAAGAATGCAAATGCCTGGGCCGGAGGGACATCCTCAGAGGCTGGATGTGGGGCAAGGGGAATGCAGTGTGAGTTCACAGACCCCCCTGTGTCATTTCAGGGCCATAAAAGTGTGTGTGTGTGTCTGAATCTACGATGGTGAACCACATGTGTGAATATCTATGTGAGTCTGGGTGACCAAGGTGTCAAACGTGTGGGCACATGGGCACATGTTTGGACAGAGGAGCTGCCTGAGAACTCTGAAATGAGCAGAAAGGAAAAGTGTGAGGGGGGCTCGCATTGGAGTATTTCCCACAGGGAAACAGCTAGAAGGTGTCCAGACAACTATCTCGCAGGGCCTGCCTCTAAACTCCACGGGCTGTCTCCATTCCTCAGGCTTCACCTGTCCTACCAGGGAACCGCCTTGGGACCACCTGGCTTAACCTTTCTGTGCCTCAGTTTCCTCGCTTGAAATGTAATTACAGTGTGTTTGTGAGGATTCAATTAGTTAATAGAAGAGAAGCAGTTAAAACGGCCCTTGGCACACAATGAACGCCCTCAGGGATTTGTCAGTACAATTAATGCTACCTGGAGGGGGCATGGTGGGCCTGAACCAGAGGAACAGGGTCAGACCAGAGCCTGCCAGGAGCTGTCCTTGCAGAAGCCTGGAAGGAAGATTGCTTCTAAGCCAGCAGAGCTGGGCAGCCTTTGGCAATGCCAGGAAAATGGAGCATGTGGTGTTGGAGGAATCACGAGGCACCACCTCAGCCAACTTGGCAGGCTTGGCGCTCACTGGCCGTGCACATGGAGCTCCTCCCACCCCTCCCCTTTTAGCTTCTCATTCCCCCCACCCCCGTACTTCCCACCTACTTTCTGCCCCCTGAGTGTGAGGCACATCCCCCCAACCAGGCCTGTTTCATCCTTCAACTGGCTGAAAAGGTCCATTCTTCATGCCCATTCTGCAGGTGGGGAAACTGAGGCTTGGAGGAATGGAGGGATGGGAGCAGGGAGCAGAGCTGGACTCAGGAATCTCAGAGTAGATTATAGACAGGCAAAATGCCAGTCCGGCCTCTGGAGCAGCCCCATTGGCTCTCAGCTCCTTAGGGTCTGTGCTGGCTTTCAAGGCCCCTAAAACAGTTCCCTCGACTATTCCTGAGTTCAGACTGGGCAACTGACACACGCCTCCCCACATTCACCCTGTCTGCTCCACCCCACCCTCAAGAACAAGGGGAAATGGCTAGCCTGACACCTAAGTGAATCCCTAATGCACCTCCCCCACCTCTACACTTTTGCTCCTGCTGTTCCGTCTTGTCCATCCCAGTCCAAGCCCTCTTCACCTGTCAAGGACCACGGCAAATGCCACCTCTTCCACGAAGCCTTCTCTGATTGCCTTGTCCATTAGTGGCCTCTTGGTCTCCTTCCCCCCAGGGACCTAGAGACTTTCCTCTCATCAATACAAACCACTTTACCTGTTGGGAGGTCCTAGAGGCAGACCAGGAGCATCTTGGTACACCCCCACTCCCACCCCACAGGTCAAGGAAAAGATGTTCACAGGCTGGGGTGCACTGTGGGTACTCACCCTCCCACACCACTTCAGAAGGCCCTCCAAGCCCTTGTACCGTGGCCATGTGATGCAGCGTTCAACAGCTAAGGCTCTGGCGCAGATTTTTCTGGATTCAAATCTCAACTGTCCCGCTCACTAGCTATGTGAGCTCAGGCTTATTATCTAACCTCTCTGAGCCTCAGATTGCTCATCTATTAATGGGAATAATAATAGTTCCAAGGCCACCAGGTTGTTGTGATAATGAAGTGAGTTAACCCATGTTAGTTCTTAGAATAAGACCTTGTACACAGTAAGTGCTATGTGAGTGTTTGCCATTGTTGTTAATAGTTATACTCTTACTGTTATAACCGGGAGAATACAAAGGGGCACTGGACACAATCTGTCCCTAAGAGGATGAGAGTCCAGACAGGAACAGGAAAGGAGGTTTACATTTCTAATCTCATTTAATGGTCAAACCACCTTAGTAGTTATCACCAGCCCCACTTTACAGATAAGGAAACTGAGGCTTCAAGAGGTGGTGTGTGTAAGTTCCCAAAGGCTCACAGCCCGAAGTGGCAGGGCTGGGATGCAGGGCCAGGTCGTGCGGCTCCAAAGTCCATGCTCTTTCAACAAGCCCGCGCTGCCTCTCAGTCTGGCAGCGAGATAAGCTGCGTACACAAATAGCTGTAATCCAAGGTAGAACGTGATAAGTGCCAAACAGGGACTGATAAAGGCTCTGGGAGGGTGGGGCTCTGGGAGGGAAGGGAAGGGGTGGAGGTCAGTGCGGGCTTCTGAGAGTGGGTGACATCTGAGCGTAGCCTCAAAGGTGGACAGGCTGAGTGGGGAGACTTTCCAGCTGGAGGGGGCCAGTGCGAGCAGACATGGGTCACTGTGTCCACAGTACCTAGTACAATACCTGTCATGTCACTGAGGCCCAATAAATATTTGAGAAAGGAGGGGGGAAGAAGGGGGGGAGGGGGAAGAAGGGAGGGGGGAGGGGGAAGAAGGGAGGGGGGAGGGGGAAGAAGGGAGGGGGAGGGGGAAGAAGGGAGGGGGAGGGGGAAGAAGGGAGGGGGAGGGGAAGAAGGGAGGGGGAGGGGGAAGAAGGGAGGGAGGGGGAGGGGAGGGGGAAGAAGGGAGGGGGAGGGGGGAAGAAGGGAGGGAGGGGGAGGGGGAGAGAAGAAAGGAGGGAGGGAGGGAGGGTGGGTGAATATACACTGACCCCACTTGGCCCAGGAACTACCCTTCTCGCGGGGAGACAGGGTCAATTCCTCCAATTCTCTGAAGGGCTTCATGGGGCCAAAGGTCCCCCTTGTCGTATGACACCCCAGAGAAGTAGCTCAGCATTTCCAGGCTGGAGTTCCTGACAATTAGATGTTTTGCTCAATAACAGGAAGAACTTCCCAGCAAGTAAAGCTGGACAGGGCTTCTCTGTGGGGCGGGGCAGTGGTGTGTTGGGGCCAGTTTGGACTGGCTCACAGGAGCCGATTGTTAAATTTTCAGGAACTGCCTGACCTAGTTGATATTAAGGTGGCAGCCTAGAATTGGCCATGGTGGGAGTATTTTACACCATGTGAAATCAGCAAATGCTACAAATCAGGTTTTCCCTGCTTTGGAGAGCCAGCTGTTAAACATTTAGCAGCACACCACTAGGCGTTATCTGCTACGTGAGGGAGCAAGCTCCCCAATTCCAGAAAGATGCAAGCAGAGACAGTCACCTCCTGGGGAGAAAGGAGACCGAGGGGTTCGTTGTTAGTGATGGGGCTCAGATTAGATGACGTCAAAAGCCCCTTTTTGGCTCCAGAACCTATGAAAAGTCAGATTTAAGAAAAAACGTAATCAGGGTAATTATTCATGCCAGGAAATTATTAACCACTTGACTCAGAGGCTGGGAGCAGGGCAAGAGGAGGCACACGCTTGCAGATTCCACAGATGGAAAACCCTGTCTAACGTCACACGGGGAGTCAGTGGCAACACTGGGACCAGAACCTGTGTCTCCCAGCCTCTCGGCCAGAGCGCCTTCCAGGGCACATGGCTGGGGTGGGATAGGGGAGGACAGGCACATCTTCCTGCACAGTTTGTTTGGGGTCTGTCTCCTCCACATAAGAATGTAAGCACGGACCACATCTGTTTTACTCCCTGTTGGATCTCCGGCGCCTAGTTTCGTGCCAGGCACATAGCAGGTATTGATGAATATTCGTTGAAAGCATCAGAATGTCTGAGATCCTGTCTCCTGGAAGCATTCGGAGGGCTGGGAATGCCGTCGTCTGAGGCCATTACCACTCGGGTCCCCACTCCCGCTTAGTGACATGGGATCAACAGATCAGGCTTCCCATTCCAACTCTGCCCCTTCCTGTATGACCTTGGCCAAACCACCGGGTCTCTTGAACCCTCAGTTTGTTCCTCTGCCAAGTGGGTCGACTTTTGCCTGCCTCCTGAGACTGCCGTGGCACTCAGGTGAGACAGAAAGTGCTCTTCACAGACTCTAAAGTGCCGTGCCCATTGCAGGAGTCAGAGATTGGAAAGCCGGCTTTGTTGGCTGGGTCAAGCCCAAGGGTTCCCAGTGGACACTGGGTAGTGGCGAGGCTGCTGCTCTCTCAGGGCTGACATTTGGGGAAACCTGCGCCAGATCAGCTCACTGTGTGTGTGTGTGTGTGTGTGTGTGTGTGTGTGTGTGTGTGTGTGTGTGTGTGTGTGTGTGTGTGTGTGTGTGTGTGTGTGTGTTGGGGGGGAGGGGGAGGGGGTGTAAACCAGAGCTCAAAGTTCTAAAGGGGCAAGTGAGGGGGAATGAAATAAAGATAGCAAGGGAGACTTTGGAGAAGCCTTTTTCTCCTAAGATCAAGTCTCTTGAGCAGAGGGAGCAGGCGAACCAGTGACTTTAAAAAGCACGTTTCTGTATCTGCAGAGCTGTTTGTCACCGCTCGCCCGCCCCCCCAGGCCTTCCCTACCGCCTTAGTGGGTGAGCTGAGGATTGGTACCTGCCAAGTCAGGTTGGGGGCGGGGAAGATGGAAAATCCTGGTATGTTCTGAAATCGAACCAGTGTTCCAAATGATTCCATGGAGAAAGGATTTCTGCCACTCTCCCAGACAGGCATCGCAGGCCCCTCCCAGTAGGGTGAGGGGCCGGGCTGTCAGGGAGGGAGGCCCAGCTCACCCCACGCTGTGGGGAGATGAGGAAGGAAGGCAGGGGGCTAACGGCCCTCCCAAGTGGCATCGGATTTTCGGATTTTCGCAAAGAGGGTGAGGGCAGCAGGAGGCTCAGGGCTGTGGCCAGGGAGGCAGGTGGAGAGGGTGCCCATGGAGCATCAGCCTGGGCCCCCCTTGGGAAGCAAAAGAGAAAGGCCCTGTGTCAGCAGCCAGGCCCCTGGGCGGCAGGGCTCTCGGCTCCATTCTGTTCGGCAGGATTCTAGTTGGCACCAGCTGCAGCCAGGAACAATGCCTGGATTTCTTTCTTTCTTTCTTTCTTCTTTTTTTTAAAATTTTAATAGAGGGGAGAGAAGGACCAGAGCCACTCACTGAACAGCTCAGCATCATGGAGGCGTCTGAGACCGTGTGTCCTTGAAAAAGCACAGACGCAGGGGCCCTACAGCTGGCTGCAAGGTGCAAGAAGGCACGTCATACTGGCAGACTGGGGTCTCAGCCCCACTGCTGCCTCAAACTTGCTGTGTGACCTTGGGCAGGTCCACGCCTCACTCTGGTCTATGGTCTCTCCAAGGCCCCCAACGAAGCCGGCCTTCCAGGCCTCACACAGTGACGATTAGTCTCTTTCTCCCAAACTCTTAGAGTGGCATTTGGTGTGGGTAGTCCTTCCTGATAGCCTGTGAGCTCCCAGAAGGTTGGGTCTGGTTCATCTTGTGTGCCCCCTGCATCTCTCACGGCACTTGACCGGCCATCAGTCACTCAGCAGCTATGCTGGGTGATGGGATAGAACAGTGAGCCATCCTACAGCCTGCAGTCCCCAGGGAGGGGAGAGGGGCGCATACCAAATAACTTCCCTGAATAGTGAGGTGTCACACCAGGCAAATGAAACTCTCTGTGCCTCAATTTCCTCATCTGTAAACTGGAGACGTTAATCCTAATAATCAGCTCAAGTGAGGACTGGAGGAGTTTATACACAGTGCCTGGCACATAGTAAGAACTTAACCAGTAATTGCTATAACGATGACAATGCTATGGGGACAGCAGCACATGGGGTTGAGACTAGGTAGGCAGCGCATCTGCTAGAGGTAATCAGAAGAGGCTTCCCAGCAGGTGGCTGTAAATGTGGCCTGGAAGGCTGGGAGGGCTGCGTCCCAGGAGGTAGGCAGAGCCTGAGAAGGACAGTAAGTATATAATGCTGACAATTCTGAAAGCCACCCAGAATGGCCACATGACAGGGTCAGGGCAAGAGGTATGAGCCTGGAGGCCAGGCAACTGCTATCCAGGTGAGGAGGGGAGATGATGAGGCTCTGAGATCTTCTCCACCCGCTCCAGCGCCAGAAAGGAGGTACCCCTCAGGGCACAGGGGCTTTCAGGAAGGAGGCAGGAGGCTTGACCTTCCTCCCATCGCCTGTCCCAGAGTCCGCCCCACCCCACCCTGCAGTGCAGGACGTGCAAGATCTCCCCTCTGGCAGCACTCGTGCAGGTGAAGGATTAGGAGTCCTGGTTCCTGTCCCATCTCTGACACTTCCCAGATGTGTGGCCATGGGAAAGCCAGCACCTCCATCTGAGGCTCAGTTTCGTCACCCATAAAAGGGCGGTTGTGAGGCTCAGAGAGTGAGAGGTACCCCCTGAAGGGAGGTGTTAAGGTTGTTACCTATTCACAGTCTTGGACAGCTCCCTCGACTATTGATATTTTCCTGTCCCTACCTGGCCAAAAGGGGGCCTCTGAGAGCACGCCCCGAAGCAGCCACCCTCCCCCGAAACCCTAAAGTGCACCGTAGCTCAGCCCAAGGCTGGAAAGCTCAGACCTACAGAATCACAGGACGATCAGAGGCACAAGTGCCATTGGACAACCCCTGTGTGTCCCATGCTCTCTTGCTTGACAGATGGGGAAACAGAGGCACAGAGTCTGTGACATGGAAGCAGGCTCTCGGTTTACTCTCTGGGGCCTCTGATGGGAAGAAGTGAGTGGTGCTGGAGCTGGAACTATGGGGCAGAGCTCCATGATGGAAACTGAGAAGATAACAGGCCTGGGGGAAGGGCCTGGGGGAATTGGGGCCTGGATGCTGGGAAGGTGTGGCCTCAGAGAATGGAGGGAGCCATCTGATGGGTACACGGAGAGGAGGCAGACCAGGAGAGCCTGCTGTGCACATCTGCTCTCTGCTGGACCTCACCACCCGCCCTTAGAGGCACAGGCCTCAGAGCTGGGCAGGGACCAAATGTCTCCTGGATCCAACCAAGGTGTGAAGACTAAAGGTCCTCCCTGTTATTCCACTGCCATGGGAGGGCCCAATGACTGCCTGGTGACTAAAGAGTCTTTACTCCACCTCAGAGTACCAGCTGGTCACCCTGTCTGCCCCATAGCCTGGGGATGAGATAAGGCAAGTCCCCATTCTCAACCCAGAGGCCCAGCCCAGACCTGCAGCTCACTCCCAGCCCCACCCACTGAGTAGCTGTGAGGTCCTAAGCAGGTCACTTAAATCTCTCTGAGCTTCTTTCCTCAGAGGCAAATTACACCTTCTGGCTTGTGGAGAGGATGTAAGGAGAGACTATTTCCCAAGTGCTTGGGGAAGCGTAAGCACTCAATGAATGTAACTTTCCTCCTGCCCCTTTAGCCCTCTGGCTCCCTTTTGGGGAAGGGGTTGTGGAGAGTGGAGGCAGAGGAGACAACCCTGTAGAAGCAGGAATTCACCCCCCACATGTGTCAGTCCCCTGACCACCCCCAGCCCACTGAGAGGCCCCTGCCCGAGGGGACCACAGTCATGACACCCTGCACAGGACCTAAAGCCTCCCACCACCGCCTTCCTCCCAGGCCTAAGCAATGGCCTTCTTCTCCTGCTGATAGCTCCCCAGAGGGTGGAGGGTGAGGGAATTAATAGCACTTAAGTCTGTTCTGAAGGTGGGTGTGGGCTGGGCCCCATACTGGCGCCCACGGACAGGCCCCGTGCAGCCTGCATCCTCCTGATGGCCGCTGAAGCCGCCTCTGGAGCCAGGTGACTTATGGGCCTGCACGGGCTGAGCGGAATCCATCTTCCAGCTCCCAGTGGCTGGGAAGTGACAGCACTAACCTCTCTGATTCACCCCAGACCTCCAGGCCCACAGAGGCCAAGGCCAAGAGGGTGGGGCCTCAGAACACACGGTCCCCAAAGATGCCTGATCACCATGATGAGAACTTGCCCTTGGTTTACAGAGGCCCAGAGAGGGCTAGCTACTTGCCTAGGGTCACACAGAGAGTCTAAAGATGAGGATACAGAGCTGGGGCTGAGGGACCAGCAGGAAACTTTGTTAATGAGGACCTGAGCTCGACTCCTGTTGACCGTGGACAAGTCCCTCACGGTGCAGTTTTCTCTGAAGGGGGGATGGTAATAGCCCCTAACTCAAAGCAATGTGAGAATTCAATAAACTAACGCTTCGGAGGCCCTCAGCACAGTATCCAGCACACAGTAGGCACTAAGTAAGTCATAGCAACTTCCAAGACCCCACAGGGATCAAACCTGCCTTGTTATTTCTCGAAAGTGGAATAGAGACAGCAAGGGCCTGAGTCCCAAGAACGGGAGCCCAGGGTCCCCAGGAGGCCGGGCAGACTCAGGGCCCAGGCGAGATTTCTTGGACTTGCTGCCACCAAGTGCCATGCTTGCTCAGCTGGGAAGAGGGGAGATCAACCCCCGGCTCCACGCTTCAGAGAGTTGGGCCTGCTTTGTGTGCTGGGCTGGGCTCCTCTGCCCTCTTCAGCCACTTCCTAGTTTCCAGATGCCAAAGGAACTGGCAAAGGAGGTGGCGGGTAGGTGTCTTCTGGACAGGAGCTTTTGAACATGAGTGGTCATCACCAAGGTCACCTGCATCCCCCCACTTCCTAGAGGTAGCTATACCTTGTCACTCACTGAGAGATCTGGACAAAAATGTTGAGAGGACTGAACATTCTGACGTAGGTGGTCATCAAGGTAACAGGAACTGGCCTAGTTCTCCGCTGGGGCTGAATTCTTGCCCTCCAGGTCCTTAAACACCCAGAAACTCTGTCCTAAGGTTTTGGACCTGGGGTGGGGATGGCTTTCTGGCTGCTGCAATGCTATGCATTCTTGGAGGTGGGGTGGGGTGGGGTGGGGGTGGAGGGAGGGCAGCTGTGGCTCCAGCCACCTTTCAGCAAGTGGAATTCCCACCTTCCAGCCCTGGATCAGGCCTTCAAGGGTTTCTCAGGCTACCCTCATGTCCCAACTTAATGAACCTGGGCCACTTTGATGACGAGGGGTTGGGGCTCCCTCCCACAGGAATGTGCTGGGACCGTGCCTCCCTGGTGTCCCTAGAGGTCTGGAAGTCTTTCATACCATCCACCCTCCCCAGGGGACGCTCAGCTGAACCTGTGTGAGAGCGGTAGCAAAGTAGCAGTGTGGTAACAGTCCACGTGACAGGTCGAAGGACTGAGGCCCAGAAGGAAGTGCCTAATGGCATAGCGAGGCAGCATTTCCCATGGGAAAATCAAGCAGGCTCCCGGCATCCTCCCTCCGTCCCCCAGCCCCTGTGGCCCTGAGCTGCAGTCCTCTGAGCCCTCAGGAATTCAGGCTGAGTTTGCTGGCTGTCAGAATACTGTAGCCTTGAGAATGACTTCAGGGCTGGCAAATTCATTTTGCCTCTTCTCCCTCCGGTGCTGGAAGGAGTGATCTCGCCGGCCCTGAAGGAGTTCAAGCCGAGGTCAGAGAAGCCCTCTGAAGGATGTTCTAAAATGGGGGTTGGGGGGATGGTACTCCGGCCTGCTCCCGCGTTGGCCCAGGGTCCGCGCTGATCACTGCCCAGGAGGCCGGGGGCGATCCTCGAGTCTGCGTGGCACATCCGCGCTCCCAAGCGGGCCTCGTCAATCAGACAGCGGCTCTGGCCGGGCCAGGATGTCTTCCGCTAGTCTCAGGCCCCGGGGGAGACCCCCGCCTCGGCTGTCTCCGGGTGCCCGCCCACCCCACCACCCGGCGGTGTCATTGTTCTCTGACGTCACGCTTTGGCCCCGCCCCTCGACCCCCACCCTCCCTCCCCATCTCCGGCTTCAGGCGCCCGAGACCCTGCAGCCTCCAAAGCCCCGGCCGACCAAGGCTCCCCCCGCGGCCCGACCGGGGCTGCGCCCCCTTGCGCTCTCCCCAACTTGCCTTTGTTATTCCAGCTCCCTTCCTCGCCTCGCCTCCGACACCGCGGCGGACTGCAAAACGCGGAGCGTGGAGCCGCCACCACACCTGGAATCCGAAGCGGGAGCCGGGCCGAAGCCTCCCCAGCTTGTGCGGGGAGGGGAGTGCGCGCGTGCGCGCGTGTGTGTGTCCAACCCGGGCTGCGCGGGTGCTGATTATGATTTGGGACTGAGGGTACCGCAAATCATGAGTAGGGGGGGCTTGGGGAAGGGGTGTGGAAGAGAACGTGAGGGGATGTGTTTGTATGTGTACATGAACGTGAGGATTTAGTGCACAGGGAGATGTTTTGTTTTTTGAATGTATGTGGGTTTGCACTGGTGTGTGTGTGTGTGTGCGCGCTTGCCGTGTACACGGGCATTTTTGTGAGCGAAAGTGTACGTGTGTGGGTGCGTGTGCGTGTGAGAGCGTGTTTGTAATACTGAGTGTGGGCGCGAATGTGTGTGCCGTTTGTGTAGGAGTTTCCGTGTGAGGGGCAGCGGACGTGAGCCAAAGTGGGCGCGCACTTAGATGCTCTCAGGCGTGGGTCTGACAGGGGAACCCCGCGACCGGGCTCACCCAAGTAAGCCTTGTGAGTGCCATCGCTCTCCGCGGCTCCTGGGACAGTGCACAGCCCTGGGCCGGGATCCCGCGGCCCCCACCCCGCCCGCACACATTGGGCCCGGGACGCTTCCCGCCGGGCCTCGGGGAATCCAAGCGCTTTTGGACCGCGCAGGGTGCCGGGGACAGACCGTGCGCACCGCTTCTACCCAGCGCTCTAGCCTACCTCAACATTGCCCTTGGCGGGGAGGGGAAGGGTCCTCTGCTCGCCCCACCCGCCAGCCCCCGGGCTTTAGGAGCAATCCCAAAGCCTCCTCCAACGGAAGTCTTTGGCAATCTCGTTAGCAACTCGCTCAGCCCCAGTTCGGGTACCTGACAGCTTTCGCGGCCCCAAACGCACCCCAGTCGGGGGCTTGAGAGCAAAGCGGGGGACACTCCGGTGAGACAGGTGATTTTAGCCCCCTCTCCAATGTGACCCTCAGCATTTCTCTCCTGCTCCAAACTTGCTGGAGCGGGTGGGGGTGGGGTCGCGGTTGGTGGGGGAGCGGCCAGGGAGTAGTGGAGGCAGGAGAGAGAAGGTGAGTGGGAGTGGGTGACGCGCGAAGCCCCATTAGAGCCATAGAGGGGAAAAAGCTTGGAGAGCGCCCAGACCGAGGAGCTGGGAAGAAAGGAAGCAAAAGAGGGAAAGGGAAGGGAAAGGCGAGGGAGAGAAAGAGAGGCGAAAAGAGACAGGGAGAGGCGAGAGCGCAGAGAGCGCTAGGCGAGCGGAGCTGAGCGCTTGGCGGCGGCGGCGGCGACGGCGACGGCGGTGGCGGTGGCGCGGCGCTCCGCTCCTCCCGCAGTTCCGCACCGGCTTTTGCGGCCGGCCGGCGGCGCGGGGCCCTTTGGAAATAGAATAGCCAATGTAATCTGACACTTCAACTTGCTCGGCTCCGGGCGAGTTGATTCACTTACTCACCCCCTAACGCCGAGTTCCTTTTCACTGTCTGTGGACATTAAAAAAGCGAGCGGCGGCTGGCGCCCGGGAGAGCGAGCGGCCGGGCGGCAGGCGGAGAGCAGCGACCGGGCGGCGGAGCGAGCGAGCAGCGCCGGCGCAGCGCGGTGACCCCAGCCCCGGTCGGCGCGGAGCAGAAGCCGGCGCGGAGCCCATCTCGGCGCCCTCGCAGCTCCTCCCGGCCGGAGCCGGCCCTGCCCGGCAGCGGCGGCGGCGGCGGCAGCGGCGCGTCCTCCAGCGGCGGCAGCGGCGCTCGCAGCTCCGGGTAAGTTTGGGGCCAGACCCGGGCGTCCGCTGGCCCCAGGCCTTCCTCCCGCTCCCCGTGGACTCTTGGGGTGCGACTGTGGGGCGCTGGGCGTTAGGGTTTTTCCCTTTAATTTCCGCCGGTACCTGGCGAGCCGGACGAGTGGCCGGCGGCTGGGCTCCGCTGCGCTCTTCTTGGCTACCAGGGGCCAAGGCCCAGGCAACCGGCGAACGCCGGGCTGCGCGGCGCCGTCTTGGTCTGCGCGCGGGGGCCGGGGCTCTTCGGGTGCGCGGGGCGTGAGTGCAGTTGTACGCGCGCGGACCTGGTGCCCGCCTCCTGCCGGCGCGCCTGCAGCCCTGGTTCAGTACACCGGGGGCCGTGCAGGACCGGGATTCGGAAGGGAGGGAGGGAGGGAAGAAAGAAGGAAGGGAGGGAGAGAGGGAGGGAGGGAAGGAAGGACCGGCGTA
The DNA here is from genome assembly GCF_949774975.1 of Lagenorhynchus albirostris. Lineage (NCBI taxonomy): Eukaryota > Metazoa > Chordata > Mammalia > Artiodactyla > Delphinidae > Lagenorhynchus > Lagenorhynchus albirostris. The sequence goes on from NC_083110.1 coordinate 30,353,331, forward strand.
GGATCACCTCGGTTTCCCTCGTCTCCTTTGGAAAGACGCGAAGTTGTGCGCCTGTGTGTAGGGGAACCGCCAGGGAAGGCGCCGGATTTCGTGGCGGCAAGGGGTGGTGGTGTTAAGTTGTGCATCTGAATTTCCAGGGAAAACACACACTTTTGTAAATGGGAGGGGGGGCGCGGTTAAGTTGTTTGTGTGGGAATTGCCCAGGGAGACGCGGCGCACCATACTAGCGGGGAACGCCAAGGGGTGTGTGTAGGGTCTTCCAGTAGATCTTTAGAAGCCCGAGGAACCTTAAGGCCAAAGCCTCGATGGAGCTGCCCCGGCCAAGAGGGCAGCCCAGGGGGAAGATGTGCGTGTGTGCGCGCGCGTTGCAAATACGAAAGTAATTTCCCCGTGTTCTTTTCTTCCACTCCGTCTCCGGCGGCGGCGGCGGCCCCGGGGGAGTGGGAGGCCGGCCCGGGCGGAGGTTGGGGGGCCGGGCCGGGGCTGGAGCTGGGGTGGGGGGCGGGCTCTGGAAGCTTGTTTCACATTCCTGGCGTCTGGGCTGGGTAGAAAACAGTGGGGAGCGCGGCCTCGGCGTCTGGGGCGCGGGCAGCGGGCGCGCGTCGCCCCCTCGCCGGGGACATCTGTCCAGGAAGCCAGCCGGGCGAGGAGAGGGCGCGGCGCGGAGGGCAGGCTCCCCGCCCCGGAGCAGCGGGGGCGCGGGCGAGGGGCGGCCGTCTTCCCCGCCATTGTGCGCCAGCAGATTTTCACGGGAGACTGCCCCGGAGCCGCCGGAGAAGGCCGGGAGCCGGCCTCAGCCCCGGGTTTAAAAGACACTCCAGGAATGTAAACAACCCGAGCGGGAGGGCGGGCGGGCGGGTGCAAGCCAGGGCAGCCGGCCCGGGTCCCCCACCCCTCCCCGGGGGACAGCCCGACAGCAGGGCCGCTCAGCCCGACCCCTCTACCTGCCGCAAACTTTTTCCTCCCTTGCCATCCCTTCCCACCTCGCTCCTCCGGCGGGCCACGGAGCGAGGGCCTCTCCCTGGGCGGGAGCCCAGGGCGCCTGGCACCCGGCGCCTGACCCTGGAGGCCGGGCGGCCCGGCCCCTGCTTGGGTGTCCGGAGTCCCGGCAGCGCCTGCCTCGGAGCCGCAAGCTTCCTGCACAGGCAGTGCCGGAGTAACTGGGGCTCTGTGAGCCTGCCCGCCTGCCTCCCTCCTTCCCGCTGCTCCTAACCCCCGCTCTCCGCCTTCTCCTCCCCCCTGACTGCTTTTCCAATGCCCTGACATGAGGGAGGAAGATTTAACTTGGCAGCGCAAACAAATGTTCTCTCAGAGGTCCTCCAAGAAGCTGGCGGCTGAGCTGGCAGGGTGAGGGCACTGCTCGGCCAGCCTTTTCTTCCTCCCTGCTCTGCCATGGCCATTCGGAGCCCCCTGGGTGGACAGCCCAGGGCATGGGAGAGTAGGGCCCAGCCCCACAGATTTAAAAGGGCAGGGGGAAGCCACCTCTGGAAGCTCCTGGCTTGGCACTGGGCAGGAGCTGCCCGGAGTTATCTTCTGGTGCCAAGGGTTTTCTGGAGGGTTTTCTTGAGCAACAGTTTGTCTCCTTGCTGCAACCCCGGGAACAGGGCCTGGTAGACCATAGGGTTAGCCAGTGCCGTCTCCTCCTCCCTCGTGGGTGTGAAGACAGGCTCCTTACACAGGGCAGGGCAGGAGGCCAGAGGCTGTTCCCAGAGGTGCCTGGGTTTGCTTATTATTGTTTCTTGAAGGTAGAGAAAAAGAGGCAGGCGCTGCAGCTGGAGAATGGGCAGCTTGGCTGGTGATGAAGTCTGACTAGCCTTTGCTGGCGTTTGTAGCGTGGTCCCGGGAGTTTAAAAGTTGCTCTCAGGGAAGTTCAGATGAGGGAGCAAATCCGTAACTTTCTGTGTCCCGGCTGCTTTTTGAGGGGGTCCAGGGAATTCCTGGCCCCTCACTTGCCCGCTGCCTGCCCCTCGTGGCGCAGTTTGTGAATATGCCCCAAGCCTTGTGCTGACCTTCCTCTCTTCAGGTTGAAGATATTGAAGCACCAGCATCAAACAAAAGACACATTGAAAGCCGAATCTGCCACAGAGCACGTGTGACTTTGGGGCCAAGGGAATGCATTGGGAGGGCGATGCTGTTTTCTTCTGAGTTTTGTGTTTTCGGCCGGGTTTTTTTTCTCCAAAAGGACAGAAGCATCTCCTTGTCCCAAGTCACAAGGATATGAAATGCTGTTTTCACATGTAAATCTCAAAACTGTAGACTTCTGAGTTGGTGGCAGTGACTGTGGTGGCTAGGGGGTGGTGGGGATTGAGCGGTAGGGAGTTTTCAAGAGTTGTAAATGGTTTTTGGATTGGGGTTTTGAGGCATTCAGGGTATGGCTCACAGAGAAGAGTTGGGAATAAGTAATTGTTGGACTTATTGGAAACTTTGATAACTAGTCCTGTCTATGCAAAAAAAGATTGCTGCCTTTTTTATGGGGACAAATGTCCCTTTTTTCTCCTAAGGAAGGGGAGAGGAGGAGGAGCCTCATTCCTTTCTCAGCCAGGAGCAAAGAAAGGTCCAGAGACTTGGGGTTTCTCTCTCTCTCTCTCTCTCTCTCTCTCTCTCTCTCTCTCTCTCTCTCTCTCTCTCTCTCACACACACACACACACACACACACACACACACACACACGCCTAGTGACAGTAACACAACATTGTCTCCATCCCTGGTCCCCAGAGATGTGCCCCAGCCTAGGACAGGTGTACACCATCAATGGAAAATTGCAGAGGGAAGGACCCAGCTAAGAGCTGCAGACTTCACTTTTTTCCTGATTGACAGAGATCGGGGTGGATAAGGAAGGAAGACACTTGGAGGCCTGCTGTGTCCCAAGAGTTTTGTCGTGAGAGTACCCGTGTGTGAAGCCACAGATACTGAGTTCTCTAGCCTCGGCCAGCATCCAACAGGCAGTTGTGACCCTAGTCTCACGGAGAGATGTTGCTGTAAGAAATTCAGGCACCAACAAGTCAATTTCCAGAAGCTTCTCTGGGCACTCTGTCACAGAACCAGGAAGCCGGGCCTGCCAGGTCCTGAGTCCCATACTTTTCATTCATAACTTTGCTCCCCAGGGCCCTAGCCTGGCTCCTATCACCACCTCATCTTTATGAGGTTCCTTAGGTTTTGTGTGGACAACAAAGGCCGGGCTGCTGTAATTACCCTGAACCCTGCTGCAGCCTTGCCTGGTGACTGCTCTGACTTCTCAGCAGGACACAGTGGCTTCTGTCCACGCCCTCTAAGGAGGGGGGCTCTTTGTCCCTAGAGCTCTACCCTGAGGAAAGGGGGAGGCAGAGCCTGTGTAGGCTGGAAGCTCCAGGGGTGATCTGGAGGTTGGACACTGCCCTCAGGGAAGATGAAGGAAGGCTGAGAAAACCAGTCCCAAGCGCAGGCTATGAGGAAAGAGTCCAGAAACCCGTCACGATTATGAAGGCGTTTGCTATTACCTGAGGAGGTAGGGCAGAGGTGTCAGGAGGCTGTAGCTGACTGGCTGCTTTGGGCCCATAGCTTCACTCAGCTGGGCCTCAGTCTCCACATCTGTAAAATGGGCCCAAGGGCAGGACACCCGCCGCCCTGCCCCCCAATCCTACCTGCTTGCTGTGAGAATGAGGCAGATATGGGCGTGAGATCCCTGGGTGTGTGTCCCCTGAAGGCCTGGCAGGCTCTGGGTACAGAATGGATGAGGCACAAAGGGGTTGGATTGGAGGTGCTAGAAGCATTTTCCAGAAACTGCTCTCCCATCCAAGGCTACCTCCCTGGCAGCTTATTGTCCAGCCTTGGCTTGCATGCTCCCCATGACAGGGAGTTCACTACCTTAGGGCAGTTTTTGCCTTTGGTGGACAGTTCTGACTATTGGTGTGCTCAGCTGCATGCCTTCTGGAAATCAACCTCTCCTGACCTCTCTGGGCTTGAGGAGCTGGGGATTCTCCAGACCACAGACTTGTACTTTCCTGGATGATCCCAGATTCAATACCAGTGCCCGGGCAAGCCACACCCCTGTGGGGTGGGAGGACGCCCTTCAGATGGCTGCTTCCAGCCCTTATTGGGAGTGGCCTGTGGGGAGTAGGAGAGGGTCTGCCTGAGGGGCTCACTGTTACCTGTCTGTGTACCAGCTTTCCTCCTGGCACTTTCCTTGGATCGGGTAGGAGGAGAAGGAAGGAGGTAGATAGCAGGGGGTGGGGTTGGGTCAGGGGCCCAGCACCGATCTCACAGATACTTCCTGAGAGTCCACAGTGTGAGGACCGTGGCCTGTGAGAGACCCTGAAATGTGTAAGACAGTTCCTGTTCCTTAGGAGCTCACAGTCCAGCAAGGGCAGGAAGATCAGTCCAAATAAATAATTAACCAGCACCAGCCGGCTGCCTGCCACGGGGCGCACGATGACAGCAATAGCCACAGCCCCTCGCCTTTGTGTGGCACCTGGTGGGTTTAGAAGCGCTCTCCAACTTTGCTTAACCCCGAGAACAGCAGCGGAAGCTAGCTACTATTTGGAATTAGCCCCATTTAGCAGAGAAGAAGACTGAGGTTCCGGGAGGTGAAAGGACCTGTGTCTCAGCCAGGAGTCAACCCCAGGCCTTACAGACGCCAGCTGTGCTACTGCCTTCGCAGTCCACCAGCAAGGCGGGGACAGGGATACAGAAATCCACGTGGACCCCGAGAACAGGGAATCGGGGACTGAGGCGGAGGTGGAGGAGCTGCGCCCAGGAAGGGTCACGGTGGGGCCTCACTCGCTCTTCCCGTTTGGCAGCACGCGGCCCATGCCCCGAGCAGCTGCACCCTTTTCTTACGGCACAGTGTCTTACAGCCAGAGCTTGCTCTGAGCCCCAGATCCTGTCATGACTACCCAGGGCGCACGTGTCTGTGCATGGGGCTTCATCCCTGGCCCTGGAGCAGGAAGCAGAGATGTTTCCAGGCCCCAGATCCCCGTGCAGCCCAAGGCTCTTCCCTGGGCTGCGATGGTTTCTATAGGTGCAGACGTTGGCTCAGCCTGCCCCTTCTCTGACTGAGTCAGTCCCCAGGCCGTGCCGGGTAGCCGCCCTGTAGGGGCCCTTGAATTCCTTCTGCCCCTTGACACTGCCCGCCTGCAGGCCAGGCCCCTGGCCCGGGTTTTCTGGAGCTCATCTGAGTGCCACCCCAGGACAAGGCTGCAGGTGGTGGTGTCCAGAGCAGGGAGCAGCCGGGCAGGCTGAACTGGCAGCTCCCCAGGAAGCCTGGCCCAGCCTGGCACACCTGCACAGGTAACGCCTGTGGCCCAGGAGGGCCCCGGGCCCCGCCTGTCAGGCCCAGCTGCTGGGGTTACTGCAGGATCGTGTTGGGGGAGGCCGGGGTGTCTGAGCTAATTAGATTTCTTAGATTTCAATGCTCCCCTAATCCTGTTAGCCCGGCTGTAATTGTAACCACTCAAAGGTTTCAGCCGTGGCAGGCTGTTGAGGACAGACGGTGTGGGGACTCTCCTAGGCCCCAGCCCCCAGCCTTAACCAGCCGGCTGGGGACTGGGGACTCCCTTCCCAGGTCTCCGGGGTGGAGGCCTGAGTGATGTAGGTGTTGTGCTTTTCTGTGGAGCTTAGCATTGCAGACTGTCACAGCAGGCATGGCCCTTAGACATCATCCAGCGCAAACCCTTCACTGTACCAGTGGGGTAACTGAGGCCTGCAGACGGATAGGGACTGGCCTAGGGCCTGGATGGCTGGTAGTGGCAGGGTGGCAGGGACTTCCGTTCTGGCTTTGTAATCTTTGTACCTGGAGACTTCAGGGCAGGTTTGGAATTGTCCAGGGGCTAGTAAACCCTCCAGAGAAGTCTGCTTCCAGAGATAGGGGCTGGAGGGATTCATTTGTCTCAAAGCTGGCTCCCCAGTTGGCATTACCTGTACACAGACACAATACTGTGGCCTCTGCTGGCCAGGGTTTCTGCCGAGGACTCAGGCCTGCCTCTCCCAGGGCTCCCAGATATGGGGGCTTTCTCCCTCCTCTCCCACCAGTCTGTCCCAGATCCTTCATTGCTTGGAGGGTCCACCTCAATGCAGATTAGAGCCTTGCCAGAAAATAACAGAGCTAATCTGAATGTTGGGGGTGGGGTGGGGGCGTGTATGTCATTTAAAATATAGTCTCTTTGTACTTTCAGTGGCTCTTCTAAAATTATTTTGGAATTATTTTGGTGTCTGTCTTAAATGGACACTGCACCCACTTTCTATCCTTTCTTCTACCCTGTCCCCATTCTCATTCCTCAGCATCTCTAGTCATTCACCCACAGAGGTTGGCGCTTGCAGGGGAGGGGGGCGGATGGCTGTGATGCCTTCAGAACCCCTTACTGGGAGCTTCCCACCCAGCAGTCACGTCCTGTCCTCCTCTTCACTCTGGAGCAGTGGGAAGAGATGTTTGAAACCTCCTTCTACCCTGGAAGCTCCCTGCCTGTGTGTTGCACCCTTAAGCATGTGGTGTAGAATTGATGGGCCATAAGGGTTACCTGGTCTGACTTTTTTTTTCCAGTCCGGGAAACCCAACTATGGAGAGAAACAATTGGCTCTATCCAAGGGCAACAGCGAATTAGTGGCAGAGCCAGGCCTGGAACCCTGTCTCTCTAGCCCATTAGTTCATTAAACATTTATTGAGCACCTATTGCTGGCCTGGTGCAGCCCCGATAGCCACCCTTTGGAGCTCAGAAATGAATGCTGTTGCACCTTTGACTTGGAAAGGGCCAGATGAACCTGGGGAGGACATTTTCAGTCGAACCCCCAGATCCTGTGCCGTTGGAGAAGGATGGGCAATGGAGCCCCAACCCAGCAGCATATTTCTTGAAAGGTAATAATAGTCTGGTTGCATTGGAGATTTGAGGGAAGTAAAGCAGAAACCCTTTAGGGAGGGTACAAGATTTCTCATCTGCCCAGGGCTGTTTAGCCCAAGGAGATGGGTGGCTTCCTCTGCCTGTCCCCCAGCCCCACCCGGCCCTCTGAGGGCTGACTTTTGTCCTTTGTAGAATGGCCTGCTAACACTTCCTCTGTGGATGGAGAAGAAGCAGGGAGGGAGCCCGGTCCGCCATGGGAGTCACCCGTGTCACCTCAGGACGAGGGAGGAGAGCCAGGTGCCTGGGCCTCACCCCGTGTCCAGGCTTTTGTCCAAACTCCAGTCCTACTCCCTGGTAGACCTTGGCCAAGACTAGGAAACCTGGCGCTCGGCTCAGCCCAGGTAGCGCTCTGGCTGAGGGACAAATGGGGCACACAGACCTCTGGGGAAGGGTCCTGAAACCCTTTGGCACTGGCAAGTGGAGAGGGCCCTTCTAGGTCTCTGTCCCACCTTCCTGTTTTGCAATGGGGAAACCCAGAGCCCAGAGAGGTAAAGGGACTGGCCACACATCACACAGCGAAATGGATCCCTTGCACCAGAGTGTCTCATTGAGGGGGCCTGAGTGTTCTGGGTGCGGAGGGGTGGACTTTTCTTATTGATGTCATTATTTTGGTGCTTCTGCTGTTTACATCTTAAAACAACTAACCAAAGTCCTCCGTAAATATCCTAATAGCCAGCATTTCTTGGGCAACTCGTTTGTTTTGGGCTCTTATACTGCCTGGGATCAGCTCTCAGCTCCACCCTCTGTGACATCTGTGACTTTGGGCAGCTCCACAGCTGCACAACAGGCTCACTAATAGTATAAAGAGAACATATTACCTTTCCCTTAGTGTGAGAAGATGGAGCACATGCAGGGCCTGGCACATAGTAAGTGCCCAAGACACGGCAGCCTCCGTCATTGTCATGGCCATTGCTTCCCACGACACCTGGTCAGCTGTTAGCACTGCGTTAACCTCCGACTGACCGACAAGGACACTCAGGTCGGGGGGATTGCCCAGGGTCACCTGGTACTTCAGGACCGGCAAAGGCAGGCTTGGGATCCAGGCTTCCTGACACCTGCCATTCTCCCCTCTGTAGCAGGAAGGGCTGCTGGGACATCTTGGAGAGGCCCCCTGTGACAACCCAAGTTTTCATTCGCCCTATCAGGGAAGCCTGTTCCCCTGGGAGAGATGTTCTGAAGGTGGAGACTTAACCTGGGTTCCTGCCTTGGAACCTCACCTTCCTCACCCGTAAATTGAGGCGAGGGATGAGGCGAGGCGTCCCTCGCAGGCTTTTCCCCGGTGGAGAAAAGGAGAGGATGGAGGGGCTGAGCCTTGTCCATTGTCAACTACTGTGCAGAATCACAATGGATGGTAACTGACTCTGGGACCTTAGGCCAGTCACGGATGCCCTGAGCCTCAGTTTCCTCACCCGAAAATCCTGAGCTGAGACCACATCCAGGTTTCCCAGAGTGGGTCCTCGGGAACACCGGTCCACAAAAGGAAGGACAGATGGCAGAGCACACCCTGTCCTGGGAAATCACCAGCCCCTTTGCCTCACCCAGCGTTTCCCAAGCTATAGGACACTCCTCCAGTCTCCCTTTTTAATGCAAAATCACTATTAGAGACACCAGTGGACCATCCTGGGAAACGTGCAGCTGGGTGGTCACTTCCAGCTCTGGCATCTGCAGCTCAGCCGGCCCAGTGGATGGTTTCCCTGCTGAAGAACAGCCTTTCCCGAGGGATGCCTACGATGGGGAGGACGAGGACGGCTTCCTTGTGGACAGAATCCCCGCCGGCCTGCCCTCTTGGCGGTTCTACCTGACTTCTACCCCCTTCAAGCCTGCAGGTCTCTGTCACTTTTGCTGGCCTCCTTTTCTTTTATTGTTACCAGACCACAAATCCGTTTGTGGTTGGGCAGGCCCCAAAGCAAGGCCAGCTTGGCAGAGGGGTGGGGCCCCTGCCATGTCCCTAGAGATCGGCCTCAAAGACCTGCCAGCGGTGAGGCAGGAGGGGCCTCGTACCCGACCTGCGGGGGCCCTGAGCCTGCGTGCACACCTTGGCAATTATGTCTTTTTCTGGAGAGATATGGTCCCCAGCTTTGTTCCCATCCTTGAATGACTTTGGACACCTGAAAGCAGTGTAAGAACCACAGCCTTCATCCAAGGGTCTAAAATTACCCTGGCCCTGGAGTGAGCATGACTGTTGGGTCGTTTTTCCCTTCCTCCTGCCCACAAACCCCCTGATTCCCACTCGTTTTTGTGTGTCCCTTCCGTAGTCTTGGAGGCATTTGTGTTTAAACCCCTGTTCCTAATCCAGCCTGACTTTGGGCTGATGAGGAAAAGAGGCCGAGGGAGGGAAGGGACCTGACCAAGGTCACTAACAGCGGTAGGGCCCCCGGGACACAAAGCTTGGCACAGGGACTGGGTGGCCCCAGGGGGTGGCCTCTTGTGCCAGCCAACCTCACTGCTGAAACCATTCCGTCTCATCCTCTGTCAGCGCCAGGAGTCAAAGTCCCCAGAAAGAGCTAGGGATTAGGGTGAAGGGAGCCAGGTCCCGCCCACTCCCTCTTCTAGGAAGGCTGACCAGGACTGGTTTAGGGCTTACCTCCTCTGGGTCAGGAGGCCAGTTTCAACCATGCTTGCTGCACTGCCTGTTTATCCTGCCCCGGTTAATGTTTCCTCTTCCTGGGCCGAGGGGCCCAATGGCATTTACTTATAGAGGAGTGCGCTGTGCCTTCAGGATGCCTCGCTGGTATGAATCAGCTGTGAGCTGTGGGTGTTGTGCTGCTGTCAGAGAGGGCGAGGCGGCCTGGGGCCCTGGGGAGAGCCCTGGGCCTGAGCTGGGTTCCCATGCTGGCAGGCCCACTCTGTGACTGTGGACGTGTCACTTTCTCTGGGCTTGCACTCCTCTTGTCCCTGACTCTGTGGGATTCTGAGGAGTGGGCTCTGTGGCTGGCAGGGGGCGAGTCAGGGGGCTCCTTGGCTCTCAGCCTCCCTGCCCAGTTCGCTCACCACCACCCCACCTCACACCCCGAGTTCCAGGACCCCCCTGTGTTTCTGATCCTGGAAAAAGGGAGGAAACCTCAGGTGTGATTTCTTGCCTGGTGTTTGGTAATGGGGCCTGGCTGTGAAAGGAGCTTCCCTGAAGCTGTGAGCTCAACACTGATTTATTTCCTGCAACAGGACTGCTTTGTGATTCCTCCCACCCCGGCCCGGGTTGACACCTTCATTTTTGTGCGTGAATTGTCTGTGAGGCTGATTTCTATAGGCAGAGGAGTGGGACTGCTTTGAAGGTTGGAATCCTTGTGGGCACCAGAGTTCTCAGCGTTTTCTGCCTTGTGGATGGCTGCCCTCCTAGCCAGCTCCCTAGAGGTGTGGCCGTCCAGCCAGTGTGATGGTCCCTCAGACCTCCCCCTCCAGGGGCTCTGGACGCTACTATGCCAGGTATCCGTGGGACCCTTGGTTCTCAGGACTGTGAGGGAGCTTGGCGGCCACCTCATCTGGTGCCTTGTTACACAGATGACCTCCGGCCCTTCTGCAGCATCCCCAGAGAGCACCCTCTGTCATGGGCTTGCACACCTCCAGGGACGGGCCACTCCCTGCCTCTCAGGAGCTTCCTCCATCTAGGAGGTTCCACCTCGTGTGGAGCCTGGAAGGATGCTTCCTGCTAGTTCTCTTCTCAGGACAATGCAGATATGGGGAAGTCAGTTCTCGGGAGCTCCCTGCCATACTCCACGTCATGGGTGTATCCCCAGAGACTTCTTGCTAGGCTGAGTCCGAGGCTGGAGTGGGCAGAATGGGCTTCCTGAAAGAGGTGGCCTTTTTCGATTCCCTGGGCCTCCTTATTATCTCTGCCTCTGGTAAGAGCCTGGGCAGCTTGGAGACCTCAGGCCTGACCTGAAAATGGTCTAACCCAGGTCGTAAGACATGGATCTAGGCTGGGGAGGTCCTAAATGTGGCTCAGTAGGGTCTGAGGGAAAGAAAGTGGCCTGGCATCTGCTCTTCAAGGGTCAGACATACCCGATGGTTTGAGAAGGCTGTCTTCCTAGCCTCTCCCAGCAGGCTCACCTACCACTGGAACTGGGGTCCCTTTCTAGGAGGATAGCCAGGGGGCTGTGTGTAATACTCCCTCCCTGTCTGCTTCCATCCGCCTCCTCACCGAGCCCCTCTCTGTCCCCTGCCACTCTGTCAAGGGGACATCCTGCCTAAGTGTCCCAAGGCCCCAGAGACCTGGGTGTCTGCAGAGAGCACTGGACGTAGAGTCAGAACTTCTGGCACTGCCACCCACCGACAGTATCCTCTGAGGCTGTCACAAGAGTCAGAGGGGAGGGCCAGCACTTTGCATGCTGTGCAGTGTCATGGCGTCGGGGAGGGCAATGTTTTATTACCATGTGCCTTGATGACAGTGTCAGCACAGAAAGGCCTTGGAGATTATCCAGGCCAACCCTTTCATTTAGCTGCTGAGTCTGACCCCAGAGGGTACAGAGGCCTCCCCGGGGTCACAGGGCAGTCTGTGGCAGAGCTGGAGCTAAAACCCAGGCATTCCGACGATCCGCCAGTGCCCATCCTCTGCCTTGTCACTTGACAGAAACCCTTTGCTCCAGTGAGACCCGGGGAGAGGTCCCTTGTGGCTGTGGCGATGGTGCGCCTGGCTTGCCTGGGATTTACCATCTTCATCTCACAAAGCTCCTGGGCCTCGTGTCTCTGGCTGTGCTCATCAGAACCTCTGGGCCTGGGGGCAGGCAGGTGTTCCCTGGGGTCTTCATGGAGATAGCTGGCTCCCCCAGCCTGGGGCCCTCGCCTGGGGCTGCTGCCCTATGACAGTGTTCTCCCCTTCACTTCCTGGCTCTGACAGGGCTGCCCCACACTCTGCCAGCCATCACCTTGGGTGGAAACGGTCTCCAGGAGCCCACCTGAGACCCCTTGCCCAGGTGTCTATTCTAACTGGCTGCAGGATGTTACCCTGGCCTGGGACCGTGGGTTGAATCTGTGGCCCTAGTTTCAACCTGGTTTGATCCTTCCTGGGGCTCTGAAGACCCAAAGATGCCCAGACTGTTGGAGCAGGAGGGACCTGGGCAACCAGCTTATCTTATCCCTGTCTCATGCCCATTTCCCAGAGTAGGAGACTGAAGCCCAGAGAGGGAAGGAAGCTGGCTGCAAAGCCAGCAAGATGCTAACTCCTCCCGCCCTAGCCAGCCTGGCCTCCTTCCATCCACTGCTCCCTGAGACTGAGTCCTTGGGCTGCTCAAGTCTAGTGTGTATGGAAAGAACTATTGAAGACCCTTAGGCCAGGCCCTGCTTCCCTTCCAGGTCTGGGAGCCTGTGCACTGGGAGGGCAGCACATTTTTCCTGCTGGTGGGTCCTTAGGCCAGCCTGAGAACAAATTTTCCTGGCTGGTCTGGAAGCCTCGAGTGTTCTGCCCCTGAGGGAGCAGGGCCTGGGATCTTTCTGTGCCTCCCCTTACCCAGCTCTCCAAGAAAGATGGATTACTTATTCATTTATCAATTTGTTGAGCACCTACTATGTGCCAAGAACTATTCCAGGCCCTAGGGATATAGTGGTGAACTTGACAGAGGCCTTGCTGCATTCTCCTAGGTGAGATAGTCAGCAAGTCTACAACTTTATGTATGATGTCATGCTGAGTTATGATAAGTGTTTTGAAGAAAAATAAGTGAGGATGAGGTGATATAAGGAGATGGGAGAATCGGGGTTGTTTAGATGGAGTGATCAGGGAAGGCTTCTCTGAAGAGACTACATTTGAGCAGATATCTCAGGGAGGTAAGAGAGTGAACCCCATGAACATCTGGGAGAAGAGCATTCCAGGCATACGGAACAGCATGTGCAAAGGTCCTGTGGCATGCTCTAAGAAAGGCAGGGAAGCCAGAGTAGCTGGATGGAGTGGGAGGAAGATAGGAGAGGAAGTTAGCAAGATGGTCAGGGACCAGGTCGCAGAGGGCCTTATGGAGCACGGGAAGGGCTTCTGACTTCATGCTCAGTAATTTGGAAGCCACTGGAGGATTTTAATTAAAGGACTGAGACTATCTGGTGTACCTTCTAAGAAGATCCCTCTGCCTAGTGAGCTGAGAATAGACTCTAGGGGACAAGGGTGGAAACAAGGAGACCAGCTGGGTAGCTTTTACAGTAACTCACATGAGGCTGCTGGTGGCTTTGACCAGAATGGTCAGTGGACCTAGTGAGACAGAGTCAGATCCTGGATGTATTTGAAGGTTGACCGAGGTTATGCCTAGAAGCCCATTGGGAATGCCTGCCTACCTCTGCAAAACAGGCTGAGGGCTGGGACTGGAGAGCTGGCCCAGATCTCCAAGTCCTGTGGGAGGACTTTTTTTGTGCTTGTCACCTTCCATATAGCTATAAGGTGTCCATTTAACAGTTGGAAAAACAGAGGCATGGGGAGGTGTTTGTCACACCCTAGTCACACTTGTGATTTTGCCATTCTGCATTTGGTTTCCATCGTGATTTTCTTCCATTCATCTCCTCCACTTTCACGCTCTCCACTCTGTGCACTGTCCCTTTCTAATGTGCCATCACCCTCAAGCCCTGGGACCTTTGCTTTGCCTATGTCAGTTCCTTCCCCAATCCTATCTGGTTAACTCCTCTGCATCCCTAAGAGCCCAGCTCAAGAGCTGCCACCTCTGACCTCCCTCCCCTGACATTCTCAGACACTAGGGTAGGGATTTCTTCCTCCACTGAAAATTCTCCTGTTCCTCTCCCTCCTGCCCTCCATTGTTGGGATCAACTGGAACGGGGGCTGGGTCTGTGCCTCCCTTCACACCCCCTCTTTCCGCTCTGTGTCCTTACAGCCTGGCCCAGGGCTGGCACAGAAGAGGGAACACAAACATTTCAGTGTATTCCTGGAGCAGTAGCTAGTCACTATGGAAACAAGGAAGTGTTGCAACTTCCCTAACTTTTGAGGCTGGGGTCACAGAGGGCAGCTCTATCTCGGCCCCACGGGATCTACCCAGGATTATCATCCTGGGATTCTTATTGATTCAAAGTCACCTTCAGCAGGTCCTTTCCCATCCCTGGGTCTCAGTTTACCTGTCAGTGACATGGGGGCACTGGGACTGCTTGGCCCACCAAGGTCATTTCTGCCCTAACATTCCTTGTTCCTGTGCCTCCAAGCCTGCCTCGTAACCACAGGCAGACCCTTTGTCCCCTCTGGGTCTCCGTTTCCCCATTCTCTTCGTCTCTCTCCTCTAACAGGATAATATGCCTGAGTCAGGCCACTCCAGTATCCCAGAGTTCCCGCAGCCTGGGAGGCCCCCGATAACTAAACTGGGATTCGTTTGACTTGCAGGGGCAGCAGGAGGGAAGTCCTGCTTCCCAAGTGGCGGCAGAAACAGCAGGAGGGTGGGTTGCGGGGGAGAAGCCAGGCTGGCTCGCTCTGGTCTGAACCTGTGCAGGCTGCTGGGTCTCCTTGCCTCACCTTGAAGGTGACTAGAGCCGGTGTTTGTCCGGTGGGCCTTGCCTCCGCTGGCCACTGCCTCTCAGCATTCTGGTGCTGAGCAGAGGGCTGGGCCTGCGGTCCAGGGCGGCCCCAAGGCTGCCCGCAGTGGCAGGGTGAGTGGGTGGACAGTGCCTTCTCGCCATGACTCTTCTCCACTTCATCGCTTAGAAGCCAAGAACTGGCTGAGCACAAAACCGCAGCCTGGCTGCCGGCACCCTCCGTGGCCCAGCAGCACTTGGGCAGGGTGGTTCCGAGGCTCTGCCCCAGCCAGACAGGGCTCAGACTGCTGAGGTCGAGGGTCCAAGATGCCGCACAAGGCCTGAGCCTGAGCCAAGTCCGCACCTGCCAGTGGGCTCAGTGGGCAGAGGGCTCCGCTTGTACCAGCCCATCCCAACTCCCGCCTGGCCCTTAGCAGTGGGTCAGTCTTCCCAGCAGGCCCAGAAAGAGAGGAACCCGGGTTGAGAGGGGTCTCTGGATCTGCCTGCTCACCTGTAAAATGGGTGGAGTGTGCCCGCCTCCCAGGGCTGCCAGGAGGGGAGGCTGAGGAAGGCAGTTTGTACCCAATAAACACACTTGTGAGGGTTGCCAGCTGGAGGCAAGAGCAGGCCTTAGCCAGAGGGATGCCCCTGTGAACATCTTTTTCAAGAAATGAAAGCCCGATTTTTTTAAGAATGAGAATCTGGCCTGTGTAGGAGAAGTACATCCCCCTCTGTGTTTAAGTGGTTCCCAGTGGTCAGGGACTCATGTGGCCATCCAGATGTGTATTCCCAGCCTGTCACTGCTCCACCAGTGTCTGATGTTGGGCTGAATAGCTACCCCCAGGGTAGCACTGGGCACTGGAAGGGGCTCTGGCCAGTGTAGGAGACCCATTTCCCATCTCTACCGGGGAGCAGCTTCCTGACCTAGTCAAGGCCCTGGCTCTGTCTGCCCTCGGTTTCCCCATATGTGCATTGAGGCCTCTTCTACCTGGGATACTTCTGGAAGCCTGGTTGAGCATTTGTACCTCCAGGATAGGCAAGACTTTCTGTACCAGCCCCCCCCAAGATTGAATGTGGTCTATCTGACTTCTGCTCACAAAGTTCTCACGTTTGTGAAACAGAGATCTGTCCATGGGGCTTTGGACGTCATCATGTGGCATAAGGTCTCCCAGCCTGTCCTTACCGGCAGGCCTCAGTTTTGTCATTGCCTCCTCCTGGGGGGTCTCTCAGTGCCCCCCTTTACTCCCCCAGCCCTCTGCATTCTCCCTGGGCTGCCACTTCCATGAGGGTACCAGCTGGGTCTCGTTCCTGTATCCCCAGACAGCCTGGATCTGTGAAGGTGTTCAGTAAAGCTCAGATAGATGGATAATGAAATAGAAACCCTCAGCTATCCAGATACTTACGATTTTTCTCAGCACAGAGGTTTCACTCAGCTGTGTTCACTTGCTGGAGTTTTGCTCGGTGTATAGAATCCTTTAAAAGAAATCAAATTTTTAGTAAGCTCCACGGCCAGAATTAGTTTTCTATAGTTTTCGCCAGTCTCTGTCTTTTAAAACTGGTGCTTTCTGACTTGTGTTTTTGCATGTCATTTATTTACCTTGTTTGAGCAGCTAGTTTTTCTTTTTGGATTCCATACAGTAAATAAGCCCACCTCTCATTTTATTTAGATTTCTCATGCCGAAAAGGCAGGGAGGGTTAGTAAACACTCTGCTTTGCCTCTGACTGTGGAGCCTGGGCAGGTGCCTGTGTCGGCACCTCTCTGGGGGAGGTGGACAGGCAGCCAGGGAGCCTGGAGCAGCTGGTGGAGTTCATTGCCACCAGGGAGAGTATCTCTGTGGCCCATGGATGGCACACTGACATGCGGGATCCTTCTCCCCCACACAGCTGAATGCCGAATGAGCCCGCTTCAGTGGAGGAAAATGTACCCCGTGGTACTTCTGTAAGCACAGATCGAGGGCCGTGGTATTGACAGAGAAATCCAGATGCCGGCCGTGAACCCAGCACTGCAGGCGGGAGCGTCTGTTTACTTGAACTTGGCTGAAGGTGTTTCTTGTCTTCCCTGATTTCCTCTTGTCTGGTTTTTGGCCCAGTGCTGCTGGAGTCCCGCCTCATGCCAGGGGAAGCGGTGAACCCCTCTCCCTGGCCCCTGAAAACCTAGGAACCGTTCCTAGGACTGCGACGTCTGATCAGACAGATTCGGTAGAAATTGGTAGCGCAAGGTCCCTCAGGCTCTTGGGGCGCCTGCTGCGTGCTCCTGAAGGTGGAATCTCACGCGGGGCATGCTAGCCAGTATGCCTTCATCTGTCGATGGAGACAGCCCCCTGGCTTTGGAGGGCTGCTGTGAGCATCACCTCTACGGGCTGCACCTGAAACAGGGAACCCGCCCGCCCTTCCCAGGACAGGGGCCAGAGCTGCCTCCTCCTTTGTCCCCCTGCCATGCACATATGTCCATGTGTGTGCACAGGACTTCTGGTTTTCGGAAGGGAGGGGACAGGTGGCAGAGAGACAGGATGAGCCCGAGTGTAATTTTATTTCTGTGGTTCACCTTTCAAGCTGTCACGGTAAATCCATTTTGCTTGTCACTTTGTAAATCATTATGCGGGATTAAGCCTTTTACCAGCTTTTAGGGCTTCTGCAGCCGTCGACAGCCCCACCTCTTCCCCATCCTGCCTTCGGAACGCCCCTCGCTGCTCTGGGCATTGGTCCTGCTGCCGTTTCTTCAGGCGTGGTCGGTTAGAACACCAGTGGGGGCCTGGGAGACAGCTGGCCCATCATTGACTTTAGCCGCCCCATTTTACTGACAGGAAAACAAGCTCGAGGGGAGGGGCAGGGACTCCCAGGCCCAGCGCCCAGGACGCTCGGGTGTTTCTGCCGCCCCTGAAGCAATGGGGAGGGAGGCTGCTGACGGTAACCCGGGGCGCTGCAGATGGAGGGCTTTTCCTCATCCCCTAGGGGGCTTGGAGCGCCCCACCCCGCCATGGCTGTGAGACCCACAGAGAGCTCCAGCTTGGAAGAGGTTTTGAAGGGAGGCAGGGTCTGCTCGGAGCCAGAGAAGAGCCTTCTGTCCCTTCCTGGGGTACAGGGCCAGGGCCACAAGCTTGGGTGACAAGGAGCTGGATGTGAGGGTGTGGTCAGAGGCCCCCCCGCTGGCATGTAGGACCCCCATTTATTTATATCTCTAGACACCCATGCGCTTCTCCAGAGAAGGCTTCAGGGTGGAAGAACAATGCAGCCGTTCGTTGAGATGCTCAGAGCTGCAGACGGTGGCCGGGGCCCACTAGGCCAGGAGCCAGCAGTGTGCGGTGGTGCATTTCCTATCGTCGGCCCATCTGGAGAGGCCTGCTCAGAAAAACAGAAAACAGAAAGGCCCCACCCGCAAGGCCGACACACGTTTAGGGAGCTGAGGCTTCTGGGGCGCTGGCTTTGAGGGGCCGGGGATGTCCGTGCCCCGCAGAGCCCTGACGGGTCGGGCTCAGCCTTCTTTCTCCCTGCCTTTTCCATCAGGGTGGACGGGCTTCCCCCAGGCCAGGGGATTCCTTCTTGTCACTTGGGTTCAGCGCTTCTTCCTGTCCGTCTGTTGGTAGAGGGCTCGGCCTTGGAGGGCAGCGTTCGCCCAGCCTGCTTCCCCCACGCCCCCAGCCAGACCTCCTTTGTCTTGTAACCTGACAGATTAATCACTCGCCTGCAGTTTCAGTCCAGCAGGAGACCGGCTAGAGTGTCTCCTTAGGGTAGGGCCCCGTGCTTGGCATGGTGAGGGCTCCCGATGGAGAGCAGCACCTGGACCAGGCAGCGGTCCCACGGCCTCCCACTTCGCCAGTTGCAGCCCCTGCTAAGCTAGGTGGCAACTGCCTGTTTCTTTCCCCATTTCTAGATGTGAGCTCCTTCTAGAAAGCCAGAGCCCTGTCTCCTGTATCCCCTAGCACGGGGCCACAGGGAGGTGGCGTGGGCAGCGGAGCACAGGCTAAGGCAATATTTCTTGAGCAGAAGGATGGCCAAGCGAAAATCCCGAGTCCCTGACTTCAACGAGTTTCACAGTCGAAATTGGAAACTAAGCCTTGGCTGCCTGGCAGAATAGGAATGATCCATACTGAAAGTGCCAGAGAAATCTGCTGAGAGGTTCCAAGGAGACCTTGAACAAGTGAGCGACGAGAACGGGCTAGAGTAGTCAGGGAGGGCCTCCTGGAGGAGGGGGAACTTAAAGGTGGTGTTGATGACGCAGAGCCTTTAGCTAGAACAAGGCGAAGAGGACAGGGGAGGAAAGGCACTTCTGGGAAGCGGAAAGGCATGAAGAGAGGGAAAGAGGTGTGCCTGCCCCGGGGGTCCGGGGGAGCCCAGCCAGTGCCTGTGTCTTCAGGGGAGTAACCGAGGCCAGGTCTCCAGGGGTGACTGGGACCCCAGTGGGAAGGCAGGGTTGGGAGGGGACACATTCTAGAGGCGAGGGAGGTCAGGGAAGGGCAGTGTTGTAGGAGATTAATCGGGGGGCAGGGTGCTGCTTGGATTGGAGGGGGAGACTGGAATGTGTTGATTACACAGGTGAGTGGAGTCCCTCACCTGCATTTCAGGGCCAACCCACCTGAGCTGGGTGGGAGGGCTGGTGGGGTCAGGGCCTAGGGGGCAGGCCCTTCCTCCAGCTGGGCCCGCCCATGCTGAAGGGGCGAGGAGAAGGTGAGAGCAGCAGGGGTTTCTGTAGGGCCGGGGGCAGGCTTGGCCAGCTACTCCCTGACGGGGTGACATGGCCGTGTGCCTCTGTCCTCAACCTGCAAAGTGAGGAGACTTAACAGCCCCCACCCAGCCTGTCTGCTGGGCTGCTGTGAGCAGTAAATGAGACTGGGAGGCGAAGGTCTTTGGGAGCTGACATCGTCCATCAGGTATCATCCCATTGGGGAAAATTGCTGGCTGCAGTGGCGTGGCCATTTCATGGCTGCTGGTTTCATTAACAACAAGCTGTGTGACCTTGGACTGGTCACTTCCCTCCTCCAGGCCTCGGCTTTCTCCTCTGTAAATGGGTCCATCCTGGTAACCCCTGTCTCCCCAGGTGCTAAGCGTTGCGGTGAATGCATGCCACGTACACCGTTGCTGGCGTTCCCTGCTAGGAGACCGAGGCTTGGGCATCACTCTGTGGGCATCACTCTGTGGGCATCACGTTGCCTGCCAAGCCCAGTTGTCACGACAGCATCGTGATGCCTCCTTGTAAGCCTTGGAACCTCCACCAAGAGCTTCCAGTGCACATCTTGGTCTCTGGTGACTTCTAGGACCGTACTGAGGTTACTTGCACTTCCTGTCCACTCCCTGGAGGCCCCTTGTTAGTCTAGCAGGTAGCAAGCCCTTATCAGTTCCTGGTTATCCCTCAGCAAGCCTTGCGCAAGTTATGTGCCTTTAAGTGATGTTTACGGCTGTTTAGCCCTCCTGACACCAGCTGGCAGAGGGGCGGTCAGATAGTTTGCTTTTCTATAAAACACGGAGGGGTTTTTTTGAGAACAGATTTTGTTTTTCTGATAAAAGAGCCCTTGAGAGAGTGAAGAGAGAGGGTACTGGAAACAGCATTCCCAAAGCTGTTTGAATATGATGCAGGCAGTCGAGGGGCTGGGCGACCAACCAATAGGAGAAAGGCTGCTGTGGGCGCACTTTCCAGTGGGGGCATCTGAGGCTCAGAGAGCAAAAGGGACCATCCTGAAGCCACCCAGCAAGAGTAACTGGGTGGCGCTTCCAAGCTTCAGATAAGAATGGCAACTGTTTTCTTCTCCTTCTTCACCACCACCACCACTACCACCCTATTCAGAAGACTTACTAGGGTTCAGCAATGTGCCAAGCAGTTCACATACATTATCTCATTTAATTCTCCAGCGAACCCTATAAGGAAGGGACTATTTTTATCCCCACTTAACACACACGCGGGCACATGGAGTGATGCTCAGAGGGATTAAGGCCACAGAGCTAGGAACGTGTCAGGGGCAGGATTTGAACACAAGTCTCAGAGCCTAGAACCTTCTCTCCCACTGCTCTCATTGACCCCCTCACATGCCCTGGACGCCTCTGCATGGCCTGTCCCCGGGCCAGCCCCCGTGAAGCAGAGAGAAGACGTCTTCCTCTTTCTAGGAGGTATGGGACTTTCTGTATTGAGGAGATAAAAGAGCCCGTGTGGGATGATTTTTATCAGCTTGAGCAAGCCGGTTTGACATACAGGAGGAAGCCAATTTGCATTTTGGGAAAGAGCTGAGTGTAAGGGCCTCGGTGAGTGCTGGGTGGATTTATAAATAAACAGTCGACCAAGGGCATTGTGTGTTCCCAGCTGTACAATGCTGGGCTCATACTGACACCATAGACCATTCTGCACGTCACAGCTGCCCTTTGGACAGAAAGGGCCTAATTGAGTAAGAGCCCGCTACTAGAAATGCCAAGGAACCCGTCCCCGGACATGGCCTCCCTGGGCACAGGCCAGCCCGGTGAGTCCAGCTGCAGCCGGGCCTGTTTACCATGGCTGCTGGCGTCGCGTGCCAGGTGCAGAGCCCGCCGGCGGTGATAGCCGGGCGGCTCAGAAGGCTGCGAGCTCTGGGGCCGGGCAGCCCGGAGGGAGGCACAAGGGCCAGGTTCCAGGTGTTTGGCCTGGTGGCATGGGGGTTACCCGACAGCCTCCCGTCTGGGTCCAGACCCTCACTCTGCCCAGCAGTCCGTTTGCTTTCTGGAGACTGAATTCTTTGGCCATGAAATTGGTAGTACTCTCTTCCCAGGTTATTTTGAGAATTAAGTGAGGCGACGTTCACAGTAGATTTATCTGTTGTCCCTGCCCTGCCTGGGATAACTGCGTGACCTGGGGCACGTCCAAGGCCCTCTGATGGGGCCTGGGTGCTGGTCAGGGGGTGGGACCCTTGGGCCAGAGGGGCTTCTCCTGCCCCACGGGGTCCAGGAGCTCTGACTCTCAGATCTGCCAGGATTCATACCCTACGTCTTCCAGCTGCGGGACCTCAGGTATTCCGACGTCCCCTCTGAGCACCTCAGTCTTCATGGGTATAAAGTGGGGAGACTAGGGGGTTGTTAGGATGAAATGTAGTCTTAGTGCTTAGCATAGAGCTGGGCACATGGTAAATGTTCACAGACAAATGATATCTGAAATATTGATTTCAGGAAAACCTACTTGCAAATCAGAACACTACCTATCAAGTCAAATATTCTGACTTAATCTCAGAAAATACTAAATAACAATAATAACCGTAATACCAGTAGTTAGAACACTACCCCTACAAGGCCCATACGTTGGCCCTGTGAGCTTCTAGAACCTTCACGGTGACCCTCATTCATGGCTGAACTGAACCAGTTCTCACCTGGCCTTTCAGCCTTTCCAGCATCCAGCTCGCCTCTCTGCTCAGATAAGGATCATCGTATCTCTCTTAGCTGCCTGCTCTGAGGGCAGACGTGCTGCTTCCCCCATCTTCTCGTTTCACCTGTCTGTTGCCTTGGGCCTGGAACGCACCTAATAATCCTGCCATGTGAACAAGGGCCCTTGGTACCCAGAGATACTGCCCGGGCCCCTGCACCCCATGAGGCGCCCACTTCTCCTATTATTCCAAGCCTTTGGGGAATCCACATCTCACGGCCACCTGGGGTCCCTGCACCTCAGTCCTCATGGTCACTTCGAATCGCTGTCATCTCCTGAACCTCTGTCAGCTCCTCGCCCGTGTTTCGTAGGAAGGTAGCTGGGCAAAACTTGGTGCAGTCAGTTACATGATCTGCTCAGGTGGTGAGGCTGGGATTTGAACCTGGTTCCCGGCCTGACCTCCAGCCCTAGCTTCCCACTGGCCCTGTGGCCTCTCGGGGCTCCTGGAGAACACTGAGGGGGAGGCTGAGTTGGGAGAGGAAAGGCAGAAGATGAGTCCAGGTGGGTAAATGTCTGCACAAGGAGCTAGAAGGAGAGGGCCTAACGGAACGTGGGCCCGTTTCTGCGTGTGGGTTCCATTTGGGGCGAGCTCCCTGCCCCAGCCAAGGGGCAGATGACAGGTGACATCAGTGGCTATTTCTTCCTCCCACCGGCCACCTCCATCTTTGTGGCATGAGTGGGAGGCCTGGCCTCAACTCTTGATCTGTCCCCCGGCTCTCCTCTCCACGAGGAAGCCACGCTTGCCCCTCTCCGCCGCCTGGCATTTGAGTGACCCCACCCTGCTGTCACACAGGAAGAAGGCAGAGGGGTGGGAGGGCCGCCAACAAGGGTCCCAGGACAAGCCCAGGTTTTCCCACCTGAGGTCAGCCCTGGCCCCGAAACCTTTCTTTATTTGCTTTGGTCTTTGCTCAAAAACTCTGGTAGCACGCTGTGTGGAACGAAATGTGAAGAACTCAAGATAATAATAAAATCAGTTGGACTGTTTCCCCAGTAATTCTAGAGACTGATGCATCATTAATGTTGGTAATACAGTGCCTGTCAGATCACAAACTTCTCAATAAATGTGCCGCTGGAAAGCTCTGATAGAAATTGGAGGCAAGCAGAGAATGGGATTTGGGGCCTTTGATATATGGGGTGTCAGTGGTGTGGTGAAGTTTTGATCAATTTCTGTCACTTTGGGCCTTTCTGTTCACTACATATGTGGTCTCGTGGCAGCTCTCTGTGGGCTGCCTGGACGCTAACTTCGCCCCCAGCAGTGTGAGGAAGAACACCTGCTGGGGGGAACTTGACATCCGGGCCTCGAAATTTCTGTGGGGCCTCATTACTGAGAGCTTCTCAGGTGCCAAGGACTGGCTGGATGGGCACAGCCAGAGGCCTTTGGACCTGACCCCATGGGTCACTCAGCCACTCCACAAGCAGTTATTGAGTCCCTGCTGGGTCCAGGACACCACTGGGCCCTGCCCTTGGGAGCTCCAGGGACTGCGACGGAAGCCTAGGGCTTGGGGAGCGGAGAGTAGTCAGGTGGTCATTTCTACCTGAGGTCAAAGGTCTGAAGGCAAGTGGAGGAAGTGTCTGAACTCGTGTGTCTGCCAGTAGACAGGCGGGGAGGGGGCACACTCAGGACCCTGGAGTTGATGGGGAGTGAGGAATTTGACGAGGCTAGGCCCCCAGCAGCGTTGGAGAGACGATGGAACCTTCCTGGGGGCAGCATAGCGTGGTGGTTAGTGCGTGCTCTCTGGAGACGGCCTGCTGGGGCTGAATCCTGGCTCCCGTGCTTACCACAGGGCAACCGAGGAGAAGAGACTCAGTTTCTTCATCTGTAAAATGGGGGGTGTCGTAGCAGAACCACCTACCTGGAGGGATCTTGGGAGCATAATGGATGAATCCCAGTACAGAGCCTAGAACAGGGCCTGGTACCTTGTGAGCACCTGGCCAACACTGGCATTATTTTTGCTCAGTTACCAGTTAACCCTCTA
Organism: Lagenorhynchus albirostris; assembly: GCF_949774975.1. Lineage (NCBI taxonomy): Eukaryota > Metazoa > Chordata > Mammalia > Artiodactyla > Delphinidae > Lagenorhynchus > Lagenorhynchus albirostris. The sequence continues at coordinate 30,376,973 of NC_083110.1, forward strand.
GTAACTGAGAGCTGACTCAGCCTGAGTTACAGCCGAGATTCAGAGAGGTGAAGCAGGGCATCCCAACTCACACAGCTGGCAGGAAGCAGAGCTGGGATTTGAACCCAGCTGCTGCTGAGGCTGGGAGGAGGTGTCAGGGCCTGCAGCTTTCAGAGCTCTGGGCCTGTGAGGTCACCAGGGAGGTTAGCAGGGAGGTTAATTGGCAGGCGGGCAGCGGGTGGGCTCAGGCCTCACTTGTTGGTGGCCTCTGGGGCCTGGGGAGATTCTGAGACTCGGGACCTGACGGTGGAGCTTTGGGGTCGGCTCCTGGGCGTTGGCTGGAGAAGGGCGGCTGCATCTGTCAGATGAACCAGGAGGGAACCACTTTGCAAATCCCAGCAGCAGGTTGGGATTCAAATGCTCCTGGGTGACCCCTGCCAGGGCTAGGGCCCTGAGAGCCAGCAGCCTCCTTGATACCCAGCCCAGAGCCACGGCCTTGGAAACCAGAGTGAGAGGACCCCTGAGCGGTGGGAAGGACTTGGGGGTGTTCCGATGGCTGCCAGAGCCGCGCTGAGGGCCTGGGGGTTGCGTGTACCCATGCTTGGAGGCTGCGTTCCTGGGAGGGCTCTGGGTGCAGGGCCCCTCACTCCACTGGACAGCGGTCCCCCCAGTCTGCCTTTATCGTGTTGCTCCCTCCCGTGGCTTCACGGGAACCCCAGGGCGTACTCACTGGTTCTGTATTTGTTTGCTTTGAGAGGAAGGCCAGGTTGTGAGGCCCCCTGGGGCCTCAGGAAAGAGGAAGCGATCTAGTTAGACCGGGGTGTGCAAAAGACAGAGGGGCGTGCACTGCACTTCAGGCAAGGAGAGGTGGCGACTGGGCCCGGGTCTTCCCCAGGCTCCCCTGCCCCTCTTGGCGCTCCCGTGACCCCTGTGGGCCGTCCCGCTGCTGGGCTGGGACGCTGGTACTTGCTCTAGGTTGGAGAGGAAGGCTGGCTTTGCATTTAGCAGGTAACTTGCCTGCGAGAATCTCTCCCCATAACTCTCCCCACCCCCCTACCCATGGCTTAAGCTTAGAGGAAGTGTCCCCTTGTGGGAGTGGGAGCTGGGCGGGGGCTGTGTGAGGTGCTGAGTGGAAGCTGTAAGGTGCAGTAGCTGCAGGTGCGTTAGAACAGGTGGCCCTCTTTTCACTACCTGGAGGGCCTGGCCCCAGAGGCGTGTAGGAGCACGGATGCTGGCTGGTCCCACCCTGCCAGTCGCACCGCTCCTGCTCATATGACCTGAATGGACCCTGAGCCTCTCTGAGCATCACTTTCCTTATCACCAAAATGGGGGTCCTCATGCCCACCTAACTGGGGGTGTGGTGGGCACGTCCCGTGATGCTCGGAACCTGCCTGCTGCTGAGTGCCAACCTTGTCCCAGGCTCTGGCTGACCTGTCCTGGCCTGACCCCAGCAGCTCAAAGCCTCACTAGGGAACAAGACAGGCCAGCATTGCTATAGCAGGAAGGCCTCGTAGCCATGATGAGAGGCCTGCCAAGGGGACTAGCTCGGGTCAGGCTGCTGGGGAAGGGCATTCAGGGAGGGCTTCCCACAGAAGGTGACCTTCGAGCTGCACCCCAAAGGACAAGCCAGGGAATGCTCAGCAGAAAGGAGCAGTGGAGGGCATCAGGCCTGGGTGGGTGGGAGGCAAGACGACATTGCTCAGCGGGATCCTGATTACATCCCAAAGGGCCTTAAATGCCATCCATGCCTTAGAGTTTATCCTTGACGCAGGCTCAGTGAGAAAAGATTTGGGGTGAGGAGTGAGGTAGCCAGATCTGATTGATAGAATTGTCACCGTGGGGGCTGCCTGGAGGGTGTCCTCACAGGCGCCCTGAGGAGGCCTGCCACCGTCCAGGGAAGGGGGTGTGAGGCCCAGCGCTGGCTGGGCCTGGGCAGGGGCCACAGCAGTGCTGTATGCGGGGGGATGGTGGTTGGTGGGGACACTGGGTGCTGTGGTATCTGAGGGAAGTGAATTCCAAGCACTGAGGCATGGGGGGTTGCCCTTGGCCCTTGGGGCTTCTGTGCACAGAACCCATGGGCACTTGTTTAACCATGCAGGTGCCGGGCCTCACCCCATCATGTCTGGGCAGGTGCATTTGGAAACCTGGTTGAGAACTGCAGGTCTGATAAGGAGCACAGAGGCAGGGACTCTGAGGGGTTTGCAATAGGACAGGAACCTCTGAAGGAAGAGGGTAGATGGAGCTGAGTGCAGACTCTTGAAGGGATACAGGGAGGTGCTGCAGGGGTGAACTGGGCTGCGGAGAGGAGAGAAGAGGAAGAGGACTGAGCTCTTGCCTTGAGAGTTAATTCAGCAAACAGGTACAGAGCGCCTGTCCCATGGCAGCCCTGTAGGTGACCAGCAAGGTCCTTTCTAATGGAGGGGGGTGCACACGGCACTGACAAAGTACTGAGCCCACTCTGCTGGAGAAGGAGGGAACTGAATCAGTCATCTTGGATGAGTGGGAAATTCCCAGGCCAAGAAGTGAGGGAAAAGCATCTGAGGCAGAGGGAATAGAGCTTGCAAAGACTCAGGGTACGAGAGGGATGTTGTCAGAGGAGCACAGCCCTTAAGGTCAGGCCAGGGGGCCTGGACTTTGTTCCCATCTAGGGGCAGCAAGTCAGCCAGGCCTCCCAAATCAGAGAAGGAAAGCCTGAGGCCGCTGGGTCCTAGGAGGCCTGAGGTCCTCAGCCTGGTGGGTGTTTGAGGGTAAGGGGGGTGGTCAGTGCTTGCTGGGCTCTGCCTGTCCAAGGAAGTGACTGAGCAATGTGCCAGCCCTCTGCCAGCCTGCACGCTTCCTTCTGGCGAGGCCACGTTCACGGGAACTGTAGGGTCAGAGACAAGCCCATTTGTCCAGAGCGAAAGACCGCCTCTAGGTAGGTGACTGGCACCTGTCCCTCCAGTGCTAAAGTCCATCTGGGCGAACCAGGGCAGGGAGGGAGGAGGGTGGCCAGGTGACGGCCTTCGTGGCAGGTGTGCCCTGTCATTCTGCATGAACACAAGCCATGGGGCCCCAGGTGCCAACACCATCCCTCACACTGTCCCCTCCTCCCAAATACACACACACACACACACACACACGCACACACACACACACACTGAGGATGCACTGTCAGCCCTCCACACGGGGGACGTGACGTAGGGAACCAGGAAGGTGTCAATTACGGACTGCCAGTTGCCGCAACACATAGAGGTCACTGAAGACCAGAGAGGGGAAGTGACCTGCTCTAGGTCACACAGCGAGTTAGACCACCAACTGGCTCACAGGCTCCCCCATGGCACCATGGCCCCAAAGCTTTGGGATGAACTGGCTGGGCCACCACATGGCTCAGGTTCTGGTCACCTCTTTAACTCCTGCTCTAGCTGTATCTCTGAGCTGGGGAAGAGGAGCTGTCTGCCAACAGTAAGCTTTCTCCTGATGGAATCAGCTTGTGCAGCGTCTTCACTCCCCCCACCTAAAACAACCCAAGGAAAGAAACCCAGGAAGCGCTGGTCCTCGCCTCTGTTGGACCAGCCTTACCCAGCCCAAGTGGAAGATGTACAGCGGTGAGCGTGGACAGAGTAGAGTCCTGAACGCCTCCTGACAGGGAGGCAGAAATCCCAGCTCTGAAAGTGTGTAAACATGGTTATTTTTAGCCCTGGGAGGGCTGTGGGTGCAGCAGCGTGACCCGCATTGGGCTCAGCCCCCTCCTCCTGCCCCCCACCCCGGGAGAAAAGGCCTCCTTTGCCCCCCCCCCCGCCCTCCCCTGCCACCAGCCTCGGGGCTGGGCCAGTGAATTCAAGGCCCACCCAGAGAAGGAGCCGGGCGGGGGAATCTCAGGCTGCCCGCGGCCGGGAGCTGAGGCCAAGACCAGCTCACAAGGGGCAGGATGTGGTTTGCAGAGAGGCGACATTTCACGTTACAAGAGAGATACTGGAGTCACACAATTTCATGCTTTTTCCACGGGCTCTTATTCCCTAATCCTTGTACCTTCTGTGGTCTGGGCGTCGTGAGGCCTGGTCCCGAATGAATGTGCTGCCACTTTCACCATTGTGTGCTCTGACGTGTATGACACCTCTCAGCGTTTCATCCATGCCCTCATCCTTGAAGTGGGATAAGTTCCCGACCTGGCTGGTGGGAGTGGGGGGTGAGCTTAACAAGATCATGGCTGTTCACTCACTCATTCAACAAACACTTAGCATCGATTTTGTGCCAGACACTATTGTGGTCACTGGATATAAAACAAGGAGCCAGGCTGACACGGTGCTGACCCTCCTGGGGCTAACATCATCAGGGTGGGGGCAGGAGACGGATAATAAATAAGCGCGTGCATAAACAATAATCAGTTTGCAGTACGTGCAATATGGGAATAATATGGAGTGATGTGTTATGGGGGTGATTGGAGTGAGGGAGGGGGCACATATTTTAGACAAGGGCAATCAGGAAGGAACCCCTGAGAAACTTAAATAAAACAGAGCCGGTCATAGTGGGGGGAGGAGGTAGTGAGCGGGAACAGCAGGTGCAAAGGCCCTGGGGCAGGAAAACCAGTGGGGCTGGAAGGTAAGCAGTATACTTGGTAAAGTGGGCAGGGCCAGATGCATGGGGGGTGTGGGTCATGGGGAGGCCTTGGAGAGGGCTGAAAACAGGAAAAGATTTGCTTCACAGCTACAGGGTAAAGCATGAGGGAAGTGAGAGTGCCAGGCCAGTGGGGGGCGGTTGCGCTCCCCCAGGCAAAGGATTTGATGGCTGGGTTGTGCGGGGAGAGGGCAGTTGATCAGAAGGGGCCCGTGCAGGGAGGGTGGAGGGAGAACAGGACCGGGGGGATGGAGGCTCTTCTGGACACATGCATGGGGATATCTGTTGACGTTCAAGTGGAGAGGATTGCTCAGGCGAGTGGCCGCAGGGGGAGCACCAGGCCCCAGTCTGGCACGGCTCTCCTCCCAGGGGCTCTCTGCCAGCCTCGAGCCAGGCTGTGTGGGCGGGCACTCCCTTGGGGCCTGGCCTGGGGTTTTGTCCCAGTGCATCATGAATGAGGGCCTTCCGGTCCCCTGACTTGGGTGGGGCGTGGGCAGCTCCTGCAGCCTCAGTGCAGAGGGGCTTGAAGGCTCTGCCCAAAAGCTTGGGCTGGACGGACCAGAAGGCACCCTGCTGGGGGACAGTGGAGCACCATTTGCCTTTGGCTGGACCTGAGCCCTGCGTGTCACTCCCATGCCTCATGCCCAGCTAGAGTGACTTCTTATTGTGAAGTAGCAACGGCCCCTCCTGTGTCTGGATCAGGATGTCAAGGATGGAGGGAGTAGCAACATGTTTGGGATTTTTTCACAGCAAACTTGGTTCCCCTTTATTTTGTCATCAGCCAGCTGTGTGACCCCCAAACATGTCCCCTCCCCTCTCTGGGCCTCAGAATTCCCATCTGAGACACCTGGATGGAGCAGAAGGTCCTCAGGGTCCTATAGCGACAATGCCTCCAGGTTTGATGACAGAGGTTTGGTATTAAGGGTCATGGCGTGAGCAAAGGCCTGGCAGCTGGACCATGGAGACGCCTTGCAGGGCCCTGGGGAGCAGATGAGTATGGCAGAGAGGCCACTCGAAGGATGGTCACAGGAAATGAGGCGGGAACGCCAGGCTGCCTGTAGAGGGTCAAAGGGCCCAGCTTACCGTACAAGCAATTGTGCCTTCGGGAAACTCTCTGCGCTTCTTAAAGCCTCAGTTTTGCCGTCTGCCAAATGGGAGTGATAAACGTCGCTGACCTCAGAGGGATGAATAACTACTGAGGTACCATGAGGAGAGGTCAGCTCAGCCCTTGCTCATGGAATGTCTTTGATTTCTGATGGCTGCCCTCTCCCTGTCCCTCTCCAGTTTGCAGCCGGAATCCTAATTCAGGGGAGGGCTCTTTTGCTCTTGGGGCTTCCTGTGAGAGCCACAATCCTGGGCCTGGGAGTCCTGCCAAACCTAACTGTGGAGGCAGTGAACCTCACCATGGCCTTGAGGACCGGCCCACTGGCCATGGCCTTCTGAGCATCAGCCTTCAGTTTTGCTCGTAGAGGCGCACTGGGGCTTTAACCAGAGGCGGTAATGAGCTCTGAAATCACGCCAGTTTTGTGTTTTATTTCTCAAAGAAGAGGTGGGTTTTGATTTCCTGTCAGCATTGACGTGGTTGCTGTAGTTGTGTTGTGGGGTGTGTGTGTGTGTGTGTGTGTGTTGTAACTGCTCCGGGTTTTAGAGCTGTGGTAGAAAATGAGGAAAATAGCAGATGCTATATCCATTTGCCACCAAACTGTCTTGAAATGCTATAAATATTTTCTAAAAAGACTAGCTTCCCAAGCCCGATGTGTTAGTTATCTCCTCCCCGAGAAACTGATTCCTGAAAATTAAGACAAATAACCTCTTAAATCACTGTGTTAACCTCAGGTGTAAAAACCATTAACACGCCAGCCGCGGGTCAGAGTGACTCTGCTCTGCCTAAGTGACTCTGTGTGGTATTGAGACGGCGGCGGCAGCAGCAGAAAGGAAAGAACCTTGTGCTCGGTCAGGAGGCCTGGCTCGGCCACTCACTGCTGTGTGACCCCAGGCTGGTGGGCTCACCTCTCTGATCCTCTTGTTTCCTCATCTGTGTCACAGAGACACGTCACCCGCCACCTCTCAGAGGTGACGCTTGTGCTCCTCAGAGATACACAGAGGAGACTGTCAGGATTCAGCTGCTGCATTCATCACAACTGAGAAAAACCCTTAGCTCCAGGCCTGTCCAGCCCTCTGGCTGTGTGGAGGGCAGCCTCCAGGCGCCGGGCCCCTTGCTGGTCTCTCTTTCCCGCAGAGAGAGCCGGTGGGGCTTGCAGCCTCCAGCAGGCAGGCAGCAAAGTAATGCCAGCACTTCTTCTCCCTGCCTTTGTTTTTATGTTTAACTTCTATTTGTGGTGAGTGAGGCTAATTTCATACTTAAGGTAATCCTATAAAGTTTTTTTTAATATAGGTATTTTAGCAAAAACTGTGAATCGATTTCAAGAAAAATATGAAATGAATGGCAGGCTAGATGGCAGGAGGAGCTGACCAAAAGCCAGGAAGCTGATTAGGAAACATGGGGGGCTCTGCAGACTGGGTTGCCCTTTTCTTTCCTGTTCACCTCTGTGAACTTTTTATCTCCATTACCTCTGTATCTCCTTGTAAAGGAGTGGATGGCGGGGGGTGAGGGGGCAGTCCTGGGAGGACATTTTGGTGAATTGTCTTCCAATGGCACGATATTCAGAGGTGACCACTAACTCCATCACGCGGAGGGCTGCAGGTGTCCCTCTCCCGGGGTCCAGGCCTTGCCTCCGCCAGGTGTGGCCAACCTCTGGCAGGGTGTAGTAGCCGCTCCCCTAACAGGGATGTCAGATACTGTAGGTTTTGTTTTCTGCTCCATCTGGGAGGGACAGGCTGGAGGGCTATTTAGAAAAGTCATTCTGAAGTCACGTTTGAGCTCTGAAGGGGAGTGTGGGGTTTGTTGGTAAGGCCACCCTGGGTGTGGGAATGAAGCTTGGTGACACACCTGCCTTTCTGTCACTCACGAGCTCCCCCAAGCCTGAGGCTGGATCCTGTCCACAGTGCACCGCCAGTGCCGGGCAAGGTGGTCAGCCCGGGATGGGTCCACAAGCTCCTGCTGGAATGAAGCAGGTGCTCCTTGGATGGCTCCTTGGGGAGGCCCCCAACCAAGTCGCAGGCCCTGGAGGGTCTGCACCCGGCCCTGTGCTCGTGAGGCCTAGGTTCTTCCCATACCTCCACCCCGTCATGGCTAGCCTAGAGCTGCACACAGGGTAGGTGCCCAGGAAGGGCTTGACCAGACCCAGAGGTCAACGTGCTGCCATGGTTTCAGATCCCTTGTCTGTTGTTCTTGGGGTTCCCACCAGGGCAGGCACACAGGCTTCTGGTTTGGAAATCCTGGCTGCCGTATACACAGACATCACGATCATGCCCTGTCATCATCCTCAGAACCTCACTCTACCATTGCCTTCCTATCTGGCCAGTAGATGAGGCAGCCCCATTTACCCCCATTTTACAGGTGAGGAAATTGAGGCCTGGAGTTAGCAAGTGACTTTCCTGAGGTCACACAGCTGATGATGCAGAGACCTAGCCGGAACCCATGACAATTATTTTCTGGCCAGTTTGCCTTCCACTCACAAAGATAGTTCAAAGGACTTTATGTATCTTGCTGCTTAAATTTCATCCATTCATTCATTCGGTTGGAACCTTTGTAGCCTAGTAAGAGTTCTGGAGCCAAATGGCCTGCTTTGCACTTCAAGCACTTCCTGGCTACGTGACCTTCGGTACGTTCCTCTATTTCTCTGTGCCTCAGTTTCCTCATCTGTAAAGTGGGCGTAAATACCACATGGGACTGTTGTGATGATTCACAGGTTAGCCATGCCTGGCTCAGGGTGAGGTTCTCGAGGGCCCGCTGGCCGTGCTTACTGCTCTGGGCACTGAGGGATTGTAGAGTCCTCTGGGCTCCACTGCAGGGTAAGGTAAGGGTTGAGGAGGAGTGGAAGGGCCAAGTGGTTTGTCCCAGTGGTAGGCAGAGAGAATCCTGTCCCAGAGCCTTGGCACAAGGTCATGATCTATGGTTCATCTGCCGACGAGCCGGCTCCTCACCTTCTGCCTGTCTGTCTCTCCTCTCTGCATCTGTCTGTGCAGTGCAGTCCCTCCCCGACATACAGCCCCCAAGGATCCGCTTGCAGGCCTGGGAGTGGGTGACACCCCAGCCCACCTGGAGACCCATTTATTCTGCCGCTGGGGCACGGAGCCCGGTTTTAATCATCCTTTCTCCACCGCGAGATGCAGATGGTTGTATTATTAATAGTCATAATTAATCAGCCTCCACGGAGGATCTTTTCCCTGGGCATCAGATCCTCAGGACGAGCAGCCCCAGGAGGTCCCGATCCAGTCCTCACTTTACAGAAGGGGTAGCGTAAGGCCGGGAGGCGGGAGGTAACTCATGGGAAGTACAGCTGGGAGTGGCTCCTCGGCTCAGAGCCCGGGTCTGCTGACAGTGCCCCAGTGTTCCTGCCCAGAAGTGGACTTTCCAGCACCCCCAGCCTCAGACCCAGTGCTCCTAGGTCCTAGGGTGCTGGCCCCTGGGAGAAGCCTTCAGCACTGGGGGTGGGAGGGCAGCACTCAGCCTGGGAGCTGAACTCAGGGGTCTTGGGCCAGGAGCAGAGGAAGAAAGGTAGAATGGGAGGAAAGGCCAGGGAGAAGCAGGGCCTAGTAGGCTAGCAGGAGAGGGGTCTGACTGGGGGCTGAGTGTGGGGAAGTGGCACTGGGTGGAGGGGTGCCAAATGCCAGGTACCTCTCCACCCCTCACCCCAACGGCAAGCCTGGGCATGATGCCAGCTGCTTCTCCATTCTAAGCACCGCGTCTTAAGGACAGTGATTTAACGCTTGCAGCAGGCCGCTTCTGATTTATGGGCCTGCTCCGGACAGTCCTAACTCCACGAGTGCAGCGGCAGCGAGGGGCTCCTGCACGGTTCTGCAGATGGCCACCTGCCCACCTGCTTCCTGGGCCCCACGGCCGCCGGGGCCCTGCGCACGCGTGTGCGTCAGAGCCGTCCACATCCCTGCTCAGCGTGCAGGTGCCCCAAGTGCCCCAAGTGCAGGTGTGTGCTGTTCTGGGTGTGAGCGTGCGAGTGCTCATCTGAGCACGTGTGCCTGGGTGTCTGCAGACACTAGTAAGGGAAGTGCGCGTGCACGCGTGGCTGTGTTGGGGTGTGATGAGGTGTGTGCCTGTGGGCTTGCAGCCACCACCTCACCCTGTTTTCCTCGAATGGATGCCGTCCACCCTCACACTCCTACACATGGTGACCTGTGTGGCCGGCTGAGACATCCCGGCCTGATCATTGGACTCATCAGTAAGACTCTGCCGTGGTAAACGAGTCCAGAGTGCCTCCGCCCAGGAGTCCTGCGGGGAAGTGGGAGCTAGGCTCGTCCTCAGGGCAACTCCAGTTCACTCCCCATCCCCACACTGGGAGGCTGGGAGAGAGGGACACAGCCCCTGGCCCCAGGCCCCCATGCCGTGCTCCTGTGTCACCTCTCCCTCCCATGCTCACAGACCTGCACTTACTCTGTGCCAGGCCTTGGGGACAAACCCATGTCACGGGAGAAGCCCAGTCGGGAGTCAGGCAGATCAGGGCACAAACCCAGGCTCTGTCCCCAGCATGTGGGACACATTCCCCCTGCTTCTCTCATCCTCAGAGTTTTCCCATCTGCAAAATGGTTTTAACAAGAGCCACCTCCTGGGGTTGTTGTGAGGATTAAAGGGGTATAAAAGCTGCTAGATAAGTCAAGGCTCTGCCCCATGGAGCCTCAGTTTCCCCATCTGTAAAATGGCCATAATGACCCTCACTGGCCATCTCATGGGGCTGTTTTTAGGATCAGATGGGAAAAGGGCTTTGTGAAAAGGGTGGGGTGGCGACCACAGGGCGTCTTCCAGCGCAAGCGTCTTGCACTTGACTGAGTGCAAGACAAGGGGCTCTGCGCACGTGGGAGGTGGGTGCCAGGCGGGGGAGGGGTTCCGGGTCAGATGGTCCATCTGAATCCCCAGCTGCCACATTCCAACTTTGGGACTTGGGCACATTACCTCATCTTCATCTGCATCTCTGGGAACCGTGGATTCCTCCTCTTTCAAGTGGGTGTATTAATAGCAGGTACCTCGTGGTGGGATGGAAGGACCGTGAGAAATGTGTGTTGAGCTTAGCACACAGTGTGACACAAAGCAAATGCTCGAGTCGGTGGTATTTGTTCTTATTTTTGCCAGCCTGTTGCCACACAGGTGGACGTTAAGTTCAGAAACACCGGTGAATGACGTAGTGACATCATATTGTAATGGGATCTATGCTTCCAGACTTCGTGTTCATCAGTCCCCACCCAGGAAGAGTTCAGGCCCCTCTTCAGGGCAGCTTGGAGGGGCTGTGGTGGAATTGCAGCCCAGCCTGCCGGATGGTGCCCTGGGGATGGAGGTGGCCAGTGCTAACCTCCGCTGGCTCCTGGGAATCAGAGTGCCGGGTCCCCCACAGCCACCTGGCTCCCCAGTGGGAGTCCAGCGGGCACCCCTAGCCCCACCTGAACTGCTGGCCTGAGGCCCAGAGTGGGACTTGATGTCGCACCTGAGCCAGGGGAAGACTGCTGACCCCGCCGACAACCAGGTGCTTTCCCCTGCTGCTGCAGACTGAGCCCATGGGCAACCCCATCACGTGTGGGCTCCCTGATCTGTGCCCTGCCTCATACCAGCTGACGGGGTCCAGCAGAGGGGCAAAGTCCGCATCCCACTGGAGGAATGAGGCCCTGCACTCAGGCCAGGGCTGACAGACACAGCCAGGGCTACAGGGGCTCAGAGATGGTGGGCCAAGGTGGTCCCAGATAGGCAGGGCAGAGAGGAGGAAGGCCAGGCTGGAGCCAGACCTTGAAGGACGAGGGGACTTAGCTCGCTGAAGGGACAGCATTCCAGAAGGACAGAAGTGTGTGGCAAAGGTTTGGAGCCGTTCCTAGGGAAAGGCATGCCCTCTCCCATAAGACATCTGGGCTGCTCTGGTCCAGATGGCCTCGGCTCTCAGTGACCAGTGGCCATGGGGTGAAGCAGATGGCCAGTGGGGGGGCGGGGCCACCCTCAGGCCTGAGCCAAGGGAGGCCAAGTGGCCCACATAGGCCAGGGCCCGAGACCTTGGCACCGGCCGCTCAAAGCTCTCGACTCGAGAGTTAATGATTCATTTGTGGCCAATTTCTGCTGGCCTTCGCCTGGAAATTCCCAAGCCTGCCCCTTCCCTCGGCTCCCAGGAGCTCCACGAGTACAGTCTCATTTACACTTGGCCGAGAACATCTCACCCACTATCCAGGGAATGGCTTTTACAATTACAGCAGCAGTGCTGCAGGTTAGCCCTTAGGAGGAATTGATTCTGGCCTGCAGGCGGGGGGCCGGGGTGGTTGTTTGTAGTAAAGTTAGAGACCCCTCTCTGACCCCACGGGCAAGTGCTGATGGAAGGAACCCTGTTTGTGTTCATGGTATCCCCCATTAAGTTCAGAGCAGATGCAAACAGAATCCAGTCTGGTGTGATGGGGAAAGTATTGCAGCAGTTACAAAGGGGGAAATAGAGCTTGACCCAGGGCAGGACTTGGCTGCATGAGAGAAAGCAATAATAAATGCAAAGGCCAAACCAGGCAAAAACTAGAGCAGCCTGATTCTCCAGGTTGAAAAGTTCCAGGCTTGGGGAGGGGGCTTCCTTTATGTCTTTTCAACTTTGCAAATTTAATTTCTTCTGATTTTTTCTTGACGGTCCCAGGCGTTGGTGGTAAACAACCGCTCTCCCCAGAATGTTTCCCTGTGACAGCAGCTTTCTCTGGAGAGGGTGCTATCAACACTTGGCAGGCCTCCTCCCGGCTCCCAGCTCAGGCTCCTGCACAGCGAGAGCTCCTAAAAGGCGTTCAAGAATGTGATGCTCTCCCGGGGTGCTGGGGGCGCAGGGCCTGGGCGAGCCTGGGCCTGGCCTCTTTGTTCCCTGCAGCGGCCAGCAGCCCGGCCTGGCCCCAGAACCTCAAATGGCCCCTGATTGTGGATGGTCCCCAGGCGGAGAGGTGGGGGAGTATCGGGTGTCCTCTGGCTCCCACAGCCCTGGTGCCCTGGTCCTTGGCACGGCTCAGCGACAGGAGGGAGCCCGTCTTCCGAGGACAGCTCTGCCAGGCCTGTCTGTGGCCAGGAGACCAGCGGTGTCCCGGCCCTGCAGCCTCCATGGTCTGCGTCACGCGCTGGCTTAGGTGTCCTGAGTCAGAGCCAGGAAATGGATCTGCCGTGCGGGGGTGGAAGTGCCGCTGCCCCGGGCAGCTGGGGTGAACCCTAACCTCCTGCCCATCCACGCTGAGGGGGGGCCTGGCCTCGTGCATCCCTCCCCTGGCCTGGCCTGGTTTTGATCAGTAGTTGGAGGAGAGGCTGAGGTGACGGCCGGCTCCCTGCTCCACAAACTGTGCCCAAGCCCCTAACCCCACACGGCCGGTAACTGCAGGGCTGTTGACAGGACGGAGCGCTCAGATCAGGCGCAGAGAGGCTGCTGGGCCTCACCCGGGGCCGCACCGCTTTCCTGGGATGCCCCTCCCGGCTTGTGCTCTGGACAAGAATTTACCCAAGAATAACTTCCTTGGCAAAGCCTTCCCCGGCAGCCCCCCTCCAGCTGAAGCTGCCCCTTTCCTCTGAGCCACCTTCTGTGGACCTCCATCGCAGATCCTAGCGCAGTGTGGTATAATCACGTTTTCCAAAAGGACTGCCTCGCACGTTTGCCTGCGTGCGTGCTTTGAGGCGTATTTACCTGTGCGCCTTGCGCGCCTGGTACACGCTAGACGCTCAAGAAAAGCAGGCTGGATTCAACGAAGGGGGCTCCTGAAGGTGTTGTCGGAGCGTCCCTTTGTTAATAATGTGGTGAAGATGGGGGGGCTGGGGTCCGCAGAGAGGCTGACCTTCACTCCCACCCCCGCCAGACCCCCTTTGCAGCCTCCGCCCGGGTAATTGCTGGGGGCTGCAGTGGGCCCCTCCCCGATTCCACGCAGCCAGGGCCTTCCTTGCCAGCAGGAGTCGGCTCCCTGGGCTGCCCGTGTGATCACTCTCCAGAAAACAGCCCAGTGGAAACTGCATGAATGATTGATAAGAGCTGAGAGCTGTTTAATTTTTCCCCCTGTTTAATGGCTATCAATAATTTAATACGCTCTCTGTATGTTTTTAAGAAATAGCACCCATTTCGCCGTCTCCGGTGTAGCGGGCTAAATGATTTAAGTGTTGGAAATACGCTCTGAGGATGGAGGTTGAGAGTCAGAGGAATCTGGAGGCCGGGGGTGGGGGGAGGTGGGTTCAGAGCCAGCCAGCAGCCTCTTGGCCTGGGGTGCGCGTGCGCGTGCGCGTGCGCGCGCGCGCGCGTGTGTGTGTGTGTGTGTGTAGGTGGGAGGGAGGGGAGGGTACAAGCCAGCGCCATTCTGCTAAGAGCAAGATAATTGCTTTTCTGGGTCTCACTGAGCAGCCCCTGAACAGCTGTCAACTCACCCCCTCCCCAATGCTGAGCTCTGGAGACTCCAGGGGGCCCAGGGCGGTAGGAGGGAGCGGCTGCCGGTACCACCATGGGCTGCAAACCACCCTCCCCGTGACATCTTTGCTCCCTCCGAAAGCTGTTAAATCATTTTTATTTTAATGATGCAGTTAGTCTCCTGCCAGCCTCATCTTCCAGGTAGGATAGGGGTAGTGTGGAGTGGGGGGCTCAGAATCACTCATCTCAGGGCCCACAGGGACCTGGAAGGTCATCTGCCAGTGCTCCCCCAAACTTTCCAGAGGCACAGGATCACCTGGGAGGACTTGTTAAAAATTTAAATTTCTGGGCTGCATTCCAGACCCACAGACTTCCATTCTCAGGGGAGAGGCCTGGGAAGCCGTGGGTTTAACAAGCAGCCCAGGTGATTCTTATCATCAGAGGAGTTTGGGAAATAGAGAATTCAGCTCGTTCTGATGCTTCCTGCACCCACAGGGCCGCTGCCTCTGCTTGCACGCCTCTGCGGACGGGACCCTCACCGTCCTGTGAGACAGCACACCCACCTGTGGAAGGTGCGCCCCAGTCCAGAGCTCCTTCTGTCGTTAGGCTGGGCCCACGCAGCTGCCCTCATGCGCTCCTCATGTGGAGGTAGCCTCTGCTGTAGGACAGACTGCCTGGGACCTGGTGTCTTGCCCTCTCCCATCCTGGCCACCCTCTGGCTTCTCTGTGCCTCTTCCTTGGGCAAGAAGCTTCCTTTCTCAGCAAAGGAGTCTGGGTAGCAGAGGAAGCGTAGGGGTGGGGATGCACTCTCGCCTCCGGGCCTGAGTGCCCCCTTCCCAGGGGCAGGTGGGTGACATGGTGCTGTGGCCTGCCCTCGGTGGCCTGCAGTGGCCACATCAGGCTGTTTGTGGCAGGCACCATCGCTGGCGCAGTGGAGATTCTGAGCGGGGCAGAAAGATTCCTGGGCCTCAGAACCACCGTGGCCTTTCAGGGGCCAGTCCTCCCATCCGAGAGAAAATGTGACTCATCAGAGATTGTTGACTAAGCCAGATCTCTGGGATGAGAGTGGAGGAGCTGAGGCCAGAGGGGGCTCCCCCAGGGCCAGGGCCACACATCCATTGAGGACATAGCTGAAACTGCAAAGGTGAGGCAGGGGCCCCAGACAGGGGCATACAGGACTGAGGCCCTGGCGCTCACCTGAGTCACAGTCACTGAGGGCAGTGGGTGGGGCAGGGGAGAGCTTCCACCTTCTTGCTTGGCCCTGATGGAGACAACTCAGTTCATGGAAGGACTTTAGCAGAGCTGATGCCCTGGCCGTCTGACATTACAATTCTTCCTTTGCTTTGGCAGTTTGCATTGTTTCAGCAGAGATACAGTGCTGACTGCCAGGCGGGCTTGCTACTTCATTTCACTAGATAATTAAGAGGAAAGGAGTGGTACCCTTTCATAGGTGTCACCATCTGCTACAAAATGGGGGACCCCTTAAGTCCTTTCCCTCTTTGTAGACCCTCTTTGTACCCCCAAATTCAGCCCTGCCCTCGGTCTACGTGGGAGAAGCCGGGGTCCCAGGAGATGCTGTCATATGACCTGTCTTGTGATCACCAGTTCCCCTTGTGCCCCTTCACCCCCCAAAGCCTGCAGTGATCATCACAGCACCACTGTGGAGGTCTCAACCCTAGGGGAATAGGAAGAGGGGTGCCACCGAACCCCGACAGGGCCACTACTTGGAGAGTTCCAAGAGCTGGGGAGACTGAAGGGAAAGACTTAACCCCATGCTCAGGAAGACCCAGCTCCAGAGAGAGAGCTGTGTGAATGTAGACACCTGGGCAAGGCCAGGGGCAATCAGGGAAGGCTTCCAGGAGGAGGTGCTGCCTGCCCTCAGGCTTGAAGCAGGAGAGGAAGGGGAGGGGCATCCCCGGTGCAGAGGTGTACGGTGGCACTGTGAATTGCAGAGGAGAGTGAGGTGAGGCCAGCAGGGCAGGGCGGGGCTGGATATTGGCTGCCTGGGCGGAGAGCCACGGAAGACTTGTTCGTTTTTAGCTTCTGTCGAAGTATTACATCCATGCAGAAAAACTGTGCATATCCTAAGCGCAGCTTGACCAATTCTCGCAAAATGAATACACTCATGTAACCATCATAGAGATCAAGAAACAGAACATTCCAGATCCCCTAGAACCCCCTGCATATCCCCTTCCGGTCACTGCTCCCCCTCAAGGATAATGGCAGCATTATCCTTACATTATCAACAGCATACTATCAGTTATCTACTGCTGCCCCCAAAACCGCCCCCAAAACTACCCCGAAACTTTGTGACTTAAAATAAACAACCACCATTTATTATGTCTCATAATTCTGTGGTTTGCCTGGGCAGTCCCTTTGCCAGTTTCCCTTGGGCTCATGTGACTCCAGTCACCCGAAGGGCTGGCTGGACCAGACGGTCTAAGATGGCCTCAGTCACATCTGGTAGATGGTACTGGCTATTGACTGGGCAACTTCAGTTCTCCTCCATCCTCCAGTAAGGTAGACCAACTTCCTTCCATGGCTAGGCTGCATTCCAAGAGATCCAAGGCCAGAAACAGCAGGATCTCTTGAGTCCTAGTCTCTGGAAGTCACAAAATACCACTTTCACCAAGTCCTATTGGTCAAAACAAGTCTCAAGGCCAGCCTGGATTCAGAGGCAGAGAATAGACTCCACCTCTCGATAGGAGGAGCTGCAGAGAATCTGTGACCATATTTGTTTTAGCCTGCCACAGCATAGAGTAGCTGTGCCTGTTCTTGACCTTTATATAATTGGATCCCTTAAGTATGTTCTCCAATGTCTCTGGCGTTTTTGACCAACATTGTGTTCATAAGATTCATGTGTATTGTTGGATAGAGTTGCAGATTATTTGTTCTCATTGCTGTGTGGTATTCCATTGTATGCGCACACCGATTTCTCCGTTCTGCAGTTGATGGCCATGTGGGAAGTTTTCATTTTGGGGCTGTTACGAGTAGCACTGCTGGGAACGTTCTTGTATGCATCTTTGGGTGACCACATGCACACATTTCTGTGGAGGTGAAAATGCTGGGCTGCTGAGAGACCACAGGGTAGGGGATACTTCCAAACTGTTCTCCAAGGTGGTGACCAGTGCACGCCCTACCAGCAGTGTTTGGGAGGCGCAAAAGAGCTTTGTGGAAGAGAGTGAGGTGGTTTTAGAAAGATGCCCCCAGCTGAAGGTGGCTGGAGGGGTGTCTCTGACCCTAGGGGTCCCTGTAATGTCCCCTCTCTGCCTGCCCCTAGCCTCAGGCCTGCAGACTGGGGAAGAAGGGCCGTCAGACCAGATGGCTCTTTTCTGAGTGTGATCTCTACGACTGCACTTTTTCCCATCCCAGGGCCCTCCTACTGCCCTCTCTCCTTTACCCAGAAGCTTCCTTCCACAGCTAGTCTGACCCCCCAACAGCCAGGGAAGCTGGGTGCCTGCATGCGCTGACACACGAGGACACAGGAGCTGGGAGGGACTGCCGTGGCAGCCTCCATCCATGATAGCTGTGGGCAGTGGGCAAGACCAGGAGACTTGGGTTCTACTTCTGGCCTTTCTACTTCTGGCCTTGCCTCTCTCTTGCCATGGGACCATGGGAGGAACCCTTCCCCTATCAGGGCCTCAGTTTCCTCATGAGGCAGAGAAGGGAATCAACTTCACCAAGTCTCTTTCCTCTCCCCAATCTGAACCCTGGATTCTAGAATCTAACAGGGGAAAGGGCACGAGGAGGCCCATGGAGAGCTTGGCAGGCTTCTGGATTTCAAGGCACATGTCAATTGGCCCACTTTGTTCAGTTTCTTCACTGAATATCTTCACTGCCCCACTCATCCATCCATCCATCCATCTCTGTGGCCTTGTGAGCCTCAGAGGATAGAGATAAACTAAGACCTCATTCCCGATGTCCAGGAGCTCTGCTCGGGGGAGGAGCCTGGCCTATAGAAAGCTTAGGCAGACACGGTCAGCTAGACCCAAAGCTGCTGGGGGATGAACAAGGAAAGGAGCGACAGGTCAGAGAGGGCTCCATGGAGGCATCTGAGCAGAGTGGGGCTCTGAAAGACAGAGCAGTGGGGAAAAGGGCTCCAGACAGAGCACCCAGCTTGCCTGAAGGGTGGGGGTCCTGGGGGGGCTGGGCTGACTGCAGCACAGTGGTGGGTGTACCAGCACGGCTGCTGCTGTGGTGCGGGGTGCAGAGGAGCTGACCTTGGTGCTGGGCCCGGTTCTGGGCCTCTGACCTTTACTGGGGGTTTGGGGACAACATCTAGTTTCTAGGGTCATTCCGCTTCTGTGGGCCAGCTCGGCTCTCCAGGAGATGGCCAGAGGGGCCTGGGCAGGCGGGACCTGGATCTGGGTGAAGGGGGTCGGGGCCACCCCCAGGCTCAGGCTTGAAACTCACCACGCCCTCTCCTCTCTCCCGCAGGACCTGCTACAGCTCTGCTCGGCCAAGTCAGACTGCTGGGGCCGCCGCCTCCTTCCACTGAGCTCCTTTTCCTGACGCCCTTTGCAGCCTTCAGTCCTGGTGGTCGGCAGAGGCCTTGGCAGGTAAGCGGGATGAGCTGGGCCCTGGCACCGGGTGTCTGCTGGTGTGGCGCCCAGCCCAAGCAGCTGGTGCCGTTTCAGGGCCTGGAGAGCCCAGAGCTGGCCCGTCATCGCTGAGGAATTAGGGGAAGGGGCTTATTTCTCAATTTTCACTTCTCCTTGGCCTCCTCCTCTCAGAGGGAGCCAGAGAGCGGAGAGGTGTGCCCTGGCCTGGCACTCGGATATTTGGTTTTATTCTCTTGCCAACTCCTGGTGTAGCATTGGGTAGCCCTGCCCCTTCATGGCTGAGAGCCTCAGTTCTCTCATCTGCTACGTGAAAATAATCATATCCTCTAACATTCTGAGCACTTAACTGTATGCCAGGCACTGTGCTAAGTACTGTGTAGTCGTTAACTCCTTTCGGCTTCACCACAACCCTGTGAGGTAGGTTCTGTTATCTTCCCCATTGTGAGGCTTGTGGTCTGAAAGCAACTTGCCCAAGGTCACGCTCCTGGCTGAGCCCCCGTGGGGTTCAGTTCCAGGTCCTTGTGGCCCCGGTGTGCCAGCCCCTGACCCCTGTTCCATTCTGCCCCTGACCTTGCCCCCCCCCCGCCGGCCTCTTCTTGTGGGTGGGCATCAAGGCGATCGTGGATGTCCTCAGAAGCGTTAAGTCCTGTCCCAACTCAAGGCAAAGGGAGGGGGCTTTACAAGGTGACAGTTGCTGCTGGTTGCCTGGGGTCATGATTCATTTGTGGATATGATGTGACATGAACCAGACCTGACCCCTCCTCCCCAAGGTGGCACACAGGGCCCTTCTGGAGCGGGGGTATGTTGGTTGGATACGGCTCTCTCTCCCTCCGCCTCCCACGTTCAGTTTCCCGAGCTTGTATTAAGCAGTTACTGTATGCCAGGCCTGACAGCAGGCCCTGTGGTACTGGGGAGGAGGCCTTGTCCCATTATGTACTCTGGTGGAGAAACAGGGAGATCACATCAGATGTGGAAAGCCCAAGCGAGGGGAATAGTTGGGGTTCATAGGTTAGAGAGGGGCATTCTGGGGAGGTGATCCAAAAGTGAATTACATCATGGGGAGAAAGAAGGCTGGGTGGAGAGCCTGGCAGTTTAGGGGATGAGGTTGGCAAGGGAATGGAAAGATTGTAAAAGGCCACAAATGCCAGGCTGAGGAATTAGATCCCAAGGGCAGTGGGGAGCCATGGAAGGTTCTAAGATAGTGGTCTATTGAAGGTGGTTGCATTGGAGAGGCCTTTGGAAAGGCCTCTCATAAGAGACTGAGGCAGGGAAGTTGGCAGGATTTGCAGTTGGCTGGTGGGGGGCATGAGGTTAGGAAAGCTGCCGTGATGTGGGATGGGGATTAACGTTGGAGTTCTGTGTAAGTGTTGGGAGTCTGGAATCCAAGAAGGCTTCTTGGAGGAGGTGGACCAGGTTGTGGTCTGGAATGTCTCTGAGAGGGCCAAGATTTTCCTGAGGAAGAAGATGATTTATAGTTACACATGAGCTTGAGGTTTTCATCTGGAAGTATAGATACACATACAAGTCCCAGAGGATTCTCCCAGCCCATATTCATATCTGTGTCCATGAACACACGTGCACATGCATGCTCTACACAGACACACATGTGCATGTAAACCTGTTCCTGCATGCTAAGGGGCTACAGATGTGCATGCACGCGTGGCTATGATTGGTTGTGTGCACAGATACATGCAGAGATGTGCAGAGACCTGCTCCCTCACACCCATATACACGCAGACATTACTTGTGCGTGCTACAGACATACATGTGCACGCACAGACTTGCTGCACACACACGCTCACAGATGCACGTTCACAAACTTCTGTGTTGACACCTCACACAGATACACGGGCAGAAGTTCTCACAACACGTGGCGTCTCCGCATTCACCCGGGGATGCCCTCACATGCACACACAGGGAGGGATGTGTTCCAAGGAGAAGGGCCTGTTCAGGGGTCATTGGCTTCTCACCTTGCAGTTCCTGGGGTCACTAGGCAGCTTTGGGTCAAGGCTGAGCCCTGACCTCTGCATGTATGTTGGGAGGGGGACTGTCAGGGTTTGAGGGCCAGTCCTGTGACCATGGCCACGCTCTTGCCTTCTCTGGGCCTCAGCTTCCTCAACTGGAAACAGAAACAGTCACCATCTGGCCCCAGCATCCTGGAGAAGGTGGTCATGAGGATTAGAGACACCGATTCACAGTGCTGAGAAGAATTCCCCGCACAAGGTAGGGCTTAACAAATAGGACCTGTTATTCTCATGAGAAGAAGGTAGGCTGTGGGTTAGGTAGAGGCGCCTGGGCATTGCCGTGGGGTGTCCGTGGGGCCTTATTCTTGTTCCTGCAGACTCCATCCTGCAGACTCCATCCTGGCTCCCTGGGGCCTGGGCACCCTCTGAGTCCTGGGCATGTCATCCCTGCCCCCAGCTGCACTTCCTCTGTTGACTCCTGGAAGTCAGGGTCTTGTGTCGTCCACTTTGTTACCCAACCGTACACGAGTCCCTGTCGGGGAGCTGGCATGTTACATCCATGAGCTTACGAGCCCTGAGAGGGAGGCCTCACTGAACAATTTCTAGATGAGGGAACTGAGGCCATCGAGGGTAGGTGAGGTTCTCAAGGACACCCGCCCAGACGTAGTGAAGCTGGGCTCCAAACCAGACCATCAGATGCCAGAGTTTGTGCTCTTTGCTCTGGTAAGCTCCCTTCAGGGATAGGTCATTTAATGCCTACTTTACAGATGAGGAAACTGAGGCTCAGAGTGGGTGAGCCACACAGCCAGGAAGTGGTACCTGCACCCCAGATTCAAGACTTCCTCTTCCCTCCCTTCCCTCTTCCCGGCAGGGCCCCTCCAAGTTAGAGGAGTTTCCCAAGGGGGATCCTGGCTTCTGGCTTTGGCCTGGCCCAGTCTTCCCAGGCCAAAGAGTGTCCATTTTCTTGCAAGTAAAAAGGTGGGTTGTTCTCTGGGGTCCACTGTCTGGGCATCATCTACTAACTTCCTCTCTGAGACCCCTTTGTAAAATGTCCTTAGCATGGGCCTTTGGAAACCTGGTCAGCAGGAAGCTCTGGGGTGCCCTAGCCCTTGCACACCCATCAGCAGGCTTGTTGCGTGGGACCAAGGCAGGAAGTGTGGGTTCTGCCTGGTATGGGGGGTCAGGTCTGTGTATGGGGAAGAGATCTGGGAAGGATCCCTGGGAGGTGACAGGTGGGCTGGGAATTGGAAGGTAAGGAGAAATTTGCTAGGTTGATGTCAAGGGAAAAAGGGAAGACCAAGCAGAGAGCCCGGCTCTTGCAAAGTCCCAGAGAAGTGACAGTTCATTCACTGGCCCTCTGCCTCCTCTCCCAAAAGTGTCCATCAGAATCTTCTAGAATCAGGACCGGCTACATAATTTGCAGGGCCCAGTGCAAAACTGTAGGGCCTGTTGTCCACAAATTATTAAGGATTTCACAAGGGTGGCCCTAGAGCAGTAAACCAAAGTGGGTCCCTCTGAGCTTGGGGCCCCGTGCAGCTGCCCGTGAAGCCAGCCCTGCCTAGATTAAGTGAAGAACTGAGTTCACGTGCAGGCTCCACCAGCCACTGCCTGGCCCAGTGACCTTGGGCAAGTCCCCCATCACCCTGTGAGTCTCATCTGCCCAAGGGAGAGATGTTGCCCTCCCTCCGGCAGCAGAAGCCTCCGCGGTGCCAGTATCCAGCTTGTCTCAAGCATCCAGGTTCAGTGGCTTCAGTGAGGCCGGGATTACAGCTCTTCCTGTCAGGCAGTGGTGTTTGACGGTTCTCTGATGCGCCCCGTCTACCTTTTCAGCCCTGTCCCTGCATACTTCGGAAACCAGAGGGGGTTGGGGGCTGCTCTGTGTTTTATTTGCCGAGTCTTCTGCCTCGTTGCCCCTTGCCTGCCCTTCTCTGCTTGGCAAACTCACTCCTATGGGTCAGATGCCAGGGAGCCTTCTCTGACCCCAGCCCCTCCCTCCCGACCTTTGCCCTGTGACCCCTCCAGTAGCTACAATGACCTCTTGTACTGTAGAGTTCTCTAGAGTGTGTAAGCTCTTTCACACCCCATGAGACCAATGAGAAGCCCTTGAAAAGTCCTATTCCCTTTACCGGACTGGAAAACAGAGACTCAGAAGTTCAACCCCCAGCCTAGCTCCTGGGCTGAGGTCAGGCCCACATCAGGAAGGGGTACAGGTAGTGGCAACAGAGGGTGGCATCTGGGCTCTGCTCTGGGGCAGCTTCGCATTTCAGCATTTTGGAAGACTGGCTTTCTCCTGGGAAAGAGCCCCAGCCCCTGGCCCAGGAGAGGCCCCACAGGTGCCTGGGTTGGTGAAGAGGAGGCAGTGAGCCGGAGGTGTGGCCAGCTGGAGTACACAAGCCCCAGCCCTGCCCCTACCTGTGGGTAACTTGGCCCCCTTCCCTCCACCTGGTGGACTGGAGCCAGGCGTGTGTGGTACTGGGGCTCAGGCGAGGCCCAGAGCAAACAGAGGTGAGAAGGCCCCAACTGGTCTGGGACATGGCAACCAGCAAGGCTGGACACAGCATGACCCGTCAGGGGCATGACAGCTGCCCCCTCCGGCTGGCACGCCATGAAAGGTACTCGGAACACCTTTGGCAGACGACTGCACAGGGCACTGACGTGAGGGGCATGGACTCTGGGCCTCGGCTTTGGGGTTTTACAGCACTGCCACGCTGCTCTCTTTGTGACTTCAGATGAGTGGCTTAACCTCTCTGTGCCTCATTTCTTCATCTGTAAGATAGGGATGATAGAACCGACCCCACTGAGTTGTGAGGGATTCAATGAAGTCAGCCATGTACACTCTTGCAGCGGTGCCTGGGACGAGGCTAGCGCTCCACAGCGTATGCGTTGACGGTGGGTGAGCAGGCGGGGGTGAGTGTTGGAGCTGATCCCCAGGGGTGTGGGCACACGGGGAGGGACTTGGTTGGATTGTCATTTCAGAGAGGCTGTAGGGGAACAGCGAGGATTGGGGTTGGCCTGGATTTGGGTTTCATATGCGGCGATCCCAAACAGTTGTTGATGAGAGCTCTGTGGGCAGGGACCTGGGGTGACAGCCACACTCCCTGGCCAGCCCCTCCAGCCCCGGGTTTGTGGCTTCATGCTGACAGCATGAACACCGTCAGCTGTCAGTCAATAGGTTTCCAGGGCTACATGTCGCAAGGCGGGTTTGGGGCTGGCTTTGAAGACCTTGAATGCCAAGCCCAGCTCACAGCGGGCCTCGTCATGGCCACACAGAGCTGGGATCCCAGGGCCCCCATGTGGCATACCTGTCAGTATCCAGCACCAGCTGAGAATGTACACCCTCCTCTCCCTCCCCGGAATTTGTTGCCTGCAGCCCAGGAGGCCTCTCCAGCCCCTGCCTCTGCAGCCAGCTCTGACCCTGCAGCCCCTACCCCAACCTGGAGCTGGAAATAGTCCATAGCCCATTGGTCACTCCTGCCCGATGTGGGATGCCCTTTGGGTCAGCAGGGTGGGCCACTGTGCTCACGGGCTCTCTGAGCAGGACTTTCGTTCAAGCCTCAGTCCTGCTGCAGGCCTGCTGTGTGACCTCGGACAAGTCGCTGTCCCTCTCTGAACAATTGTTCATTGGTCTATAAAGCCAGAGGCTCAGCTGGGACAGGTCAGGATTCACAACCTGCAGTGTTCTCAAGGGTATCAACAACCCAGGGAAGCTGGGATTATCCCACTGTGTGGAAGAGGAAACTCATAAAGCATAGAGAGGTTAAGAAATGTATCCAGGGTCACAGAGCTATTGGTGGAGCTGAGATTCAGCCCACTTTTACCTGACACAATAATATGTGTTTTCCCCACTACCTCAAATTGTCTCTGGTAGGTACATGTGTGTTTGCTGGGTGAACTATTCACTCCGTCAGCCACAGTGGGTCGAACACTTACTGGGCTCCAGCACTGTGCTAGGCACTGGCATTCAAAAGTGAATCTCTGAGCATCGGCTGAGCACAGCCCTGGGCTTGAGTGGAGGTCACACGGTCTACAGCGCAGCGTGTGCTAGGTGGGTGCTCTCAGCGGGTGAAGGCAGTAGGAGTTGGGATGGGCAGCTCTTCCCCCATGCTGGAGGAGGCAGCCAGAGGAGACTGCCTGGAGGAGGGGGCTAGATCCCTACACAGAGGAGTGAAGGAGTAGGGTCTTCCTGGGGTTTCTACACAACTTGATGGGGTAGGTCTGGAGTCCAACTGGAGAGGAAGCTTCATTCAGCCACAACTGGAAGCAGGCTCTGAGGCAGCTCCTGGGGGCCACAGAGTTTGACCTTGGTCCTGCAGAGAGTAGGGAGCCAAAAGGGGCCGTGGAGAAGTGGCAGCTCCTCTGTGAAGGCCATGAGGCTGGCCCTGGCCTGCAAGCGGGAGCTCACAGCTCACGCAGAGACTGTCGATCAGGGAGGGGCAGGGCTGGGGCTTGTGTACTCCAGCTGGCCACACCTCCAGCTCACTGCCTCCTCTTCACCAACCCAGGCACCTGTGGGGCCTCTCCTGGGCCAGGGGCTGGGGCTCTTTCCCAGGAGAAAGCCAGTCTTCCAAAATGCTGAAATGCGAAGCTGCCCCAGAGCAGAGCCCAGGTGCCACCTTCTGTTGCCACTGTCTGCACCCCTTCCTGATGCAGGCCTGACATCAGCCCAGAGGTGGGGCTGGAAGGGAGACATGGACAAACCTGTTCAGTGACATGGTGGGGACAGAGAGGCCCAGAGCCCAGCCCAAGGTCACGCAACATCATCACGGCAGGTGCAGGAGGCCGACGGGCTAGACAGGAGGCATCCTTTTGGGGGGTGAGGGGGCAGCTGGTCTGGTACCCCTGGTTCTCCCAGAGTCTGGTGGGAGCCTTGCTGTTGTGTGTGGTCTCCCATGTAGGTGTGTGGGGCTGCGCTCACACCCCAGACACCCCTGACCTCGGCCACCAACAGGGCTCCCCGAGGACAAACTGGGATTTGGTAAAAACTACGCTGAGAAGGATTCCTTGGGTGTTACTCACTGCGGGTTCTTTGCCCTCCCCCGATGTTTGCTCACCGTCCCCCCGCCCCGCCCCACTGAGCCCTGGAGGTTGTCTCCCTCTGGTTCAGGAGCCACGCACTTAGGGTGAGGACAGCCACGCCCATGCCCTGTGTCCTAGGTCCAAAACCTCCGTGACCTCGCGGGGAGGGAGCAGACGCTGGGTGGGGCTGCAAGCGTGGCCTCTTTATTTGAATCATAGCATCCCAGCCACCTGGGAGAGGAATGGTCTTTAGAAATCATTTGGCCCAGTCTCTCATGGTACAGATGGGGAAACTGAGGCTCAGAGGTAGGAGGGTACACCCCAAAGTGGCCCAGCATGGCACTCCAGGCTTTGGGCTGAGCTCACTGCCACCCTAAACTGCTTCAGATGCATGGCGGGTGTAGACGCCAGCAGGGCCCAAGACCTACAGCAGTGCTCGTGACCCAGCCATGGGGCGTGGTGTCTGCAGAAAGGCAGGACCCACCCCTGAGGAGCTGGGGGCGCAGAGTGTGGGGCTGGGGAAGTTCTGGGGATCTGTGCAGAGCTGAGCAGGGCGCCCTCAGACCTGGCTCTGTTAAGCCTCGTTTGTACTCCGCCTCTTGTAATCACTACCTCCTGCCGAGACCTGCTACCATTAGGGCTCCTCCTCCCATCTGTTTACCCAGAGAACCCAGTGAGGTCTGGAGATTGCAGGCCCAGAGGCCAGGGCAGAGAGAATGCTCTGGAGTCGGGCCCCGATTGGAAAGCTGACAAGATGCAAGGGGGTGAGGAAGGAAAATGGACTCTGGAAACCAGGAGCCACCCGTGCCCCTCATCAGCCCCTTCGGCTGAGCCACAGCAGGGTGCCCAGTGGCCTGCAGTCCGCGGGAGGCTGCTGGGTCTGTGATACCTAGGGAGAGTTCCAGGGGTTCCGAGGGAGTCAGGAGTCAGGGCGGACTTCCTGGAGGAGGGGGAGTTCCAGCTGGTTCCTGAAGAATGAACATGATTGTGAACTGAAAGCATTCTAACCAAAGGGTCCAGCTGGGCCAAAGCCTTGAGGCAGGCACGCTGGGGACAGATTCAGTGGGGCTGGATGGAGAGCCAAGACTGGGCAGTGAAGGAAATAAGGTTGGAGATGCCCCCTAGAGGCCAGATGGTAGAAGGAGGAGGAAGTTTGTATTGTGTTTCTAACGGGCTAAACATCCCTGAGAGGTTCACTGCCCACTTCTGTGCCTGTTTCTGTCAGATCTCCTGGGAGCTTTGGGCACCTGGGACCCACAGCAGGGCAGACCTCAGTGGGAGAGCCTGCCTTTGGGGAGGGTGTGAGCAGGTGCCAGGATCCTAGGCTCCCCCGGGAGCTGGTGGGTCTCCCTCAGCCTGGGGGGATGGGGGATTCAGCCCCTGAGGCAGACTCTCCTGCAGGCTAAGGGTCCAACACCCAGAGTGGACCCCAGAGCTGAGAGTTTGGCAGGGGGAGGGGGTGGGCTGAGAGATGGGCTTCCCTTCTCCTTCCTGTGACCAACTGCCTCCTTCCTTCTTCTAGAGAAGCTGTGTGGGGCAAGGATGGGAGCAGGTGGCCCTCCCCAAGGCTTTGGGTGCGCTCAGAGCCTGACAGAGAGGAGGTGAGCCTTTGAGCTATGTGTGCTGTACCAGGCTTGTGACTTGCTGCGGGTGCTGTGGGTGCCTGGTGCCCCCACGGGTGCAGCCCCTCCTTGTAGCCCTGGGCTCAGCCCAGGTTGTGTTCGCTGAGCCTCCACGGACCCAAGGTGGCCTCTCTCTCACCTTTCCTATCAGCAGAGCAGCAGCCATGGGCCTGGGAGCTCAACTCCTGGTACCTAGGATTTCATACATCCCCCCAGCAGTTTGCACAGCAGCTGGCTCCGGCTCTGTCAGCTTTGGTTCCCACTTGGGAAGCCCAGAATTCTTTTCTGGGATAACACAACAGCCCTTCCACAGCAGGAAGGGCGAGCTGCCCTCATGGCAAAGCTTCTTCCTGAGCCCTGGCTCCTGCATCCTCAAAATAGCAGGTGGGCTTAGCAGGGGCGCATTTTCCAGGGAAGAATTAGAGTCAGAGAAGAGACGGCATGAGACTTGGCCAGCGTCACGTGGCCAAGGCAAGACTCGCCCGGGATTCCAGGCCCTAGTCAAGCTCCTTTGGGGACGGAGCCACGGTTTCTTTTCAGGGCCACAAGCAGATGCTCCAGGGCTTGGGAAGAGGAGGTGGAGGAAGAGAGCTTCTGGGGACGAGGAGCCCAAGAGAGAGGCCCCGAGTCACTGTCTCTCCTCCTCGGCTCCAGCTACTTTCATTGGCGGGTCCACCAGTGGTGCTGACATTTACCTGGTAGAGAGGTGGCCTCCTCCCTCTTGAATCAAGATGCTAAAAATAACCGGGCCCAGCTTTTCAGGGCCCCTGCCCAGCCAGCGCCTGCTTGCCTGCCTTGGCGACCTTTTTCCTGGGTGCTGGAAGCTAAGTGCTTTGTGAGCATTTGGTTCCTTGTGCCAAGGACTTCCTAGGGGTCAGAGCAGGGATAGCAATGCATGCTCAGCTCCTGAGCCTGAAGAGGGGTCTCTGCAAGGCCTACCTATCCCCCAGGTATTGGGGTGATGGGCCCCTGCCCAAACCGTGTTTTCTCCCTGGGTCTAGTACCCTGCCAGACTGGCCACTCTGCCCCTGGATGCTTGAGCCCCTTCCTGGAGCTGCTGGAGTTTCTCCCAGTACCCCTCCTCCTCAGAGTTATCCAGCGCTCACCTTGAGTCCTGTACCACGCCCAACACAGATGTCCAACGTGTGGTCTCCTGCCTTCACACTGCATGTTCATCCTGCAGCCAAGAGGAGCCCAGACTTTGTGGCTGGGCATGTTTAAATCCAGCTGTGCAACCTTAGCGCATTTCTGAGCCTCAGTATTCTCATCTCTGAAATGGGCATCATAACTGACTTTGTAGTGTCATGACAAGAAAGAAGTGAGGTCACATGCAGGTGTCAGATCAAGAGAGCTGCCTGCCACCCAGCCAGGAGAAAGCCTGAGCGCCTCTGGGGGCTTTCCTTTCTCTTGCTTTGTAAATCAACCCTGGAAACTTCATACGTACGTATGGTTGATGTGTGTGGACTGGAAGAGGAAGGTCTTAAAGACCCAGGCTGAGGACTGGGGACTTGATCTCCTCAAAAACAGGGGTCCCTTGCCCATTGCTGTGCACGTCCAGAGTGGCCTGCCCCACCTGAATGTTTATCCACTTCTTGCCCTCGGTCAGTGTGATCAGAATTGTGTCGGCATTGGCCCACGAGTCCCTGGCTGTGGGGTCAGCCCCATGGAAATGGAAGTGGTTTTCTGGGCTCCGTTCTCACCTACTGTGGGAACCTGGGCTGGTGGCTTAGCCCCTGCACGCCTCAGTGTCCTCATCTGAAAATGGGGATAATAACGGCCCCTCCCAATAAGCATTGTGAGATTAAATTAGCATTGTCGGTGCGGTGCTTAGGACAGGGCCTGGCGTGGGGTGAGCCCTTGGTGTGTGTTCACTGGTCCTCGTAGCGGTCAGACTCGTCGTAGCCATCTGTGGTAATGACAGTGGCCACCGCCCTTGGCTGAATGGTTATTATCAGATGTTGTGTCAGAGGCTAAGGACATTATTTAACTTAATCTTCGTGACAGTCCTACACAAGGTACTCCTATAAGCTCTACGTTCCAAATGAAGAAAACCGAGGCCCAGAGAGGTCACACACAGTTTGAAAGTGGCAGCGCTGAAAACCAGAATTCAGATTCAGCCCTGCTAGGGGATCAGCCAGTCGGCTTTGCACTGAAAATTTCACATCCTAGAAACCTCTCAGTTCCAGGCCCGCAGGGACAGTTGACGAGCTAGCCCCATCTAATCCTCCATTCCATTGCTTTACCCACTGGCCCCCCTGGCCCCCCTCCTCGGCTTTGAGACTTAGCCCCGTCCTGCCCCTGCTCCCTTCCCACACCTTATAGGTGCCCCTTCTCACCAGATCATCCTTGCCCATCCCCTGCGGCCTGACTCCAGTCTCCCCATCCAGCTTCCTACCCTCAGCCAGCTGGAGGGGTGTGGGTTCTACCCCATGGGCTCTCTGTGCCCAGGGCTGTGCCTGCAGTTGGCTGGTGGGTCCTGAGCTGCCCCTCACCAGCCTCAGGCTCCCGGATTTGCACTGAGGGCTTTGGCACCTCTGCTTTCAGCCTTCCAGAGAGGCTTTAGAAACCTCTTCCTTAAGAGAGGGAAGACTGAGTGAGCCCCCGCCCCCAGCCCTGGCCCCAGGCAGCTGAGAGAGATTGCACCGGCCCTTCCGGTGCATTGATGGAGAGCAGTGCTGACACAGGAGAAAGGTCAGCAGTGGGACAGAGCAGAGCTGGTGGCGGCCTGCCGGCCAGCAGCGCCCTCCCCCAGGCCAGGGCTTCCTGGGGGGAGGGGCCCAGTGCTCCTTGGGATCCTGGTCAATTCGTATTGACTCAGGCAGCCGCTGGTTCAGCGAAGCTGGGCGTCCAAGCCCCCAGAGGGCTCGGGGAGATGCCCGGGTCGTCCTTGGCACCTTCCTCTCCCTCCCCCCGCAGTCGATTAGATCCTCCGAGCCATCTCTGGGTTTGTGTCCCCCTCAGCGCCGCCATCCTCTGCTGGCTCTCAGGTCTTAACTCTCTTCCTGCCTCTCAGTTGCTGAGCCCTTCCTAGGCTGCCACTACCCTCCCTGGCTCCCCACTGTCACCAGGAATAAAGTGCAAATTCAGAGGCTGACATTAAGGTCCTTCTTGAGCCCAGTGAGGCTGCCCAGAACCGCTGGTCCTTCCCCAAGGACCGAGTCAGCCGTCCCCACCCTCAGATGAAGGCTGAGCCTCTCTTGGCTTGGGAGGGGTGGGGATGGGGGTCTCTTCTCCCGAGACATGCCTTTCCAGGACCCAACCCATTGCTTTCCCTACCCAGGACTCCCACCCTCTAGGAGAGATGAGAGGAGGTGTGTGAGGTATCCGGGCACCCTGAGTGCCAGGCCAGTTCTGCACCCAGTGCTCCAGCCTCACCCAGACTGTAGGGCCAAGCAGGGCCTGTGACTAGGACATCAGCCTGGTGCATGGCCCAGCCCACACCATTCCTCATACTCCCCCTTGAACTGCTCAGTGCAGCTCATGCCGAAGCTCCTGGTGGGCAGAAGCCATCTTCTCCCCAGCTCACGTGGATGACAAGCCCCAGTGAGGGCAGGAGGTACAGCGGTTAGTGCACGGTCTCTGGGGTCTGACCCCAGCTCCATCACTCACTAGCTGTGTGACCTCAGGCAGTCACTTAACTCTCGTGAAATGTGGGTAATAATAGTTTCTTCTTCACAAGATGGGGAGATTCATTGAAATGACACGTTCGTGGGACCCTGGAACATTTTCAGATCAATAAAGCCAGCTTTCGTCATCAGCAGCACCGGGGTCCCCAACCCCTGGGCTGCAGACTGATACCAGTCCGCAGCCTGTTAGGAACGGGGCCGCACAGCAGGAGGTGAGCGGCGGGCGGGCTTCTAGAGAAGCTTCATCTGCTGCTCCCCATCGCTCCCCATCGCTCCCCATCGCTCCCCATAGCTCCCCATCGCTCCCCATAGCTCCCCATGGCTCCCCATCGCTCCCCATCGCTCCCCATCGCTCCCCATAGCTCCCCATCGCTCCCCATCGCTCCCCATCGCTCCCCATGGCTCCCCATAGCTCCCCATCGCTCCCCATCGCTCCCCATAGCTCCCCATCGCTCGCATCACCGCCTGAGCCACCCCACCCCCTGGTCCGTGGAAAAATTGTCTTGCACGAAACCTGTCCCTGGTGCCAATAAAGGTGCGGGACCACTAATCAACACCATCCTCCTCAGGCTGGCGGGTACCGTATCCATGAGATGAGGGCCCTCTCCTCCAAACGGGCTCCTCCTGGCTATTTGAATGCGCCTTCCACTTCTGCCCCTCACTGTCCCCTTTTTGCCCTTTTTTTCGCAGCACTTCTCTCCCTCATTTCCTAGAATCCCAGGAAGCCCAGCCCTCCCTGGCCTCGTGTTGTCACTTGCATACCTGCCTTATGCACGCTGTCCGTAGGAGCTGGGTCCAGGTTTTATTCTCTGTTTCCCCCACGGCCCCTCACAGGTGCCTCAGGCACAGTGGGTGCCTGATAAAAGTTTGTTCTGTTGAACGGACTTTCATGGAGCCAAAGTCACCTGCAGGAACAACACAGCAGTGACCAGCTAGGCCCCTGGGTGTGTCTTCAGGCTGACGAAGGGCACGTCTGAGACCGGGCCTGAACCGCCTCCCGCTGGGTCATGGCTTGTGCCCACTCTGGCCTCCTCCACGTGGGGTTTTGGGGGAGGCAGGGGGTGGCGTGGGTTTGGGCCACTGAGTTGGAAGATTTTTCAAGGCTGGTTCCTCTCTGGTCCTCTGGGCCGTCCCTGTGTTTTGTTTGCCTGGGTCCTTTCCCCACCCCCACGCTTCTCTGTTAAACTGTGATATTATATTTAAACAAATCAATTCCATTGCAGAGTCCTTCCTGTCCTAATGATGAGTTTGCAGCACAAATGCCATTGATTTCTCACAGCCCTGAAAACCAGTTGATGAATAGCACTGGGCTTGTCTTTGGAGAGGCACTTCGAGCAGCTCTGGGCAGCCCCCTTGTTCCCCGCCCACACAGCCCCCCATCACCACCCCACCCCCACCCGATAGTTCACAGCTGCTGCAGTGGGGCTGAGGCTGTGTGATGAAACAGGACCCTCAGCACCCTCTGCCAGGGGTGGAATGTCATCACCAGGGGCCCGGCCCCTGGTGCTGGTGAAACAGTCATAGCGGGGAATTGTATTGATCTGCGCCGAAGGCAGGAGCGCAACTTGCAAAGCAGAGAAGCAGTGCGGTGTGATCTTTGTCTTCCCTTACAAGTTCAGAGCGTGGTCCTGAGTGACAGCAGGTAACGGCTCAGGCAAAGGCTGCGTTGCTGCTTTTTTAAAGGGGCGGTTCAGAGGTGAGGGAGCTGTCCCCACTGGGGAGCGTGAAACTTCCCTTTGTGAAACCCTTCCCACCCTCCAGGGTCAAAGTCAGACCACTGCTCAGGGCTTTGCCCTTCAGATCACTGCCGGGATCACGGCTTGTTTGAGTTTTGTAGTGACCCCCGGGCTTGGGTGGACAGGAATTATTCTTCCCAACTTGGAGCCGGGCGGCCTGAGTCCTGGGCAGTCACTGGAGAGGGACAGTCAGCAGTCACACAAGCCCATGAGTTGGGATGGGGTAAGGCAGGAGGCAACAGCTGGGACTGGGGCAAACTGGAGTACCTGCCTCACCTACATCCCTAAAAGTTAACCCCATGCCCGGAAAATTCTCCAGGATGGGGCTGTGAGCTGGACTGGCCACTGCTTCTTCCTGAGTCTAGTTCAGGCCTTTGTTTTGGAGACAAAGATGTGGCCCAGAGTTGGG
This sequence comes from Lagenorhynchus albirostris, assembly GCF_949774975.1. Classification (NCBI taxonomy): domain Eukaryota; kingdom Metazoa; phylum Chordata; class Mammalia; order Artiodactyla; family Delphinidae; genus Lagenorhynchus; species Lagenorhynchus albirostris. The sequence continues at coordinate 30,409,926 of NC_083110.1, forward strand.
AATGGCTCTTCAGGGTCACAGCGCAAGGCAGTGGTGGAGCTGGGGTTTGAACCCTAGATGGGGGGCAAGGCCTCTCAGGCAGTGCTGGCTCCCCTCCCCACCAGCAGTTAGGGTTGGGGGCAGGGCAGGGGCTCTGTTGTAGGGGAAGACAGGCCCCTCACTCAGGAGACCCAAGAGTGGCCCAGCGTGCCCCCCTTCCCTTGGCCCTCAGAGCTGTCACCCTCCCTCCCTTCCTCCCCGCAGACAAACCTCCTGTCCCTCCTAATCAGGTTAGCCTCCTGCTCCATGCTCGCTCTGCTGAGCTGGACCAGCTGCCTCTAATGGCCTGTCGACCTGGCCCTCCCCCTGGCTCTGGGGTGGGGGAGGGGATGCTCAGAAAAAAACTGTGAGTGGGAAGGGGCTGCCTGACTTCCTCGATTCAGACCTTTCCACAGCTTCTAGGGCTAAGTCCAAACCCTTAGCCTGGCATCCAAGACTCATAGAAATGAGGCCCCTGCTTATTTCTCCAGTCTCCACTGGCCCTGAGGCACTCTTTGCTACAGTTGCAGAATGCTGTTTTTATTTCCCGGTTTTGCACATGCAGGTCCTTCTGCTACTTCCCAAATTCTCAGGAAACTCCTATGCGTCCTGCAAAACCCAACTCTTGTCTTTTCTTCTGGGCTGCCTCCTCTCAAGACTCCTGCCTCTGTCTCCCACTGGATGCTCCACTGATCTGGAACTTAAACCCACTGTGTTTGGGTGCATTATTTCCTAGACCTGCTTCCCCTTGAGTTCCTGGAGGAAAGGGAGAGCATTATAGAGACTATGCCTCAGGGTGCAGCACAGAGAAGTGCTTAGTGAAGAGATAGGGCCAGCAAAGAAGAGAGAAGTAGGGACCGGGAGGGAAAGAGACAGACAGGAGTGCACAGAACAGCTGCTCCCAGCCCCTCCACACTGCTCTAGCCTACTTCCTGCCAGGGAGGCCATTCCCAGCGACACATGTGGGGCCTGAAATAGACATGTGGGGGCCATGGTGGTGCACTTTCACAGCCTAGTGCTAGGCACCATCCCCCCCATTCCCTGGGCACAGAAGCTCCGTCTCCCAGGGCCCTGCCCCTGCAGCCACGACCCCTCCCCCAGCAGTGCCCAGGCCTCGCCCCTCTGTTCCTGCTAACTTTGTTTTATAAATAAACTATATAAATAGGCTCCTCTGATTCCTCGGAGCACGCAGCATTTAAGGACCGGGGTACTGCTGCAAGCATAATTGTACTACCGAATCCATCAGCTGCCTCATTACCATTCATTTTGCATTTATTTCTGCTAATTAAAAAGAGAGAAACTCCTAACAACTTTTACGTAAATACTATATTTGTTCTATGTAAAGATGGGATGCTAATTTGCTGGTGATTAGCTGATTATCTAATTTTATAGCTGTCACACAGGCTGGCCCTGTCTCCCCTTTGCACCCCAGATGCCACTTGAGGCCCCCGATCAGGCGTGGGAGGAAAGAGTCCAGGGAGGTCCACATGGGTGGTTAGAGGGTCTGTCTGAAGCCCAGGGGTCACGTGGATCACCACACATCACCAGGGTTCAGGGAGGCTGCAGTCTGACCGATAAAGCTGGGAGGAACGATTGGCTCATCCACTGTTTCTGTACAGATGGAGAAACTGAGGCTCAGAGAGGTCCAGCGTCCCCAAGTCAGACAGTGATAGAGATGGACCCCTGACCCAGGTGTTTGGGCTCCTCCTCTAGTGATCCCTCTGTGTAGAGCTACTGTCAGGAGGAATTTGCAGGCTCTGTTTGCAGCTGGAGAAATATCCGGACCAAAGTCCAGCCCAAGTGGAAGAAAGAAGTAGTCTGGTCTGAGCCCATGGCCCAAAGCAAACCCTCCACATGCCCTTCTGGGAACCTCTGCCTCCTCCCACTTCCCCATCCAGCCAGGGCTCTGTCCTACCAGCCTCCTGACGTCACTTACCGTGGCTCACTCTCCCAGCCCAGGCCTTGCACGCTGTGGACCACCGGGACCCGTGTGAGGGTCTGAATCTCAAATCTTAACATTATGTGTTTATTTTCATGTGAATTACGAACAAATATTATTAGTACATCAGACCTGTGATTTCACAGACAATATTGCTTTAGATGAGGTTAAATAAAACGAAAGTTGATTGGTTCAAAGCAAAGTGATTTAAAGGACAATATGTGAACGATGTAGGTGAAACATGATGTGGTCTAAAGTTTGTAATAACTGAAGTCAGGGACACACTTGTGGAGGGTCTGAGAACACAGGTCAGAGGCCAAGCGGCGAGGCCGGGGTCAGCAGCAGGAACCTGAGGGCAGGGTTGGCCAGTCCCTGGCCTGTAGGCCACCAGTGCCCCATCTCATGGCCAAGCCGACAGTACCTCTGCATCATGCCCTTCTCCCCAGCCCTGCGGTCAGTGGGAATTAGCCCGCCACAGAGGACTCCTCTGCCCTAGAGGCGGTTTGAATGGGACTCTCGGGGCTTCCCTGGTGGCGCAGTGGTTGAGAGTCCGCCTGCCGATGCAGGGGACACGGGTTCGTGCCCCGGTCTGGGAGGATCCCACATGCTGCAGAGCGGCTGGGCCCGTGAGCCATGGCCGCTGAGCCTGCACGTCCGGAGCCTGTGCTCCGCAGTGGGAGGGGCCACGGCAGTGAGAGGCCCGCGTACCGCAAAAAAAAAAAAGAGTGAACGGGACTCTCGTTTCAGGGAGGCCAGGAAGTCAGACCCTGCTCCCTGCCATACCGCCTGACCAGGTGTGGGTGACTTCTTGGGCTCCCTGGCCAGCCCGCCTCCCCAGGCGTTGGTGGGTGAGACCCAGTCTCATCACTCTCTCTCTGACTACTCCACTCTCTCTTCCTGGACAGTCTGAAAATAGCCAGTTCTAGACGTAAAGGGAGAACGGCTTCCACTAGACCAGGTGTCATCTGGGCTTGGAGACAGGTCAGGGCCAGGGTCAGCACGGCCCACTGGAAATCCCCAAGGCCAGGGTTCCGGTCTTGGCTGCCGCTCTCTGGAGCATCAGTCCCCTCCTCTGTAGACTGGGCTGTACTTTTCTCCCAGGGTTGCTGAAGGGATTCTGAGAGCCACATGCAGAACCCCTCAGAGGAGCACTCGGTGGAGCTGGTGGTGAGCCCAATTCCTGGCCCGGGCCCCCCCGCCCTCGGCCTCCCACCTGCCGCCACCGTGTCTGTGCGAGGTGACCTGCTGCCGCCAGAGATCTCCTGCTCATCTGCCCTTTTATCGCCATGTGCACAATCAGGGGAAGCCTGGAAGGCCACAGGGGCGCGGGCAGATGGAAAACAAAGAGAGAACAAAGGCGCTGCTCTCAGGAGGCCAAAAGGCAGGGGGCCTCCTCCCGCCACTGCCGCCTGGCCAGCTTGTCCCACCAGCGCCAGGCCTCGGCCACCCTAGGCTGCAGGCCACCTGCCCTGCCCCTCCAGAGCCTAGCCCTAACCTCACGTGGGGTCCCCACTTGCTGGGTGACCCGCGGAAAGTCACTCCTCTCCAAGGCACCTTTTTCTCGTCTGTAAATGAGGAAGTGGTGGGACAGCTTGCTGTGTGATCTCCAACAGACCCTGCCCCTCCCACCCCTGCTGGGGTCTCTGGGGACAGGCCGACCCATTTCTCAGGCACTCCCCAACCCCTGGCCCTAGAAGGTCAAGTTGGGTGCCCACTTCTGCCCACAGAGAGGAGCCCAGTGTGCCCTGGGCCGAGTGAGGCCAGCAGGAGGCCCCTGTTTACAGCCAAGATCTTGGTGCTGGGTGTAAGCATTGGCGTGGAATGAACGAACGGTTTTATCAGAAGGGGGCTTAACTGGCGGCCTTTTGGTCGCGGCTGCTGTCGGAGCCTGTGAGGGAGGGGAAACTCCTGGGCCCTCCAGAGCAGTAGCAAAGAGGAGTGGTTGAGGGCTCATAAGAGCCCCAAGGCCAGGTTATCTGGGTTCATATCCTAGCTGTGTGACCTTGGGCTGCTTTCTTAACCTTTCTGTATCTGTCCTCATCTGTTAAAATGGTGTAGTACCTATCTCATAGGTTGTGTTGAGATTAAATGAGTTAACTCATAAAGGACTTACTACCAGATAAAGGCCCATTAATGTTGGCCATTACTATGATCAGTTTCAGCACTATTATTGTTTAGAGGTGGACTTAATGGGAAGCTCATGCAGCTTCAGCCCCCGGGCTCCGCCCCTGCACCGCCTGGGTGAAGGTGGACGTTTTGCCGGCAGCTGGGGAGGGTTCTAGCTGGGGAAGGGTGGCAGATTGCCATCAGGGGCATTTCTGTGTAAGCATTTCTGGTAAATTGTTTAAAGGGGCCTGGCTTCCTAAGGCTCTAGGAATTTGCTCTTTCTTTTCTCATTCTGAATATGTATTTGTAGGGAATTCCCTGGCGGTCCAGTGGTTAGGACTCCCACTTTCACTGCCAGGGCCCGGGTTCAGTCCCTGGTTGCAGAACTAAGATCCCACAAGCCGCGCGGTGCAGCTAAAAAGAAAAAGCATTTGTAATTGTATATGTATCTCTAAAGAGACCTCCAGAATAGTATGAGCTTCGGGTCCTGCAAACCTGGACCGTCCCCTGCTCATTCCCATTACCTTGATTATATTTCTGGGGCCTGGCCCTGTGCTGCCCACCTTGTGGCCCCCCAGCAGGATGGATGCGGCCTTGCGGCTGGAGGGACCTGACTTCTTACCCTGTGGCCAGCTGTGTATGCACCCCAGACTGTGGTCTACACCCCGCACTCCAGGTCAAGGGAGCCCCAAGGAGGGCAGGCAGGGAGAATGGGACCCTCTCCTGAAAGAGACCCTGGATGTTCAGCGCACAGACGCCTGTGCCCAGGGCCCGACGGCCCCTGCACTGCAGGCTGGAGCCCTATCCCCTACCTCCTCCCTCCCCCCACGCTGGGCGGGCAGGCGCAAGGGGCGGTTGGGGCCGTGGGAAGCAGGCTGCTGAGTTGGAACAGTTGCCCTGGAGGCTGTGGCCGGGGGTGGGGGGGGCTGGCTTTGTGCCAAGCCCCAGGTTTAGTATCAGGTAGGTGGAGACCTGGGATGGCCCCTGCCCTCTGAGAGCTCTTGAGGTAGCTGGAACCACAAGATTTGCACCTGGAGGGGTGAAGACTGGGCAGGGGAGGTGGTATTAGACCCTGTCGCATCAGGCATCTCAGAGAGAGGTCGAGAGAGCCCAGAGGTCATGAGGGCTGGACGCCTGGGGAGGGCCTTCTGGAGGATGGGCCCTCGCCTGGGGACGCCCCCAGAGGAGTGGGCGTCGTGGGCCCTGGCGCCTCTACCCGCAGCAGGGCCTCCCAGCCCGGGCTCTGACAGGGACATTTATAACTCACAGCTGTGCGGTCCTGGGCCCAACTGACTGTGGTAAAGTGATCAGGCTGCAGGAAGTCGAGTCCTGAGGCCACTCCCCACCCCGACCCTACTCTCTCCTTCACCTCCTGACACCCACATCCTGTTCTGGGCGGGAGGGGCGGGCAGCTGGGGCATGGGACTGGGGCCCAGCCAGGGGTCCCCAAGCTGGAGAAAATGGAGAAGCTCAGTGAAGCCCCTGAGCTGTGAGGCAGGGCCTCCAGGATCACCAGGGTCTACCCCTCAAGGCACACGTGGGGAGGCCCAGGCCCAGAGAGTGCCAGAGGCCACCCAAGAGCCCACGGGAGCCGAGGAGCGAGAGCTCAGGCTTCGGGGCTCAGGGGTGTGTTCTGTGCTTCCAAATCTTTTTTAATTTTTTTTTTGCTGTACGCGGGCCTCTCACTGTTGTGGCCTCTCCCGTTGTGGAGCACAGGCTCTGGACGCGCAGGCTCAGCGGCCATGGCTCACGGGCCCAGCCGCTCCGCGGCAGGTGGGAACTTCCCGGACCGGGACACAAACCCATGTCCCCTGCATCGGCAGGCGGACTCTCAACCACTGCGCCACCAGGGTGTGCTTCCAAACCTTAACTGGAGAAGGGATTAAGCTTCTAGCCCCTGCTGACCAACGCCAGCCTGGGGGAGCCTGGTGGAAGGGGGCGAAGGTGAACCAGAGGCCTCAGAAGTTGCTGGGAAGAGGAGCAGAGGATGCTGGGACTCTGGGGCTCTGCACAGCTTGTAGCCCTCCGTTGGAATATCCCATCCTGAGACCAAATACCTCACAAGGCCTTGTGCCCGTCCACCTAGATTCTCACAGCAAAATTCACATTTGGGGAAAGGAATGGTCTCGCCCAGTGCTGGGAAGGACAGTAGGAAGAGCTTCCAGCATACCATGTTTTTGACCCCCTTACCTCCCTTGGCCTTACTTGCTAACCTATTCTTGGACTCCTCTGGCCAACCACCCCTCCCCCACGCCTCTTTCTCCTTCCGTGCAAGGAGAGGGATGATAAATGATAGTGACTTTGCCAGAGCTTGGCCCACATAACTCTGGTAACCTGTGACACGATTCTAGAATTAGTACCCGAAAGAACATAGATGTTTGTTTCATTAGTTGTATATTTATTAAGGTATATTAGAAATACATAACTAGCATATCAAACCCATGATTTCACAGATATGTTCCCTTTGGACAAGGCCAGATTCATTAGAGCTAAAAAAAAGTGCATTGAAGTAGAGGCAAGTATTAATTAAGTCATCGTATGGACAGGACTCAGCTTGGACCCAGGGTCATGAAGGATGTAGGAGAAGGCCTGAAGTTTGGGGGACACTGGGGCTCTTTTCTGCTTTAAACTCTCTTGGGCCTCCTCCAGGACTCTGGGCCTCAGTCTTTTTTTTTTTTAATTAATTAATTTATTTATTTTTGGCTGCGTTGGGTCTTTGCTGCTGCGCGTGGGTTTTCTCTGGTTGCATCGAGTGGGGGCTACTCTTTGTTGCGGTGCGCGGGCTTCTCATTGCAGTGGCTTCTCTTGTTGCAGAGCACGGGCTCTAGGCGTGCCGGCTTCAGTAGTTGCAGCAGCCAGGCTCAGTAGTTGTGGCTCGCGGGCCTAGTTGCTCCGCAGCATGTGGGAACTTCCCAGACCAGCGCTCGAACCCGTGTCCCCTGCATTGGCAGGCGGATTCTCAACCACTGTGCCACCAGGGAAGCCCCGGGGCCTCAGTCTTAGGTGAACCGTCCAGCCCCACAGGCAGGAGGGGATGAGCGGGCTGTGAGCTGGGTTTCCGAGGAGGTGTACACACGTAAAATGACGCCAGGTGCTCGTCAGAGATCTGGTGAACGATTCCTAATGAGGAAAGAATCCAGGCAGGGGTCAAAGAGTGGCTTTGGAAGTGGCTGCCAACCGGCCGGCCGTGTGAGATAATTCCCCGAAGCCAGGCATGGTGCAGAGAGAACACCGAGGGCTTAGAGGCCCGGCTAAAAATACCCCCGACAGCTTCTCCCTGTCACCGTGCCTGGGGCCGCAAAGGAAGGCCCTGGCTTTCTACCTTTCTCACCAGGAAGAAAAAGACAACAGCACAAAGGCCCCCCGAGCCCCAGAAAAATAAAACTTACATAGATTGCACATTTTTTTAAGAACGCCACCAGGAGGAGTTGGCTTGCCCAGTGGAGCACGGCAGGGCGGGGAAGACAGCGGCTCCGATCAATCAGGCGTCCCGGGGCGTGCTTAAGTGGCCCAAGAGGCCTCCAGGATTAGCCCGCCGGTGGTGGCAGAGGTGGGAGGGAGTGGGCTGCCGCCTGTGCCCCTGGCCACTCACACGTGTCCTGTCTCTCTCCCTGCGTACCCAGGACGAGGAGGAGGAGGCCCGTTGGCATCAGACCAATGCTGCGAGGGGTGTGAGGATTAGAGCCGCCGTCCCTCACTCAGCTGCCAGACCTAGAAAGGTAACCCCAGACCCCCGACGCCCTGATGCCTGGGCTGCACTGCCCCCTTCACCTGAAACCTGGCCGGCACAAGCTGGGGCAGCCGGTAGTGATGGCGCAGGGCCACAGCCGAGGGTTATCAGCCTTTTCGCCCAGCCCTTCTTGCCCTGGGCTTCAGGGCTTCTCTGTAATGCCTTGTGTGTGTCCAGCACAAAGTGCTTCTGGGCTTCAGTTTGTCCATCTCTAAAATGGGTCCTCCATTGACTCCAATTCTCGAGGATTCTGTGAATCACTTGGGCCTCCTTGTTATCTGGCGTTAAGCCATCTTTGCAGCCTGGCTCAGTTTGAACTCTGGGGGCATAGCCAAGGGTCCTAGCCCTTGGGGGTATAGCATTAAGGCCACAGGGTCTGCAGGGCCGGACAGGGTTTGAGAAGGGAGGATTTTCCAAGGCAGCCCTGGCTGGAGATGTGTCTCACTGGAGCTGTGACTGCGGTCTCCTTGGTGGTAGGATTGGAAACTCCAGAGTGATCTCCCTGGCAGCTCTAGGCAAGAATTATCATCTGCCTTTTCAGACCGGGAGACCAAGGCACAGGGAAGTTAACGGGCCTGCGGGGGGTTCACACAGCAAGCTCTGGCCACACCGTAGCAGCTCAGCTTTATCCTGTTCGCTCTGTTAGCCTCTGTGCCTTTACTGCACTACACTGGTCTGGCCAGGGAAGTCTGAGCCCAGTAAACCACCAGTCTTTATTGTGTGCCCATGGTGGGACCCATCCATCCAGCCATCCACCCATCATCCGTCCACTCATCTATTCATTTGTACATCCTCCCACCCAGCCTCCCTCCTGTCCAACCATCCTCCCATCCGTCCATCCATCCATCCATCATCCTCCCACCCAGCCATCCTTCCATTCACTCATCCATCCATCCATTTATTCGTTTGTCTGTATCTATTTGTCTGCCCATTCTTCCAACCGTCCATTTACTCGTGAATTCACACATCCAACACACACTGGCTCTTATACCAGGCCAGCCCTGCACTAAAGGCTGGGTTTTGAAGATGAATCAGATCCAGCCCTGCCCTAGAGATGGTGCACTCTGCGATGGAGGTTGATACATGATCTCAGAGCCAGGCTCAATTCCATAAGGTCAGTGCTCAAGGCCCCTGTAGTGTCTGAGACTGCATGAGGAAGGGAGGAGGGGCCACGTGCTGGTAATGCAGGCAGGCATTCAGGGAGTGCTTCCCAGAGGAGGTGGCGTTGTTCATTTATTCATGCCCTAATTGTTTATTGAGAAAGTCTCCCTGCTGGGAACCGCTTGATGTTTTGGAGACACCTCAGGGAATAAAACTGACAAAACTCCCTTTCCTGTGGCGCTTACATTCTCATGAGGAGACATGGATAATGAACGCCTAAAATGTGATATATCATGTCAGATGATGCTAAGTTTTAAGAAGGGAAATTAGGCACTAAAGAAACAGAGACTACAGGGACTTCCCTGGCTGTCTAATGGTTAGGACTCTGTGCTTTCACTGCGGAGGGCCCAGGTGCAGTCCCTGGTTAGGGAACTAAGATCCTGTAAGCCACACGGCACAGCCAAAAAAAAAAAAAAAAAAAAAAAAGAAACAGAGACTACAGCATGAGTAAAGTGTTCTCTGACAAAGGATGGTCAAGGAAGACCTCTGACAAGGTGACATTTAACAGAGACATGAATACAAGGAGGGAGTGAACCGGGGTGCACTTGGCACATTCATGGAAGTAGCAGGGATGCATGTGGCTGGAAGGAAGTGGAGGTAGGCGGGGAAATCAGAGAGATCCTGGGGGACCCGCTCACGTAGTCGGACAAGAGGAGAGCAGGGAGATGGCTGAGAAGCTGTTGCCCACATCCAGGTAGAAGGTAGTGGTGGCTTGGACTAGGGTTGCGGGAAAGCAGTGGAAAGTATCGAAGTCTTGACGGTATTTCAGAGACCTTGCAGACAGGCTTGTGGATGGATCAGACGTGGAGGATGAGGGAAGGGGGGATAGTCCAGGAAGGCTCTTGGGTTTGGGACAGGAGCCACCGGGAGAACAGAGGTAGCTGTTTTTCTCCGCCGGGAGGGAGGGCTGAAGGCAGCCAAGGAGCTGTGTTTTAGACACGTTAGGTTTGAGGTGCATTTGAGACATCCAAGTGGAAAGGTTGAGAAGGCAATTGGATATATGAGTCTGAGAGGCAGAGAGGGGTCCCGACTGGAGATATAAATGTGGGAGCTGTTGTGTATAGATGGTGTCGCAAGCCACAAGGCTGATGAGGTCATCTTGGGAGTGAGTGCAGAGAGAGCGCTTCAGAAGCCTGTGTCTGAGTCACGGGGCATCCAGCCCTTAGAGGGAGGGAAGATGGGGTGGAGGCGGTAAAGGGGATGGAGAAGGTGCCACCAGGGAGGGAGGAGGAGAGCTGAGGGAACAGGCTCTTCGTGAACCAGGAAGATTTTGCTGGCAAATCGGGGAAAGGACACTCCCGGTAGAGGGAGCAGCATAACAGAGGCTCAGAGGCCTTAATAACAGAGCCATATTTGGAGAGGGGCGGTGGAGAGGGAGAAGGGACCAGAGAAGCTCCCCTCTGTACACCTGGCCACACAGAGGCCAGGGCCCATGGGTGTCTGGCAGGGCTGTATAATAAATGACCCCATGTCTGGGGACCTTCCTTGTCACCCTGGTTGGCACTCCCTGGTCTCAGCTGATGTCTGCACACTTTGCACTTTCTTTTAAGAAGCTTTGCCTACCTCTCCTGACCTCCCATCGTCCCTCTGGGGCTCTTGGGCCCCTGAGACCTCCCCCTTGCCCAGAGCACTTGTCTGAAAACACAGGGCTCAAGGCAGCAGCTCAGGAGCTGTCGGCAGGGGAAGGGCACCCAACAGCTTCCTATTGAATCTCTAAGCACTACCTGGATCCTTTATCTTAAAAGAAACTGTCGAAACTTCCTGAACTATGAGTGTGTCAGAGCTGCCCGCTCACGCTCAGTTAGAGCAGAGGAACTCACTACCTCTAGTGGGCAAACGCGCACGTGTTTGGGTGGGGAAGGGTCAGCCTTTTGTGCGCCTGTGGTGTTTCGCACTCAGTACTCAGCTCTCGGTGGAGAGAATGGCCACGGCTCAGTCAGGGAAGGCTGCAGAGAGCAGCTGCTGCCTGGAGGCTGGGCAGGGGTTCAACCGGGCTGTGAGGCGGGATGGGAGGTGAGGGGAGAGCATGTGGCCGGCCAGCAGGCTGCAGGGGCACAGGCCAGCCCCTCTGCCCCAGCAAACACAGCCCGATGTGCCTGGGATGTGGCAAAGGCCCGGGAGACTTCTCCGTACTGAGTGTAGGATGGAGCCAGGCAGGGACCTGGTGACCCCCAGAATCCCTCCGGGAGGTGTGCCTCTGACTCCGGAACGGGGACTGGGGGAGCCATGGGAAGCTGCTCTGATTATGCATGGCTCTGTGGCAGGCCGGTGGCAGGAGGCTGTGGGTAATCTAATTAGTGTGCCAGGCGGATGGGCCAAGTAATCCTGTGCCTTTAGACTCACTTTCCTTTAAGCCTGCCCCCACCCAATCTCTCCCTAAATCCTTCCACTGCCTGGGTGACATCTAGCAGGAGTGGACTTGTCTCCATTGAACAGATGGGTAAACCAGGGCCCGAGAGGAAGAAGCTTGCGTGATGCCACAGCTAATAAGTGGCAGGGCGGAGCTTTGAACCGGGTCCATCTGAACCCCAAGCCCACGCTCAGCGCTGCCTTCTGCCATCTCCCAGCCTCTCCTAGAATATCCAGACTTGCATGCACCTTCATATAAACCACCTGTTCAACATCCCCATTTTATAGATGAGGAAACAGAGGCCCGGAGAATGTAAGACACTTGCCCAGGAGCACACAGCAAGCCAAGGGCAGAGCCTATTCCAGAATCTGATCTGGCCCACTGTGTCCACCCAGCTCCACACCCCGTGCGCAGGCCCAGGGATCCCATCCTGGGCCCCACCCGCTTCCTCTCGGAGCATCCACTGCCCTTCTGTTTTCCTGCCGCCTTTGGCACTCTCTCTGGCTGAAGGCACCGAGTTCCTCCTCAGAAAGCTCCATTGTGCCCATTGTTTAAATATAGATTACTAATGAAATGCCTTTTCATTGCCTTCCCAGTGAATAGTTTCCTGTAAAGTTAATTTGCAGTGTTATGTAAATTCTGTTTAACTTCAATCAAGTTTCTAATTATGTTTTTACCGCGGTAATTCCCATTTGATTTGTCATCTCCTGTTAGGTATTTAATGTTCGGGCGGGCAGGTTTGCTTCCCTCTGTCTCTTGGTTTTCCAAGGTCCACTCCCTCCCTGACCCCTGTCTGTCTTTCCTCCTTTGCTCCTGCTTCCTTCGTCCGCTGCCCCTTCCCTGTGAATCTTTCCCACCTCCTCTCCTTCCTTCCCTTCTTCCTCTTGCAGCCGTTCCTTCTCCCTTTCCTGTCTCCCTCTGCTCTGTCTGGCTCTGTCTCCCTCTCTCTGCTTCCCCTCCTCCCTCCCGCCCTCTTTCCCCTTGTCACCTCCCCCATCTTCCTTCTCTTTCCATTTCTCCATCACTCCTTCTCTCCTGCTCGGGGCTGGGGGCCTGGCCCTGGTATGGTGGGAAGTGGTTAAGAGCAAGGGTGCTGGATCTGTGTGCAGCTCCTGATCTGCCCCTTATGAACGGTGTGACCTTCAGGTTGCCAATCCCTCATCTGTAAAGTGGGGTGACAACATTACCTACCTTGTAGGGTTGTGAGGATTCAGTAAGATAATATATGAAGGAGGGCTTAGCTTAGCGAGGGGGCCTGGTCGGAATTGGCTTTCATTGGAGAACTCTCGGCCACACCCCTTATTTCTCTGTGGGCTTCCTGAGGTGCCTCTGCAGTGGGTGTCTGTGCCACTGGGGTGATGGAGGTCAGGCCTGAGGCCAGGGCAGGGTGGGAGCCAGCCGCAGACCCCCACAGAGCTGGTGGCTGTCCCCCTGGAGCAAGGTGTCAGCCCTGCCTGTCAAGAGATGTGGCCTCCTTCTCCCTTAGAGGGCTGGTCTCGGGGCTGTGAACGTGAACAGGCCTGCTGTTCTCAGGGAGCATCTGAGGCACAGACCCCCAAAGCTGGAAGAGCCCTCGAGACCCTGGCCCCCAGACCTTTCCCAAATGACAGAGTAAAGGCAGAGCTGCTCCCACCAAGTTGGACTAGACACCCCCTTCCCCCCACCTTTTCTCCCACCCTGGATGCCCCCCAGGCCAGACCATGGACTCTGGCTTCAAAACTGCTCCGGGTACCAGGCCCCGACAGACCTGTCACTGACTCACTTGGAGACTCCCCTCTGAGCTCCGACTCCCCTCCTGCCCTACATCCAACGCTGAGCTTTGGGATTCTCCCTGCCGTCAGCAGCTGGGCGGCCACAGTTTCCCAGCAGGCATCTGCCCTCTGGGTGGGGAGGGCGGAAGGAAAACACCAGACAAGGCCGAGGGCTGGGCGCTCTTCCTCCCCTCCTTCTCTCCCCTCCTCCCCCCCCTGCTCTATTCCCATCTAGCACGTCCCTGACACGTCCAGGAAGCAGAAAACAAGCGTTTGGAGAAGGCATTCTTCTGGGTGAAGAAAGACAGACCCGGTCCCTTGTCCTTTAGACACAGGGAAACCTGAGCTGGCCCAGTCCCGGCCTGCTGGGCTGCGTGATCACCTGACCTGCCGCAAGTGGCTGTGTTTGTGTGTGTGTATGTGTGTCTCCCTGGTCCAGGAAACCTTAACCAGTCACGTGGCTGCCTTCCCTGTTTGTCTAAGTAAGCAGTTCAGGCCAGCTGCAGCCAGGAGGCTGAGACAGGGAGTCAGGGGAGGGGGCCGCACTGGTAGGGGTGGTGGACAGAGGGCAGCCCTGAGCCAGGTCCTGGAGTTTTCGGGCCTCTGGATTTGGTGTGGAGAGGCCTGGCCTGGGAAATGGCCACTGCTTCTGACCCCTTACCCTCCCTGGACCTCCCCTACCTCCATCTGTCAAGAAAAGATACTGGGCTTGCTGACTACAGAGAACACGCCCAGCCCTGAAACAGGGTTGGCGGGGGGCATCCTCTGTCCAGGAGCAGCTCAAAAAGGCCAAAGAGGGGGACACATGTGGATGCAGCAGCCCCTGTGATGTCCCCTAGAGCGTGTTGCTGAGTCCTGGCCCCTCAGCAGGAGAGCCCAGGTCAGCCCATTGTCATGCATCCAGCAAGCCACTGGTTAATTCAGCAGATAGGTATTAAGTACCTACTGTGTGCCGGGACCTGGGCTAGGCAAGGGGGTAGGGTTGTCCGCACCCCAGGTCTTCCAGAACCTCTCTGGACCTCCATACCTGTGACATATTTTCCTCCTGTTGGATGGACAGGATCACCTTTCATAGCAAAGACCCTGTGCTCGTGTCATGAGGCAGCCATGTCCCACCACACTGCCACTCCAAGAGGATGAAACCTCAGCGTTGGGCAGGGGACCTCAGGGGAGCTGAGAGACATCACTGAGTCCCTCGTGGACCAAGCAGCTGGGGCAAGGGTCCCTGTCCTCCAGAGAGGCTGGAGTCAGAGCCAGGCTTCCAGAACAGATGTGGGCAGAGTGCAGAGACCCTGAGCCCGGACATCTGAGGGCCTTCTCCGAGCCCACCCAGGCAGCAGAGCCCAAGGGAATGCCCTGAGTAGGGCCTCCCTCGGCCTTCCTCCATGTTTACCTGACCTAAGCGCTGTGTCTTACCTATAGAGGGCACAGTCCCCAGGTCCTGGAGGAGGAGGAGGGCTATGGTGGCCTTGGGGGCAGTGCTCTTGAGAGCCCGCCTGGGCTCAAGTGTCTGTTTGTCCCCCTTCCTCCCTGCTGCTTCTGTCCCTCCTTCCTTTGACAGACATTTCCTGGCAACCAAGTCTGTGCCAGGTCTGTGCTCAATACAAAGCACATCCCTGGCCGTGGAGATGCTCACTGCCAAGCTGGCATCAGCGACATCTCAGGGTGGGCGGAGGCCCGGGCAGAGGCAGCCATTGGGTGGGGACCAGGGTGTGGCTGACTCCACAGGCTGCCCTAGGTTCTGGGGAAGCTTAGGCATACTTTCCCCGGATGGACTGAGGCCAATTCTACTAGGTGCCCGGGATGAGGGGCACAGAGAGCTGCCATCAGGGCCACACAGAGCATTGTTGGACCTTGTCTCTGTTGTGATAGGATTTGGGGGTGTTCAACCTGTAAGGGTCCCATGAGCTAATGAGCTCAAGGCCATTCTGATACAGCTGGAAAACTCCAATCCAGAAAAGGAACGGAGGTGGGGTGGCCACTGGTTGAGCTGGTGGCACAGGCCAGCCATCCTGCCACCCATGACTGAATGTGGGTTCTGGCCAGGGGTGGTTCTAAAGCCTGTGTATCTCCAGCCTCAGCTTGTATGCCCCCGGGGTCAGGAGGCTCACTACTGCCCCATGGCTGTCTCAGTGACTCTCCCTGGTAACTGGTGCCCTGGCCGCCCACCAGGCTGTAGTCTGGCTTGTCTTCTACGCTGCCCACCTCAGGCCCACAGACCTGAGGCTTTAGCCTCCTTAACCTGGTCCCTCCCAAGCTTCACTGCTTCCAGGAAGAGCATCCGGCTGGGCCCGCAGACAGCCCCATCAGGGCCTGTTTGATTGGACTAGTGTGGACATGTCATCAGTGTCCTGCGTTGGGCAGCCGAGGTGAAGCCAGTCAGCCCCTGCCCGAGTGAGCGGGGTCCCACCTTCCCAGCACAGCCCCTGGGGAGGCCCTTGGGCTGCCCACGGAGCAAGCAGGAGACCTGGATCCCAGCTCCATTCCTGTCCCCAGGGTGATCTCAGGCAAGGCCCAGCCCCAGTCAGCCCAGACCACCTCCTGTTCGCGCTCCTCCCCAGCACTGAGCTACAAGAGGCCTTTGTCCACGGTGGGCCCTCCGCACTTTCTGGCCTGTTTGCTTTCTGAGTCGCCTGTTTGCCGAGCAACCTTGAGAGAGACCTGAGACGCTTCTCCCATAGCCTGTGCCCTGGGCTGAGGGCCTTTCTTCAAACCTCTTCCCCCTCACTGGGCCAGGCCACTAACTTCTCCTTTCCCACCACCTCCTCACCTGTGGACAGGTGAGTCCCCAGCTCGTGAGGCACACGGAATGGGTTGGGTTCACCTGGAGACCATGGGTGTTCCCACAGCCCCTGGACCAAGCTCCCATCCCACGCAGAACCTGACACTTTTAAGGATCCAGGCATCTAAAACTGGGGTGGGGGTTGAAGGTGTCTCACTCTGGGTGCTGCTCCCATGGTTTGACATCACATCGTCCCTGGTGTGGGGACTACCCTGCCCGGCTGGGATGCCACAGTTCTGCAGAGGTACCACACTGTCCCTCGTCTTTGACCCCTGGGAAGTTCTGCCTTTGAGGCCTGAGATCCATCCTTGCTCAGCTTCTCCCTTTGTCCTGGTCGCTTCAGCATGGCTCCTTGAAAGTGACTCTGCCCGAAGTGGGGGAAGACGGTGATCTGATCCCCAGGGAAGGGCTGATCCCTACAGCCTCTACTCAGCTGTGCCTGATGTTCTGGGAAGAAAACCCAGTAGTGCTTTTTTGTCAAGGCCTCTTGCTAGGAAGCAAATAGCTGGAGGTCTAGAGGTCAGAGGCCAAAGGCCACTGAAGAGGCCAGGGCAGCTGCGCACTCCTGCCCCAGGAAAGTTTGGTGCTTCTGAGGAAGCCTCCACAGGGCCCTGCTCTGTCCTGGTCTGGGCGGGGCCAGTGAGACAGGAAGCCAGGGCAGGCCCGCAGGATGGGACTCAGGGTGGCCTGGGCCTGAGCCAGGGATGAGGCGAAACCCAGCCCTGGCCTGGTCCCAGGGCCACAGGCACACAGGTCACCCACCCAACAGGAAACCCTGCCCGGCACCCCCTTTGTCCCACCCCGTGTTTCCCGCGGGTGGTGCTTCTACTGTTTCCCGTGGGAGCTGCTGCCAGGAATCATGCCCTCTTGAGAAAGGAAGCTGGACCTCAGGCTCGCGGCTGCCCTGCCTCTGACCTGTTCTAACCCCCTCCCAGGGCATCCCGTTGGTGGAAGCTCTGGGTCCCTGCCCGTCCCTCACCCGCACATGCTGGTGACTTATCTTCTCCTAGATGATCCGTCACCTTTAGGGGCCTGGAAGGGAAACCTCATAGTGGGGCCAGGCTTGGGAGCCTGGAGAGCAGGGTTTTTGTCTGGGTTCCACCACCAGCTTGCTGGTGCACGTCGGCTAGTCACTCACCCACTCTGGGCCCCATCTGTAGAAAGGGGAGAGGAAGAAGCTTTGCCCAGCTAGGAGCATCCCATGGGATAAAGGGTTTAGAGGTAGGATGAATCTATACCCTATAAGGACAACCAGGTTTGGGGTTAACTGCCCCAGATACCCCCCCCACCCCCAATGCATCTCAGATATCTCTATATCCAGCCCAGTGGAGAACAGTGTCTGTGATGGCCCCCAAGCAGGGAGTGAGACGTGAGTGGCTGCCAGTGTTGCCATGGGCTATGGGGGTAGTGATGCTGGCATCACCCCTCTCTGGGTCATCCCACTGACGACACGGGGGCAAGCTGGGCATCTGTGCCTGGGCAGGAGCCCTCCTTCCTCCCTCCTCCCTCCTCCCTCCTCCCTCCTCCCTCCTCCCAGGATCTGAGAGGTGGAACATGCCAGCTCTCTCTGCTCTGCCCTGCTCAGGCAGATGGGCCAGGGTGGCAGCCTGTGGGCCGAAAGCCAGGGAGGTTGCAGTGCCGAGGGGCAGATTCTCCTGCCACTCTCCAGCCCTCCTCCTCCCCCTGGTAGGTGCTCTGAGGACTTCAGTTTTCCTTTGGTTGTGATGTTGAGTGTAAAGTGCAGGGAGGAACAGGGCAACGATACTAGGAGCTGCAAACGCTTCTGTAGCACTCTGTGGAGGTGCTGCTCCAATCCTTTATCTACAGGGATTCACGTTCACTGTGACAGCATCTCTGAGGTCACTACTCCTGTTGTCCCCATTTCCAGAGGAAGAAACTGAGGCACAGCCTGGTGAATCGACCTGCCCAGGGTGGTTACGCTGGGACTGAACCGGGCAGCTGACTGCAGAGCCCGTGCTCTTGGCCACTGTGCTGCACAGCTTCTCTGACCCCCCTCCCCCGACCAGGTACCCCCAGCCTAAGCCCAGCCCAGTATCAGGGGTTGCAGCTTGTTCCCAAAGGGGGATGAAGGGAGGGTCAGGATGCCAAGGTGAGCAGACCCAAGTCGCCATGGCATTGGGTGAGCTAACAGACTCGGGGTCACCCTGACCTTGTGGACCAGCTAGAAGCTTGTTAGCAACAGGGAAGACCGTAGGTCCAAGCAACCCAAGTCCCTGCGCTGTGTGGTGACAACTCAGCCTCCAGTGGTCTTGGACACGTTGCCGCTCTGAGCCTCAGCCTCCACGTCTGTCAAATGGGCCTTTCAGAGCCAGTGGCATAGGGAACTGTGAGGAGTCCTTGAGGTTCTGGGAACACGGTGTCTGACCCCTGTGGCTCCTCGGGGGGGGGGGTGTGTGTGAATTTCCTTCCCAGTGAGTCAGGCCACAGGGACGGGGACATTCCTGGCAGCAGGATTAATGTGGGCAGGGTGCCGGGGTGGGAGCCCAGACGTTACGGGTCAGAGTCAGGCTGGGGCCTCGAGTACGAGGATGAAGATTTGGAGCTGACCTCGTAGACACTGGGGAGCCATTGAAGTTCTTGGCCAGAGGAGTAACGCGTCCTTGGGGAGAGGAACCTGAGAGCAAAAGAACGTAACATGCTCTTCCAGGTGTGGGGCCCCGACGCAGAGGGCGTCACATGGCTAAGAGAGTTGGCCCTGGTGGGTGTCAACGCCAGCGTTCCTCCTGGGCTCGTGGTCTGCAGGGCGCTGGGCAGCACAGGCTGGGGGTGTGGGCCCCGCAGAGAGGAGCAGAGGCAGCGCTTACGCCTTTTCCTCTGCGTGTCCCGGAGTCCCCCCAGCTCGGGTTGTCTGGGTTTCCCACCCAGCTCTGGGTGGGGCCCCGCCGCTCCTTCCTCCCTCTGTGGCTTTCTGGTCCTAAATGGGAGGGGACTCTGGAGGTTGCAGCGGGCTGTGGAGCGTGAGCCAGGGTGGGGACACTGGCGGTGGGTGGAGTCACGGGATGGGTGGCCGTGAGTCAGGCATTGCTGGGCCTGTGTGTCATCTGGCTGCCTGCCGTTCTGCCTTCCCTGCGTCTGTCTGCCTCATCTCTCCCACCGGCGTCTGCGCCTGTGGGCTGCTCTGCTGGGACCACAGTGCTATTTCCAAGAGCTCCAAGCCCACGATGGAGAAGTCAGAGGAGCTGGACTCCAGGTCCCAGGCTCCCCCCAACATGCAGGGTGACCTTGGACATGTCCCCTCCCCGCCTGAGCCACCATTTCTCCGATGGAAGAGTGAGGGTGGGGCTGCCCAGGGTTTCTCAGCTCCCGCTGTACATGAGATCCAGGGCAGCTTTGAAAGATAGCGCACCCCAGACCACTTAAATCCCTGGGGCAGGGCCTGGAGCCTGGGCGGGAACCTCCGGCCTGGACGGGCTGCTCTCCCCACCCTCCCCAGGGCCCCCGCCCCAGGCAGCACCGTGGACCATTGTGTGGATTCTGGAGCCCGGGGCCTGCACTGGATCTAGCTCTGCCACTTTCTAACACCATGGGCAAGTGACGTGACTTCATGTCTCTGAGCCTCAGTTTCCTCGTCTGTGAAATGGGGACGACCTTACCGCTTTATAGAATCGCCATGGGGACTAATGGGTTAACCAGCGTAGCCGGTGCCTCTTAGAGCCGGGCCTAGGATGGATGTGGTGAGCACTGTGCACGTGTCAGCTGCTGTGTTCTCTGATCTAAATCTGTTTTCACACCACCCCTCCCATGACTGCTCATTCATTCATCCATTCATCACTGCTCAGACATTCTGGGGGGCAGGCCCTGTGCTGGGTGCTGTGGACGACAGGAAGGAGACACCATTGTGGGGCTGGCCTTGGCCTGTCCAGGGGTTCAGTCCCAGAGGGCAGCTTCTGTCAGTCCCAAGGATTGATGGGCAGGTGGGGGGTGGCTCCCCCAGGAATCCCACCAAGTTGCTGGGCTGAGGGAGCCCCTTTCTTGAAGAACACACAGAGACCTCAGCCTCACGGGAGAAGGAGGGACATCGTAGGCTGGTCCTGACGGCCTCAGCTGGGAAGCACCTGGGAGTCCTCAGTGCCTCCTGGCAGGGATCCTGGGATGCTCTCTGGGTGTGTGATGGCTCAGACAGGGCTGGGCCCTGGGGCTGCCCAGGAAGGCAGGAGCAGCCCTGGTAGGCAGTGAACAGAACAGGGAACCTCCTCGGAGCCCATCGCCAGACCTGGCCCCATCCTCCATCTCCTAGAGTCCTCCCAGCAGCCCAGGACGTTAGGTAGGCACTAATACCACTTTACAGATGGCAGATGGAGGCTTCAAGGGATCGGGAGGCACTTGCCCGGGTCAGGGAGGGTATGTGCCCAAAACAGGCTTGGAGCCCCCCTCGGTGTTAGCAAGATCCGGTGGGACCAGTAAAGCTTCCCTGGGCGGCTGCACAGTGGAGCGTCTCGGGACAGGCTGCAGGTGCAGTCTGATGATTAACACACCCTGCAATCCTTTTCTTCCCCAGCCTTCCCAGCAGCGACCCTGCAGACCATGACTGGGCTGCCCTTGCAGGGAGGGCTGGCGTCCCTACAAATACCATGAGCTCCCGTGGCCTGGCTCCTCCGAGGGCCAGGGGCTGGGCGCCCCTACCCCAGTGCAGCCTTCTCCCTCCCCATTGCACCGTGAGTAAACTGAGGCAGGGAGAGAGGCAGGGACTTGGCTGAGGCCACGTGGCTTGCAAGCAACAGAACTAGGACTTCATCCAGGCCTGGGTGACGTTAGTGCCCGTGCTCTGACCCGCTACCTCCTGCAAGCGAGAACAGCGCTCTCCTTTGTCTGGCATCTGTAAATCTGGGCCTTGGCCATCACTTCAGATTGGCCTGGCCCACGTGTGACCAGAATCCCAGAGGGATGCCTGTTTGGGGAGTGTGACCGCCGGGGGCTGGCCCCTGGCCCAGGACAGGGATGGTCAGGAACACTTGGTACTAGCATTTTGCATGTGCTGTCGGGAGTGCCCGTGCCCTTCAGCCCCTCGACCTTCCCGCCTGCCCTGGACCTGGAGTCCAGGCTGCCCTGTGGAGCGGACAGCTGACGGGGCTGCCCAGGCCTGCACCAACCATGGGTGTCATGTCAGCTCAGCCAATCTTCCAGCCAGTGTTAGCCCCGACCAGGAAACTGAGCCCTGGAGGGACAGGGGTTTGTGCGTGAGTCCTCAGCTCCTCAGTCTAACCTCCAACCAGAGCTGGCCTGGCTTCTCGTCCTGTCCCTCTCTGAACTTATGTCCCCTCCTCTGCAAGGTAGCAGGCTTAGACTGAGGACCTCCACGGACTCTTCTAAGCGCCTCTGCAGGCCCAGTGAACGCTGCAGGGCATTTGAGATCGAGGGTATCACAGGGGTGAGGTTGAGGTGGGCAGCACAGGGCCCTGCCACCCTAAGCAGAGTGGGCGGGGCAGGAGACAAAGCCTGTAAGAGGGGCCACTGGCAGAAAATTCAGTTTAAATCATCGGCATTGGGAGTGGCAAGCACCCAGGTGGGCAAGACCCTGGCCCCTGGGGAGGGTGAGGCTTATGCCCACCCATGGGGCCTGATGACATGGTGGCACAGAGCTTGTACCTGGAGGGTGCTCAACACCTTTGGCCGTTCTGTGGGGAGGGATTGGGGGCCCCCCTCCTGGGAGCAGGTGACCCTCAGGAAGCCTGTCTCTGGGGAACAGACCCACCGGGCTGGCTCTTGAACCAGCCTCAAAAGGGGCCTGAAGCCAGGACTCATCTTCTCGGGATCTTTCTCCATCTTTTTGGTAAGAGATCCAGTGCCTCCCTGCCCAGCAAGACCCCAAGCTTCACTTGGCAGCAAAGCTGAGCCAGTGAGAACAATGGCGCTCCCTACTTACCAAGCACTTCCTGTGCAAGTGCAGTGCGGGCATAATCTCGTTAAGTCCTTACAACTCTGTGAGAGGAGGGACTCATTATCCCCATTTTACAGATGAGGAATCTGAGGCCCAGAGAGGCTAAGTTTCTTGCCCAGCATCACAGCTCAGTGGACAGCAGAGCCACTCCACACACACCTTCTGTGTGTCAGAATCTAGAGCCACATTATGTGCCCTTAGTCCACGCTGTACCTCCCCCCTTGAGTAGAGGAGGAATTGTTCATTTGACGGCTTGGGAAGAAGGGAGCCCCCTCCCTCTTCCTCCAGCAGGAGTGAGCCACGAGTCACAGCCAACTTCTATCTGGTCTCAGTTTGCCCCACTGCGCAAGCCTGACATCAAGAGGCTGGGTGTCTCGGCACACACATGCGCCATGAGCCAGGGCACCTTTGAGCGGCAGGTTGGGTGAACGTCGTTCCTCGGGGCCTGGATGGTGCTCGTGGAGAGGGCGAGGGCTTTCCCTTCTGATAGGCCTCTCCAGCCTGGCCTTGATAACACAGCAAATTGGAATTGGGCTCTGGGTGAAGCTTTGGCGGGGCCCCCGGGGATGTGTCTGCATGTGCCCTTGAACGCAGCTGTCCCCTGCTCCTGATTTCATCTATCATTTTCTCTTCAGTCTGAGGCTTTTCTCCTGACAGGCCTCTGGGCCTTTGCCCAGGAGGGGTGCCCTCCTGCCTGAGAGGCTCTTCTCAAGAGCATGATGCCCTCGACACCCCGTTTTGCTGCCCTCCAGCACTCTGTCCTAGAATTACTCTGTGTCTTGCCCACCTCGCATTAGACAGTGTGCAGACACCCTTGGGAAGCATCCAGGCCGGCGACGTTGGCCTTCGACCGTGCCCTCCTCTCCCCACCCATCCTCTCCTACTCTTTTCCCTCTCCTTCTCTTCCTTCTCTGGCGCAAAGTAGGCAGTGTCATTAGCTGTCGGGAGAAGGAAATGAATGGATGGATGGATGGCATAAACAAACATGAAGGGGAAGCAACCTGAGTGTCCACTGACAGATGAATGGATAAAGAAGATGTGGCACATGTATGCAATGGAATATTACTCACGCATAAAAAGGAACGAAATTGAGTTATTTGTAGTGAGGTGGATGGACCTAGAGTCTGTCATACAGAGTGAAGTAACTCAGACAGAGAAAAGCAAATACCGTATGCTAACACATATATATGGAATCTAAAAGAAATAAAAATGATCATGAAGAACCTGGGGGCAGGACAGGAATAAAGGCACAGATGTAGAGAATGGAGTTGAGGACATGGGGAGGGGGAAGGGTAAGCTGGGACGAAGTGAGAGAGTGGCATGGATACTACCTCATGTAAAATAGATAGCTAGTGGGAAGCAGCCGCATAGCACAGGGAGATCAGCTCCGTGCTTTGTGACCACCTAGAGGGGTGGGATAGGGAGGGTGGGAGGGAGACGCAAGAGGGAGGGGATATGGGGATATGTGTATATGTATAGCTGATTCACTTTGTTATACAGCAGAAACTAACACACCATTGTAAAGCAATTATACTCCAATAACAATAAAGATGTTAAAGAAAAAAAAAAAACCATGAAGGAACAACCCCTAGAGGTCCGTTTATAGCCCCCATTTTCCAAACGAGGAAACCAAGTCTCAGAGATGTTAGGTGGGCAGGGAGGTTTTGGAAGCCCCTACCTTTCCCAACACCCTCTGCTTCCGTCCCCGCGGTACCAGGTGTGGCCCCAGGTTTGTGCTGGGCGTCTCCTGACCACCAGAGCTTTTCCCACCTGGAGGCATCCCTGAGGGCCCAGCAGCAGACTTGTCAGGCACACACTTCATTCAGCAGAACCTGCCAGCCTGCCCTGCCCCAGTCACTTGCGAAGTCTCCACGCAGGAGAGGGGGAGGCGGGAAGCCGAGGGGCACGCAAAGAGGGGCATGCAGCAAGGACCTGCAGGGCAGGGCCAGACGATATTCGCTGGGCTTCCCGGGCCTGGGTGCGGGCAGGCTGTCAGAACAGCTCAGAATATTCTCAGCAGAAGTGAAGACATACAGGATTATTGAAGCAAGGGTAGTTTGTGATTCTCAGGCAGCCCTGGCCAGGAGTTTCCCCAGATCCCAAGCCACCAGCTTCATAGGTCTCTTTACTTATCTTTTCCTTGAGGCCAACTGCAGCTGCTGTCCTTTGGGGAAAAGACTCAGGATTTCAGGCCTCCCCTGAGCACTCAGGGCTGCCCAAGCCTCTGCTCAACCCCGCTGTCCCTGGAGTGAGTACGAGGGTCTCACAGCTGGATAACCAGGCACCCAGTTTTAATTATACGCAAGGAGAAAGAAAGAAACACCGTCCAAATGTCTGGAAGTTCTGGGCAGGGAAAGCTCACTTGGGGGAACTGTCAGGGAAGGCAGCATGGTGTAGGCGGTCCTTTGGGCATCGGAGGATGGACAGGGTTCCGATGGGCAGAGCTGGGACCACAGAGCTGTTGAGGGCGTGGTTTGGGGTAATAAGACAGTGCACGTTCTACCACTTCTAGCTGCATGACCACTGGTATCTGCTGCAAAGTTTCTTCATCTATAAAATAGGTCTTGCAGTTCCCTGGTGACAGAATTGTGCTGAAGATGGAGTGAGGCAGTGAGAGCTTCTGGGGCTGTTGAGGAAGGGCCCTGGCAGGTGGGGCAATCTGCCGGTTTGTCACATCTTGAGCACAATGGGTGTGTTTGTGTGCGTGTCATTGGCAGCAGGGATGAGTATCTGAGGCCTGGTGACGGCCCTGAACTGCAGGCCAAGAGGTGGCATTGGTGTAGCCCCTGCCCACCACACCACACGGGGTGGTCCAGCTCCCTGCCCCAGTGGCCTGTGGGTATGTCGGTGTTCTGGCCAGTGTCCTGCTCTACAGGGTCAGCCTGGGGCCTCCCCTAGTGGGTGAGTAGTTAGAGAGACAATTCAGAGCTGCCTTTTTCCTCCTGGCCATCAGGCCTTGGTTTCCACATAGGCCCAATTAAAACTGGGTGACTGGTTATCTCTGTCTCTTCCCCATGTCTGGATTCCCCCAGCTTGGTGAGGTCAGAGAACATGTATTCCAGGAATGCGGGAGGCGGGACAGCCTGCCTGGTTTGGATAACCACTGGGGTAAATATTTGCCTTGCTCCTGGAGCCAGCACTGGCTGCCCGGGTAGGACGACGGGCCTGTTCCCAGGGTCATGTAAGGGGATGCTTCCCTGGGTGGGTCTTGGAGGTGAAGGAGCCCGTGCCTCCCGGGTGAGCCTGGGAGCTGGGTCTGAGGCCACCCTGCCTGTGCAGGGCCCCTGAACCAGCAGCTGTTCGGCCCATCTGTGAAGTGGGGGTAGGCAGAGCTGCCTGGTCCCGCTCAGGTGAGGCGGGCCAGCCCCCCGTGAGAGCCAGTTCAGGTCAGTCAGTTCAGCCAGTGGGGCAGCAGGTTGGGTCCGGTTTGGGTGGGTGCCCACATGACCGTGTTCTGGTCCCCACTTGACCACTTATGACCTTGACAGTTAACCTCTCCCAGACTTTAACAGTCACCATTCGCTGACCTGTTCTCGCGTGGCGCCTGCGTCTACATACCCGTGTCTCGTTAACCCCTCAGCCACCAGGGCATGAGGGGCACGTGTGTGTGATTAGCAGCAGATGACAAGAGCCCTGAACTTCAGCTCAGCAGTGCCACTCGTGGGGTCCCCTGTCTGCGACCACAGCGGGGCAGTCCAGTCCCCTCTCCCAGAGGCCTGGGGATAGGTCAGTGCTCTGGCTAACATCAGGCTCTACAAGGTCAGCCTGAAGCCTCTCCTGGTGGGTGAGTATCTGGAGGGGCAGCTAGTCCCTGTTTAGAGAGGAGATGATCAGAGATGCCAAGTGACTTGCTCAAGGTCACCCAGCATTAAAGGGCAGAGCAGGGATTCAAACCCAGCTCTACCCACCCTTGCCCTCGACCTCACCACTGAGGCTAGGGCCGGGCTCCAGGCCAGAATGTGGGCTCCCTTGGCGGCTTAGAGAACAACTGGTCACTTAGCCACGGGCACCGAGCCCTCATGATGCCCCACATCCTGGACACCCGGTGGCACGGGCACCTCTGTCCTCCAGGAATCCCTAGTCAGCCCTGCCCCAGCCCCAATCAGCTTGGCCTGGTGCCTCGACCCAAGCCCACACCCAAGTGGGTCCTTCCTCCCAGGGGATCCATTAGGGGAGGAGGGGATGGGAAGGTGACTGTGGCTGGGAGAATCCATCTGAGTCCTGGGACGGTCCCCACCCCTGAGTGACCTCTGCCAGACCCAGCCTTGCCACTTTCCAGCTGCAACACCCCTGGCAACCCTACCCTCCCTCGGAGCTCAGTGTCCTGCTCTGCAAAATGGGTACTCGTTCACGCCTTGCCCTGCCCCCGAGAGCGCCAGACACGCGATGAGAGTGAAAGCACGTTTCAACGTGTGATCTGCACACCGCGTCTTCTGCCCCTTCCTGCCCTCGCAGCCAGAAGCGGCCCTGTGGTCAGAGCGTCCCCCTCACCCAACCCGGAGTAAGAGTGCTGAGCTGAGGATGCCAGGAGAGCCCTTTGGGCAGTGGGGCACCTATCCCTCTGGGAGCCTGGGTGGGCCCTACCACCCCCCTGGGCCCTGAGTCTCAGGCTGTGCACCGCCCCATGGCACCGAGGGCCCTTTAAGCAGAGAACACTTACCTGCGTGGATCCGTGTACTTTATGGTTGTGGTCTGCTCAGGCTGGGAGCAGGCACGGGACACCTGTCCCTGGTCTCACCAGGTGGCCAGACCCTTCCAGGCTGTGAGGCTCACCTGAGGGCGCCCAGGGGGCTGGGGCTGGGTGATTTCACCTCTGTGTTCACAGCCCCACCTGGGCCTGAGCTCCCCCACCTCCACCCTAACATGTTTGAGCAGCCAGTGTGAGTGAGGCCCAGCACAGGGTCAAGGGAGCCCAGGGGTCCAGTGCCAGCTGGTGTGGGCTCCCTGGCTGGTCATCTGGTAGTGGGCAGACCACCCGCTCATGTCCGGGCTCTTCTTATTACTTATTCGCTCCTTACTACCTGCATGACCTTAGGAAGCTACAGAAGCTCTCTAGGCCTCGTGTGTAAATTGGGCGTGCTCTTTAGTTTCTACCTCATAGCATTTCACCGAGGGCTAAAGGAATATCCCAGGCATAACCCCTAATGTGGACCCAATCAAGGTGAGCTCCTGGTCCTTTCTCCTTCCCAGGTTGGGGTCCAATACAGGTTTATGGGGAAAAGGGTCAGTCCCCAACCAGGGGAGTTCATATCCTGGTGCCCCCTCTGTGTGGTGCCCTTGCTGTGTGACCTTGGACAAGTCTCTTCCCCTCTCTGGTCTGTTTGCCCCTTTGCCCAAGCCCAACAGCAAAGAACTGGGGATGGCTGGGGGCAGAGAGGCACGAGCATGTGCGCCATAGTCCAGGCGCCTCTGCGAGGCAGGATGGGCAGGCGTTGTTCCTTGGGGCCTGGATGTCGCTCACCGAATGAGCGAGGATTTTCCGGCTTCTGTCTCAGCTGCCAAAATAATTATTTTCTCTTTGCCAGTGGGTCTGCGGCCAGCTTGCCTTTGGGAAAGGCCTGAGCTGTGGGCAGTGGGGAAGCAGGAGGCTGATTCCAGTTCTCCCCCAGCCACTGACTTGCTGCGTGACCCCGGGACGGGGGCAGGTGCTGCTGTCTCCAGGCCTCACTTTCCTCCTCTGTGAAATGGGAGAGTTGGAGTCAAGGGCCGTTTGTGTCCCCACGGCTATAGCAGAGTTTGGGGACTGCCAGAGTCAAAGAGTCAGGACGCAGAGATATTCTCTTTCCCGTGTGGGGTGGAGGTACCAGGCTGGGCTCTGGGAGCCTGGGGCTCAGGACCCCAGCGCTCCATGGAGGCCAGCGCCAGCTCCTGCAAGGTAATTTAGCCTCCGCTGACATGGCCGGAAAGCTACCTGCCTGTCCGGCACTCATATGCCTTACCTTATACTGTCTGTACCACTCTTAGAGGGAGGACCCCTCCTTCTCTCTATATTGCCTCCCACTGATAAGGAAACAGAGGCACAGAGAAGTTTAAGAAATTGTCCAAAGCCACATGGTAAGGGGATGAAGCCAGGACTTGAAGCAGATCATTTTTATTATTGAGCCCACCTCTCAAATGCCAGGCCTTGATGCCCTTTATTGAAGCCATAGGCACCCACTTCACTCCCTGGGAGACCCTGCCTGCTGCACAGCGGGTCTGAGGCCTCCGCCAGACCCTCACGTGTGTGGGAGCCCACAGTTAATGTGGCCTGTGCACGCCCACTCCTGCCGTAGCCACGGGCCTCATCCTAAGAGGCGCTCAGCCCTGTAGGCAGGTTTCCCGTATCTTTTTTTTTTTTTTTTAATATTTATTTATTTATTTGGCTGTGCTGGGTCTTAGTTGCGGCCTGTGGGATCTAGTTCCCTGACCAGGGATGGAACCCAGAGCACGCAGCCTTAGCCACTGGACCACCAGGGAAGTCTCATGGTTTCCCGTGTCTTAGAGGAGGGCATGCAGGTGCAGGGAGCGTGGCGATCACCCGGAACCATCCAGCGAGGTGCCTTCATAGCTGGGACTCAAACTCTGCAGCCGGGACTCCAGAGAAGCCTCCCTGCCAGGCCCTGGGTCTGGTCCTCCTGGATTCCCGTGGGGCCCGGTGGGTAGGGAGGAGAGGGGAGTACTGGTGGCTCATTGTGGAGATGCTGCAGCTGGGCCCACTGCCACGGGGGGCAGGGGGACTGGGGTCCCCACATACCCAGTGCACCAGCGGATCCTGCCACTGCTGCCTTCTGCTCCCTCTCCTCTGAGCACCACTGTCGCTGGCCCAGACCCCTGGGGCAGCCCCCGCACTGGTTTCCCTGGCTCGTCCTGTCCCTTCTAAGCCCTTCTCCCTAGCAGCCATGGGCATCTGTTCAGACTGGACCTAAGCTCACGTCCCTCAGCTGCTCAGACTCTCTCATGGCTCCCATCCACCCTCGCAGTGATCAGGCCAGCCTCCTGGCTGTCACTCACCCCACCCCTCCTTCCCCTACCGCACCCACCACACCACCCATTCTCAAGTCTTCTGCTGAGCTAGTCTTTTTACCCTATCTTGGAGTCTTCACATATACTCTTCCCTGCGCCTGAAACACTGTTCCATGCGTCTTGGCCTGCCTCTCTCTGGCTTATCCTTCAACTTTACTTCCCCAAAGAGACACCCCTGAAACTTGAGTTTATGCTGTGTACGGTCGCCCTTGTACTCGTTCTTTCTGGCAGACATCACTTGTAATTATGTATTGTTTGGTTCTTTGCCTATTGTCAGAGTTCCTACCGGTCAGGGACCACTATCCTGTTCACAGCTCAGGGTGTTTGCTCAATGTCTCTTGAGTGAATGAACGAATGTCGAGTGCTTCTGTCCCCATGTGTCCTTAGATCCTCCCAGAAACCCTAGGAGAGATCATTGCGATCCCATTTCACAGGTGACAGAACTGAAACCTGGAGAGGCCGGGAGCTTATCCACGATCACATAGCCAGTAGTGGCAGATGTGGGGTGTCAGGGGCCTGTTCGTGTTAGGGCTCCCCAGCATGGTGCCCCCTTTCCTCTCCATCCTTCAGATTCCCCATCTGTCAAGTGGGGACGAATGGTTTGGCCGGCAGTAAACGTTCCAGCAGGTGGGCAGTGTGGCTGGGCTGGGGTGGGGAGGTGTGGCAGCAGGTCATTTCTGGGGGCCCTGCTGTGAGTGGCCCCTGACCACCCTTCCCATTGCAGCAGGATGGAGCTGGAGTGAGGCAGAGGGGCCGCCAGCTGCTGACCGGCACGTGGGACGCTGGTGATTCGTGGGTCACTGAGGTAGGTGTGTGGCTGGGCTGGGGGGGGGCAGCTTGGCCTGGATGCTTGGGGAAGGGGCAGTATGTCCTGAGTGGGGGACAGGTGCCGGCCCCGGCACACTGCGCCTTTGACCGTAGCACAGCCCTCACGGGCGGGATTGGGTGCAACACCCACTCCGTCCCCACTGAGACCTCGTCGGCCGCCAGAGGGGCCTCGAGGGGCCTCTTAGGCCTGGCCTGTCTCTACAGTGGTTGCCAGGGCAGGGGTGGGGAGATGCACACAGAAAGAGGGGCAGGCTTGGCGTCCCCAGCATTGGCACAGCAGCCCTGTCTGTACCACTCAAGCCCGTGGCACATGGGCTTCATTCACTGTAAGCAACATGGCAGCTACACGGGAAGAGGCCTGGGTGGGCAGAGAGGCCGTTCGCTGGGCTGGGTGCTGTGGCTGGCCCACCCCCTTCGCTCCCACAGTCGCACTGAGGTGCACACCTGAGCGCTCACAAGTCTCTGGGCTCTGGGGTCAGAGTGCCTGCGTGCAGATCCTGGCCCGGCCACTCGTCCACCGTGACCTTGTGCGGTTTCTTCGTGCCTTGGTTTACCTGTCTGTAAAAGAGGGCTTGGGATCACAGCACCGGCGCCCACAGGTGCCCTGGCACAAGGCACACAGGAAGCGCTCCGGACCTATCATTTTCCTTAGCAATGAAGGGCCCCTTCCTTCTTCTTGCATACCTCAGTTCCCACCATCCCTCCTCCCTGAGGGCCCACCAGTGACGGGGTAGAGACCAAGCGGTCGTCCAGCCTGATGAGGGAGGGGGCTTGGGCCCCTCAGGGAACTCCCGGGGACAGCTGGAGCCCGAAGGTCCCGAGCTGAGCCTCCCGGGCCCGCCTCGGGCCCGGACACCGGTGTGCCTCATCCCAGAGCGGCATTTCAGGGTTGAGGACACTTGGCCCTGTGCCAGAGGGCAACCCGTGTAATCCCTCTTTACTCTGTGGCTCCCAACCCCGAGATGAGAGGCTGTCACGGAAATGCTGACTTGGGCCAGGGCCTTTTGTCCCAAGGCTCTGGGGCCCAGCCAGGGGAGCCCGCGTCTTCGTCCTGACGTGAGGCCCTGCCCGATCGTCTCCCTGCTGCCCTCAGCATCTCTCCTGAGGCCCCGGTGCTCCCAGGTACCCACAGGCAGGGCCAGGCGAGCCCTGGGGATCCCCTACGCTTCAGCCAGACTCTGGAACCAGGGAGCAGGCCTTGATCTCCCTTCCTGCTGTAGGAAATGCTGACTTCCTCCTATCAGCTGCATGACCTTGGGCAAGTCCTTTCCCTTTTGTGAGCATTCTCATCTGAAAATGAGGATAATTATACCGGCGTTTCTGAGAGGGCTGTTACGAGGATTGCTTGGAAGCCAGGAATATTTTAAGTGTTGCAGCCTGGTGAGAGTCGGCTGTGTACCAGGCACTAGGCTCCTTAAATACATATTTCTCTACACAGTAATCCCATGAGGAGGTATGTTGAATGCCTCATTCTCCAGGGATTCAGTGTGGTTAAGAAACCCATAGAGCTGTATGCAGTGGAGTGGGGATTTGAACCAGGAGAGGTACCTCGGAATTAAGCCGCCCATGAGGCTTTAGAGACCAGGGGTGGAGCCACAGGGCAGGTTCAACGTAGGTGCTCAGGAAACAGCCTCCATTTCTACCGGGCGGCCTTTGGCCAGCCCTCCAAGCGTGGCTGCCCGCAGGAACCGGTGGGTGGCCCCCGAAGGCTGGTGGCCTGCCCCTCCCCTGAGGGCTCGCCGGCAACTCCATAAGGCTGGGGGAACCCGCTGCTAATTGCGAGGTAACCTTTGAAATTCTCCTTCACGGTGGGTTCTCTTTTCGGATGTTTTTCAAGGTAATTCATTCCCTTTCCAGAAATTGCTGGTGGAGGAGCATTAGGCAGCTGGTAATTAATCATAGAAGCGGCTTGGAGTTTATTCTTTTAAAAGAAGGAAAAGGAGGAACAGAAAGCCTTGGTGGAAAAAAAGAAAAGGAAAGAAAACCACTCCTAGGCGAGGGTGGTAATCAATACCTCGGTGTCCTAGAAACGGCTGGGGGTGGGGATGGCGGACGCGCAGCCTTCTCCCTTTCTTCCCGGGGCTAGCAGATGGTCAGTGCCTGCAGCAGCATCATGTGTGAGGCTGTGCCCTTAAGCATCAGCTCCCTGCGTGACTCTAAGCAAGCCGCTGCCTTTCCCCAGACTCACCTTTGCCGCCTGTAAAATGGGCGAAGGTCAAGTGTCCGACTAGGAAAGAATATTCAACGACGATGCCTGTTCACTGCCGCATCCTAGTGCCCGGCACGTGGTCATTGCCTGGTCGATATTTTATCAGTTGAGCGAGTAAATGAATGAATGATTTTCTTGGATCTTTGTTAGCTGTCATCAGTCAAGGAGGTGGTCCTGGCTACAGAACACTGTTTCTCTAGTTCTGTTATAATTTAGAGTGACAGCCAGGGTGACAGCCTAGTTATGTCACTTTCCAAACTCATGATGAAAGGACAGCCTTTGATGAAAGGCAGACTCCGGCCAGCAGAGCTCGGGCCCCTCAGTGGCAACCACGCTGTCTCTGTGGTGTCCTCAAGTTCAACTTTCCAGGAGTCTGAGCTGTCTGGAGAGTTTTTTTTTCAAGCTGCTTTCTGGGAAGATAGTGAGCTCCTCGTCGCTAGAAAATATGCAAGCTGGGGTTAGGGCTGCACATAGCCCTCAGGCAGCACTCCTGAGTTTGGGTGAGAGCGTGAGGCTCCCCGGGTTGGACACCGAGGAGGCTGGACTGGCAGAGAGAGAAGCCTCTCCCCTCTGGGAAGGCTGGAGGAGGCCACTGAGAAGGGGGGGTTGTCCATGCGCAACTCCACTGCTTTGGTGCCTGTTCTCTGGAGGGAAGGAGGGTGTGCAGGTGTGTGTGTGTGCCCTCGTGTGCTGGTACGTGCGCATGAACAGGTGTGTGTGATTAGGCTGTGACGTATGTGAATATGCGTGGGTGTGCAAGGAAAGGAGAGTGCCCGCCCATGTAGGAGCGCCCCCACCCCTGTGTGCACCTCCCGTCAAGAACCTGGCACCTCAGACCATCCCCACACACGAGGCTCAGCTCCAGCCTCCCATTCGGGCTGACCAGATGGGCCCTGCCTCCCTGGTGACCACGGCGGAGCTGACTGAGGGGCAGCGTTGGGGACAAGGTGGGCTCCTGAGAGACCCTGGAGGGGAAGCACGCCCGGCCCCCAGCTGGCCACATCCCAGCAGCTGCCCACGGTCACGGAAGGAGATGGTTCTTGGAGGTCCATGCCTCCTGCTCTAGATGCGCAACCCCTGAGTCTAGTCCTAAGAGTGTGTGGTCCCAGCCGGCCCCCCGTGGGGAGGAGGGCGGGTCTGCTTGGGGAGTCCTCAGAGCAGCCTGGCCAACCTGGCCCTGGTGTTTTCTTTCCTTCTTCTCTCCTCGGCCTCCAGATCCCAGCTTGTGTGCATGTGTGTGTGCGTGTGTGTCTGTCTGTCTGTCTCTCTCTCTTTGCCCCTGCATGTCTTTGTGTCTTTCTGTCTGGTTCTCTCAGCACGGGCGCCTCTCTCCTGCCCAGCTCCCCTCTATTCTCACGGCGGCAGCCCCACTCTCCCTCCCTCTCAGCTCTGTGTCATCACCTCCATCATCCCAGGACTCTGCAGAACTGACACCTCCCAGGCTCCCGCCTGGCCGTCTTTCCCCCTGTTTGCCCAGCTCTGGCAGCACACGTCCTCCCGCCCTGCTCTTTGGAGATGCCCAAGGCAGCGCCCCACAGTCCCGCCGCTGGGAGGCTGTGCGCTGTGTGTGTGGTGGGCCCCATCCCACGCCCTGGGGGCAGGCACCGTCCCATCCCCACGAACCCGCCATGCCGACCACTCAGGATGGAGCCTGATCCTGGCTCAGAGATCTGCCCCCGTGGCTGCCCTTCTGTGCCATCCTGGGCATGTGGGCCACTGGCCACAAGCTAGAGCAGGGGAGAAGGAGGGGGCCTGCATCCACTAACAGCGGCGGTTGGAAACCTGGCGTTTCCCTCCAGCACTAATGAAATTCCTGCTATAATTAGAAGTGAGGTGTCCAGGAGCTGGCTGCCTGGAGGGAGGGGCTGTACGCTCATGAATAAATAAATTGTCCTCTTTTGAGGGGAGAAGGAGCCAGAGGGGGAGCCCCCTGAGAACTGCGGGCCGGGACGGTCTCAGTGGCCTGTGAGGTGGGCAGTGGGCCCTGGTGGCCCCCACTCACCCGGATGCCCTCGGGGACCTCTCTGGGTCCCTGTCCCCTGCCAGCCAGTCTTCTGCAAGTGCCTGCTGTGTGCCAGGCCCACCCAGCCTGGCATTCGAGGCCACCACGCTCAGGCCCCAGCCTCCTTCGCGGGCGTCCTGAGCTGCAGCTCCACCGTGCCGCCCCCTTCCCATCGTTGCCACCGGTCCCCACTGCTGCACCTTTCTCCTGCGCTTCCTCCTGCCTCGAGAGCCCTCGGCCCTGTTGCCTCATGGCTCGAACCTTTGGGAGCCTTCTTCCAGCCATGCTCCCTCCACAGGATAGGACACGGCCTCTTCCCCGCTGGGCCCCGTGGCCTCCGTTCCTCAGAGGCCCTGGTCCTTTCCTCTCCTCATACTCTGATGCCCTGCAGAGTGTTCATCACACTGCTCGCCACAGCGTCTTTTATTTTGTATTCATTACGTGTTGGGATGATAACATATTGGATGTTTGACACTCTTTTTTCATACTAAGTCTTCGAAACCTGTTGTGTATCTAACACGGACACAACCTTGCGGGCTCCGGCGTTCAGTTGCCATGTGTGGTTCTCGGCTGCCATATGGGACCACGCAGCCTCGGCGGCCCCGGTTTCCTTATTTCCGGGGGGGGGGGGGAACTGAGGCTGGGGAAGGAAATCTTGCAGATGAGAGTTTGCAAAGCGAGTATGCTCTCTGTAGGCAAGGCTGCTGCCGTCCTGCTGTTCAGAATAAAGAACTGGGCACACCGCACTGGCCATAAAGGTAAACTGAGGCAGGCAGGAGTGTAGCTAGTACCCAGGGGAGCGAACCTCGATGAGAAAAGAGGAGAGATAATGTGGGAGTTCCAGTGCTCACGAGCGTCCCCACCTAATCCCCAAACAGCCCCAGACCAAGGCGTCTCTCACAGGCTGTGCCACAGTGGGGGCCAGTCCCCGCATCACCCCCAGCTTCTTTCCAACCCCCCTTAGAAAACGGGGCTGCGGGTTGGAGCCCAGGAAGGGAGGACGCCCCTGTCCTCCTCCCCCTCCCACATCATCCAGGACGCAGTCTGAGTTGCAGAGGTGTCCAGCGGGTGTGTCCCTGTGAACCCAGAGGTTTCCCACAGGGTCAGGAGATGCCTGGGGTCCCCGCCTGCCCGGAGGGGCTTCCAGAGACAAGATGTTTCTCAGGGGCAGACTGGTAGCCGAACAGCTGCCCCAGAGCCCTCCTCCCTCTGAAGCCGATTTTCCCCTCCCCCCTGACTGCACTTTGCTGCCCACTCAGTTGGCAGTCATACTCTTGTTTGCCTCCACTGAGGCACTGCGGTGGGAGGCCAGGAGGTTCAGGTGCTGGGCTTGTCCTCCCTCTGAGGGGCCCCTGCCCGAGGCAGAGCCCCCTCGGAGGGGCTGCGGAGCGTGTGTGCGCTCCCTGAGACACACCCATCCCCTCCTTCAGCCTCATGCACCTGTGGCCTCTCCTGGTCTCTGCTCCTCCAACCAGACCCCTACTCTCTCCCCACTGGGGTATACACCCCTTGAAGGCTCAAAGCAGCTCTGAACCGTGTCCCCCGCACAGGTCCTGGTACACCGGTGCTGAATGGCAGCAGGAAGCCAGCAGGCACCCGGACCGTGCGCCCTCAGCTTCCTGTGGAGACGGCAGGGAGGTTTTACCCGGCATGCCAGTTTTTAATGTGCAGGGCGGGCTGTGTTAAGGAGGACTCTGAGGCTGTGCACAGGTTGTGAGAAACAGTGCCGTGCGCTGCATGGTGCAAGTTTGCCCTTTCAGCCCCGGGTCCCTGAGCATCAGGTCTCCTTGTCAGATGGGTCAATTCTGGGCTGTGGCGGTTACAGGGAGGGGCAGTCACCTCAGTGTGGTCCCACATGTGTCAAGCTGCCGTGGCTGCTGGGCGGACCGTGCTCAGGAAACCTTCCAGAGCCCCCGAGTTATGGGAACCACATATGTCCCCAGAGAGCTGACTGGGGAGCCCCAGCCCCTGCCCCCCGACCCTTGTTAATGGAGAGCAGGGGGATGTATGGAAGCTTTTCCCTCACATCTGTCTCTCCTGTTAAGTGCTTCTCACCCTTCCTCAGCTTCTCACCCTTCCTCAGCTCCAGCTGGCCTAGAGGTAGGGCCTTGGACAGTATCAAAGCCTTGCTGGGTGAACTTGGGCAGCACATCTTGCCTCACAGCTGTTTGGGACCCTCACTGCTTCCCTGAGGCATCTTTGGGGGCCTCTTCCAGAGCCCATGGGAGCATCTCTGCTTCATAACCTTCGTGGAATGCTCCCCTGGTGCCCCCTCCTTCTGGCCCGCGCTTCAGTCGGTGGACAGTCTATGGTGGGACAGCCCTCACTGGGTGGCCCCTGGTGAGCTCCCTCAGCCCTGCCCCCACCCAGACTCTCCACCATGGTCACCGTCTAGGAACCCAACCCCCTGTGGCCCCCTGTCTCTGCCCCCAACAAATGCCAAAGCTCCCAGGTGTCCCCTGCCCGGCAGCTGCAACAATCGATGCACTTGAACCTGTAAATCATCTGGACCATTTTTCTCTGTGTGTGGAAGAAACACAACGAACCAACACCCTTGCATCCTTGATCCAGCTTAGTTTCTCCCCAGTCACAGCTCCAGGAGGGTTGTTCAAGGTCATCCCGTGCCTGCCAGGGCTCCTCTAGCAGCTGCTTGCACGCCTCTGCTGCTGGAGAGCTCACCGTCCCCGGGTCCACCGGTGTCAGTTTCAGTGTGATAGAAGACGCAGTATGACACACGCTTAAAGCAAGGGTCTTAGGGACAGACACTGCTGGGTTCAAATCCCTGCTCTGCCACCTATCAACTGTGCAAGTCGAGACAAGTTACTTCATCTCTGGTGCCCTCCGTTTCCTCGTCTGTAAGTGGGCAGAAGCCCACCCACCTGCGGGCAGTGCTGTGAGGCTGGAATACAGCAGTGGCTACATGGTGCCAGTCTTCCCTGTTGACCGAAGTCTCAAAGAGACACCTCCCGCCCCTCAGCGCTGGAGCGGCTGCTTGAGGTTGACATTTGTTCCATCTGGTACCCGGATGCTTCCCTCCTTCAGGGACACTGGCCTTCTGGGTCCTCTCTGGGGCTCTGGAGTGGGAACTGTCAGGATGACACTTCTCCAAAGAGCCAACGCACACAGGCCACCTGGGCACCTGGGCTACCTGCAGTCTGATTCTGTGGGTTAGAGTTGGGCCTGGGGCTCTGAATTTTTAACTGGTGCCCCATATAACACCTGTGACCAGGCCTGTCTGGGACACACTGATGCCGGCCAAGGGGAGCTGGCCTAGAGGTAGGGCCTTGGACAGTATCAAAGCCTTGCTGGGTGAACTTGGGCAAGCCCTGTCCCTCTCTGTGGCTGTTTTCTCGTGAATAAACCAGGGGTTTAGATGATCTGGAAGGGCTCTTTCTGCTCGTAAAGCCCCATGATAATCAGAAAGACATTCCCTGGTGTGTCTCGTCTGCCAGGCTCCCAGAGTCAGATCTGTGGGTTTCAGCCCATTCCCTCTGGCCACAGACTGTTCAGGTCAGCAGCCGCCTGCCAGCCCCAGAGCCCTAGGGACGGAAAAGCTGTTCCCTGGGTGTGACATGCCATTTAGCGGTGATTCCCCTGGGCCTTGCAGGAGGCCTTAGATCAGGAGGCGTCTGCCACTCAGATCTGAGATCTCTTCAGCAAGCTGAACTAGCCCACTGGCCTGGGCCTGGCCGAGGGAAGCAGGGCGAATGGGGTCGTCTGGCTCCTCTGAGGGACCTCGGAGCTTTATTGGTTAGCCCACATGGAAACCTAGAGTGTCAGAACTAGAGGATGGCCCTGCGGAGCCCTTTCTTTTTTATAGATGGGGAAACTGAGGCCCAGAGTGGAACTTGCCTGGCCGGGTCCCCAGGGAGAAGTGGGGAGCAGGCCTGGAAGCAGGCCACTCAGCTTGTGGTCTGATCTCTGGGCCACACCAAGCCACCTGTCACCCCTCTCCTTGGACGGTCCATCTGGGATGGGTAGGCCTGCCAGGCTTGAGCCCTAAACCAGCCTCCACAGCTCCTGGGGAGAGATGGGAGCTGTCTCGGGACAGGGACCAAGGGGCTAGTTGCTCCTGAACAGTGGACCCTTTTCAACCCGCACTAACTCAACAGCTCCCACTCTCCCCCAAGTCTTCCCACCCCAGCCAAGGACGCCCCGTGGAGGGTTTCCAGGAATATCCATGCGGAGGGCAGCGTGCTCCAGAAATGACAAGGCTCTCACTCCCTGATTCCCTCCCATTTTCCACTCACTAGCGCTCAGGGGAGTTAAGAAGCAGAGGTGAAAAACCAGTCCTTGCCCTAATAAGACCTCGTTTGAGGCAGCTGGGCCCTGGCAGGTGGCAGAGGAGGAACTATTCCCACCAGGGCCTTCACCCCCATCTGGGATGATGTCAGAGCCTGGGGCTCAGGATCTGGGCTACGCCTCTCTGACCACTGGCATCCTGCTCGCATCGCCAGCCCAGGTGTGGACTGGGGCCCCAGCTCTGTCTCCTCCCTGGGCCAGGAGTCCTGCCGGGTCCTTGGTTCATGCCGGCACCTGGTACAGGGCCCTTGCACAAGCTAGCCCTCCTCACAGCCTCCATCTGCAGTTAGTAAGGCAGTCATATTTAGTAAGCACCTACTCTTTGTGTGGGTCTGTGCTTAGCTTCTGGGGAGATAAGGAAGTAGAAGACCCTATGCTAGCCCTCAGGTGGCACACAGGCTGGGCCAAGACTCACAGGCAAGGAACAGAATGAGTGATGCCCAGTGCCCCTGGCACCAGGGAGATGTGAAGATCAAGGAGGAGTTTTCGCAGAGTGAGGGTTATGAAAGGCTTCCTGGAGGAGGCTGATGGGAGCTGAAGGATTTCAAGGATTTCACGTAGGGCTAGGGGTGAGGCAGGAAAAGCCACAGCCTTAGGTCAGGTGTGGTCCAAACCAAGACCCAAGACAGGTGCCTGTGTGTGAGTGTTCTTGTGCGTGCGTCGGGGGGAAGGGGGTGGTGGCATTTGTACCAGACCACCAGCGGGCACACACCTGGGCCTCTCCTGCATCTGGGAGGGGCAGGGAGGCGCATTGGATGGAGCGAGGCTGTGGCTCTGCCACTGAGGCAGCCGTGTGCTCAGGCCTGGCTCACTACAGGCTATGCACCTATTAAGTGGATGAACAGCACCAAGTAGCTATCCTTTGAGTGTTGTGGGAATGAACAATGCATGGTAGGTGCTCAATAAATGCAGATTGAATGAAGGCTATGTGACATACGCTCGGTATCTGCCGAGTGACTGAGAACCCGGGTCAGGAAGCAACAGGGACAAAGAGGTAGGGGGCAAGGCCTGGAGACAGGGAGCAGAGCCTGGAGTGGCCCAGCAGAATTCCTCAGAACCCAGGGTAGCTGGTGCCCACCAAGGACTGGACCTGACCAAGTGGAAGCACGGTGGGTAAAGACACTCGGGGCCCAGCTGCAGGGTGGGGGGAGCCTCCCTGGGGCACACCTGTACATAGCATTCAGTGCATGCCCCAGGCAGATCCACTCACCCTGTCACTTCTGGGACAGGAGGAAAATGACTGCCCATCACACCTCTGTCGCTGAAATGCAAAGAACAGCCAAGCCACAGGACCCTTTGACAATAATAATAAAGATAATGTCAGCAGGCAGGGCAGCAGCTCCTTTGATCCTGACAACACCCTATGAGGTGGGGACCGGTATCATCTCGATATTGCGGATGGGGAAACTGAGGCAGAGGGAGGCCAGGAAAATAGCCAAAGTCGCCAGGTGGCAGAGCCAGGATGGGGCTTGTGTTGTCTGACCCTGAACTCCACACCGTCCTGCCTCTCCCCGGGCTCTCCAGCCTATGGAACTCAAGGCCCCCTGGAGCATCTTTTTTGACACAAAGAAGGAGGAGGATGGCAAACTCTCTGAGAAATCATTTGAAGTCTTTCATTATCGATCTTTGCATAGGTTCTTCTGCAGCCTTCCCAGCTCCATGGGAAGGTGAACGCCCAGTGGTTAGAGAATGGGCCCTTCCCCCAAATCGGTCTTTTGTAAACCAAAATAAATTATCTGCCAGCCTTTGGTGCCCGGCCTTTTGATAATTCAGGTGTTGAAATGGTAATGACCATGGGGTCAGCTGGGGGAGGAGGCCAGTGAGTCAGATGGGAGATTCAACAGGAATTAAAGGCATTTAATCTCAATGCAATATGATTTTTTCGAAATCTGCCGCCTCTGCACCAAGAATGAGCTGACTGGAGACACCAGGACCCCTGGTGCCGGGTTCCCTGGGGCCAGCCACACCGGGCCTGCTTGGCTACACCAGCGAGGGCCTGAACTGTGGAGCTTCTGCGCGGTGGCAGGAGCTCCGTGGCTGTGAGTGCAGAAAAGGACACAAAGGGTCAGAGGGCAGCCAACAAATCCCTCAGGTCCCAAGGAAAGCCTGCTACTTTTTTAGGGGCTGGGTAGGGGTCTCCTGGAGAGTAGTAAGGAAGAATTTTAAGAATAGACCTCAGTGAGCAAACAGAGCAAGTGACTTGCCCAGGGTTACCCAGTCAGGATTGAAGACCCAGTCCTTGCTGTTGTGTCACGATAGTATATTGCTGTGTGTATGTGTGTGTGCGCACGTGTGCACACGCACGCACACGCTTTGGGGGAGTCTTTTTTTTAAATATAAATTTGTTTATTTATTTTTGGCTGCGTTGGGTCCTTGTTGCTGTGCGTGGGCTTTCTCTAGTTGCAGCGAGCGGGGGGCTATTCTTTGTTGCGGTGTGCGGGCTTCTCATTGCAGTAGCTTCTCTTGTTGCGGAGCACAGGCTCTCGGCGCACAGGCTTCAGTAGCTGTGGCACACGGGCTCAGTAGGTGTGACTCGCAGGCTCTAGAGCATAGGCTCAGTCGTTGTGGCGCATGGGCTTAGTTGCTCCACGGCATGTGGGATCTTCCCGGGCCAGGGCTCGAACCCGTGTCCCCTGCACTGGTAGGAGGATTCTTAACCACTGCGCCACCAGGGAAGCCCTTTGGGGGAGTCTTTATGGCAGTAGTGTTCATTAACACTCTCCCCATGGCCTTTATATGCATTATCTAATTTCCTCTTCGTAGAGCCTGTTTTGCAAATGAGTGAACGGTGGAACAGAGAAGTTAAATAGCTCACCCATGGTACACAGGCCCTGGGAGCGGGGGTCAGGATTTGAACCCGGTTCCAACTGACTTTCAAGCCTGAGTCCTTAGCCAGACCCAGGGCACGGAGCACTCGCTCTGGGCATTGCTGGGGGAGAGCCCCCCACCAACCAGGAAGATCAGAGGGGGCTTCCTGGAGGTATGTCAATCTTGTCCCTGACAGACCGATATCTTTAAATCTTCAGGTCCTGAGCTGTGTAAGGTCGAGTCACCTGACCTCCCAGGCTCTTCCTCGTCATCATGAAACGAGGAGAATAGGGCCTCCTCACTAGAGCCTAGAGGATTGGGCATGTAGTAGGTGCGCTCCCCAGATCCAGCCAGGATTCTGAAGTAGCCAGTGCAGCCATGGGTCAGGCCTGCGCGTATCGGGGCCCAGAGCCCCTCCCAGCATCAACTCGGACTTTTCCCACGGCCAGAGTGAGCTCAGCTGCAGGGGCGCCTGGGCCACACAGCTCCCACTGGGAGGGGCAGGAGAAGGCTGAGGCAGAGCGGGTGGAAGTGCCTGTGGGTGGAAGTTCCCCTGGGTGAAGACCACAGGCACGGCCAGTCCTGGCCACCCAGGTGTTGGCTCCAGAGAGGCACGTAGGAAGAGAGGCCCCACGGTGGATCCCACCTCTGTTTGATGGGTGGAGAGGAGCTAGTGAAGCTTTGGATCTATAGAAGGACACGGCCATGCCCTTTCTCACCAAGCTTTCCTCAAATCCTGCATGTCAGAGCAGAAACCAGATGTGGTCAAGCAGCAGCTCTGCTGCCCTGGGAAGCTGACGTTGGCAGCCCCTTTGCAGCGGAGATGTCCTGTGGCACATCTGGGCTTTAAAATCCAAACCCAGTGGGCACAGGGGTTGGAAGAGTTCAGAGTTCATTCAGAAATAGCGGCAGAGTGGGGGAGAATACACAGAAAACAGGTGGCACAAAGATGCCCTAAATGTGAAATTCTGGGGACCCTGGATGTTAGGGGCTGGGGGAGCTGGAGAGCCAACAGAACCCATCTTCCCTAGATAGGGGGAAACTGAGGCCCAGAGGCTGGAAGGGGCTTGTCCCCGCAGAGGTGTGTGCAGCAGCTCCTGCTCTGGCCTGCCCTCCCTGAGGGGTTTCCGCCCCCCTCTCTGCCTGACCTTCCTCCCCAGGCTCTTCCTGAGCACGAGCTGGAGGCGAGGGAAGGAGCAGGACAGGAGAAGGGGGTCCGTGTGTCTCGCCTGGGGCCCCTCACTAGGCCTTGGAGATGCAGAGCCAGGGGAGTCCTCAGGAAGGGGTGGAGAAGGCCAGCTTCGCACTCTGAGAGCCCGAGCTCCATGTCGCAGGCCCGTGACCCTAGAGAGGTTTCTAATTTCCTCTGGGCCTCAGTTTCCTCATCTGTAAGATATGAAGATCAGAAAGCTCACGGGCTTGTTCTGTGGCTTAAGGGTGGTCCCAGTGCCTGGCTTGTAGGTGTGCAGTGGAGGTCAGCTGTCATCACCATCATGGCGGGACGTGGTGGGGGGCTGCAGGACAGTCCCGTCTTGCCGAGGGACTCAGTTGGGAATCTGCCAATCTGATTTGAGGTCATTCTTTCTTCGCTCATAATCCGGTGGCATTGGGAAGCCTCTTCTCTCTGTGGGCCTCAGTTTCCCCATCTGTCAGCAAGGGCGTAGGACTAGCAGATGTGGGAGGCAGAAGGCCAAGGATTGGAGTTTGTGGAGTGGAGTCACAGGGTGCATCAGCTGCTAAAACCATAAAAACTGTCAGGTACCCGCGGCCAGAGCTGTCCCGGAACAAGGCCCCTCAGGGATCCCACGGGGTCCCTCTGCGGTCCTGGAGCTCCACTGGGCCGGCCGAGGGCTCCCGACTGCGGCGGGGCCTGGAATTGCTCTCCCCGCACAGCCGATTCGTGGGGCGCAGGCCTGCTCGCAGCGCCTGGCAGGGACCCGTAAATTGAAAACATGATGTTTCCTGTCGGAGGCCAGCGCGGGGCTGGACTCAGTGTGGCCTTGGAAAGCTGGCCTCGCTCTCAGGAAGCCCTGCTCCCCACAGCACTGCCACAAAAACAGTGGAAAAGTGA
Organism: Lagenorhynchus albirostris; assembly: GCF_949774975.1. Taxonomy (NCBI): domain Eukaryota; kingdom Metazoa; phylum Chordata; class Mammalia; order Artiodactyla; family Delphinidae; genus Lagenorhynchus; species Lagenorhynchus albirostris. The sequence goes on from NC_083110.1 coordinate 30,452,884, forward strand.
AACCTTTTCAAGTCTGTGTTTCCACTGTAAACAGGGGATGAAAGCTGGCCCCTCGCCTCCTGGCGCTGCTCGGCCCAACTCCTCCACCCTGAGCGCTGGCCTGCCCAGTCTTCGGAGGCACCTCAGCTGCCCCCTCTGCCCCAGACAGTGCCCCTCCAATCAGAGAAGACCTGTGCCCCTAATTCATGAAGGCTTCTGAGTTTAGTTCAAGCATGCCCAGGCCCAGCAGTCCTTGGCACCCATCCAGTGAGGTGAGTAGGGCGAAGGGAGAACACCAATGCACAGAGAGGTACAGGACTCGCCCAGAGTCACAAAGCAAAGTGAGGGCATCCCTAGTCCCCTCCTTCCTGCCTGGAGTGACTTCTCATGGGTGAGCACGTGTGCCTCCTTGAAGCTGCTGCCTACATCCAGCAAGAGTTTCTTTGACGTCCTGTAAATGGAGAACGTAGCACAAGTAGCCTTTAGTGGAAGTGGCTTAGTTATTTTAACTCTAATAATGTCCTTTTTTCCTTACTGTAAAAGTAATGCATGCTTGTGGTAGAAAGTTTGGAAGTCACAGAAAAGTTGGAAGAAGAAAAACAAAACCTGCCCATCATCCTTCCAACCAGGGGTCATCCTTGTCAACATTCTGGTATATTCCTTTCTGGTCACTTTATAATTCTCTTTCCTTCCTTTTTGGACTTACGTCCTAAGTGGTTTTCAGGGTCATTCGTTGTTCCTAGGAAACGTGATTCTTTTTTGTGTGTGTGTGGTATGCAGGCCTCTCACTGTTGTGTTCTCTCCCGTTGGCGGAGCACAGGCTCCGGATGTGCAGGCCCAGCGGCCATGCCTCACGGGCCCAGCCGCTCTGCGGCATGTGGGATCCTCCCGGAAGGGGGCACGAACCCGTGTCCCCTAGCATCGGCAGGCGGACTCTCAACCACTGCGCCGCCAGGGAAGCCCAGAAACGTGATTCTTGATGGCCCTGTGGAGGGGCCCAGAGGAGAGCCAGGGCTGCAGCCTCCTTCACAGGTCTGCTCGGCCCTGGCCGGGCTGGCTGTGATGTGACACTGTTGCGGACTCAGTTCATGGTGAAGGTGGCCTGGCCTGGCCCCCGGGCTGGAGAACCCAAGTGGCTCTGATTTGTGTGTGGCTCTGGGCCTGTCTCCCCATCTGCTAAACAGGCAAAAGGGCAGACGGGCTCCATCCAGCCCTCGTGCCTCGTCAGCCTGCTTCGAGGCCTGCTTGCCAGCTGCCTGCGGACACGGCGCTCCATTCCTTCCGTGGGTCAGTCTCAGTGACAAGAGGCCCCTGTTCCCGGCCCTGTTCTCCCGAAAGCTGCGCCTCCGCCACTCCTGCCCCTTTTATCCCGCAAACCCACCCAGACCCTCTCCTCCCCGACCCCTCCCCAGTGGGGGCCTGGAGCCCAGCTGGGTGGGGGGTGGCAGGGGTCCCGGGAGGAGCCATCTCCGGCCTCCTCTGCCCACCAACATCCTTGGTGGCCCTAAGACAGTTTTATGGAGGACGGATCGAGGCTGTCTTCCTCCTGGCAGGTTTATTTCTTCATTTTTCAAGTCCTGCTCTGATTTTTCCAGGTCTCCCCGCTCCCTCCCTCCACACGCTTCCCTTCCCTCCCCCTCTAATCTGTCAGCCCAGCCAGGAGAGAGGGCCACTGGCCTCCAAGGTGATTGAATTACTGGGGGGGAGACAGGCCACGGTTTTCTGCCTGAGTGCTCTTGGCTTACTGCCCTTGGAGAGGGGCTGAGGGAGGGGATGTGATGGCGGCGACTGTGGGCCGTGGGTTTCCCAGACGACCCCACTCTCCCCCGTCTGGGCCGCAGATGAGCCCTGCCACCGACAGTGCGGGCTGGCCCACGGCCACTGCTCTGCCACCCTGCTCTCCCCCAAGCCCAGCCCTGCTCAGGCCTTGATTTCACTCCCGCTGAATGGACAGGTCGAGGGGAAGGAGAGGCGTCAGGGCAGCTGTGACTGCTGACTCACACGTGAGAATTTCCTAAACATCTGCTATCTCTGTGTTGCCAGCCAGGGCCCCAGGATGAAGAAAAGAAGGGAGGTTAGCACTTGTAAAACATCTACTGTGTACACCAGGCATGTTCACATACATAACTTCATGTTACCCACCCCCCTCCCCACAACAGTGGTAACTCAAAGATCGTAGCAGTTAAGTGTTACTGGCCTCATTTTTACAGCTGAGAAACCTGCCCAGTACAGACTCCTCCCGATAACCAGTGGGCTCATGAGGGTCAGGGGCTCTGTCTGGGTCCTCTCTGGCTCTCCGGGGACAGCAGAAGGCCAGACACTCAGAAGGGACCCAATGAATGCTTGATGAACTTGGTTCTACTGAAGTGAGACCAGAGAGGTGAAATCGCTAGCCCAAGGTCACACAGCTAGAAACAGAGTCCCGCTTTGCCTGGCTCCAAGCCACCTCTCCTGGTCCGGGCGTTGGCGGGAAGGCCTGCCTTTCTAGCTGGCGTTGTCCAGACACAAGGCTACTGTGGCGGGTCGAGCGAGAGCTTGGTGGCTCCAGGTCTCACGCCCCTCCCGCTGGTGTCTGTGCCTCCGCTGCTCAGGCCCCACACACACTCTATCCAGCCTGCCTTCCCCCAGAGCGGGGGCCAGAGGGGAAAGCCCCCTCCCCCGCTCTGCTCCGCACTCCAGCTCATGGAAATGAAAAACACATTGGCTTCATTATCCCGGACTGAATGAGCAGGGTTGCCATGGTGACAGCCATCTCAGGCCCGTGAGGGGGCAGGGAAGGGGCTGGCGAGGCCGTGGCAAGTGGGACCGGGCAGCGGGTGAGCAGACTCGCCGGTGGGCAGGCCTCAGGGACATCGGCCACATGTGCTACCTGCCCTCATGTCAGGCCCGGGCTTCAGATCACTGTCCCTGGCCAGAGAGAAGCAGGCAGGCCCCATCCTCCACGGACTGGCCCCTCGTTCACCTGTCCCACCACCTGTCCATCTCTTCCCTTCCTGGAAGGGTGCCAAGGGTGCCTCACACCATCCTGGAGGTCAAGAGGGAGGGAAGAGATGGGAGCTGGGGGCCAGGAGAGGGCTGTGGCCTGTCCCCAGCGGAGACCAGCCCTGGGACTCCACTGGCCTGTCCAGTGGCATGGCCTGAGGAAATGGCTGAGGGTACCAGGCCCTGCACACTCCAGCACTCCTGTGTGACCAGGGTCATCCTGGTGACCTGTCCTTAAGCATAACCCTCTTACAAGAGGTTGGGTCTCCAAATATCCATCAGGACAATAGGTGTGATGGTAGCTGTGGGGATGCCAGCAGAGAGTCCTGGCCCAGCACAGCCTGTGCCCACAGAGGCCGCAGGCAGGTGTCCTTAGCTCCAGGCCTGAGCTGGGCCATCCGCATGGCCCCGACCCAGAGGCCCTGAAACCCAAATGGGTCCTTGTCTCCCCAGGGCCTGGGGACCCCCTTGCTCTTTGGCCTGTCACCCAGGGGCTGAGTCTAAGAGCTGCACCCTCGGGTAGGCCCTGGCCCTGCCACCCCTGTGCTCAGGCTGATGCAAGGGAGGCTGGCTGTACCCCTTTTCTCTTCTGGGCTCCCTGGTGGTCTGGGAGTCCTAGCCGGCCCTCTGGAGTGGCCCCGAGCAAACACTGCCACCCGCTCCGAGCAGGCAGCCTGGCCAGTCCCTTCATGTGATCCAGAGACATTGGAGCAGCCTCTGAGGGCCCCTGCTGGAAGGTATCGGGCGCCCTCAGGAGACTGACCTTTCAGACAGTACCGGTCAGAGAAATCCAGTGCCGACCCCAACTCCAATTTCAACCTCGACCCTAACCCTAACCCCACATCCAGCCTCAACCCCAGTCTCCTGGGCATGTTTCCAATGGCTCTCTCACCCAAGCTGCTGTTCAAGCCATTCTGTCCACCCGGAATGCCCTCCCCTCACAGCCTGCACGTTGCCAAGTCCAGCCTCCTCCCACTTCCTATTTTAGATGAGGAAGCCCAGGCCGAGAGAGGCATGTGACTTGTCCAAGGCCATGGAGAGTCAGGGCAGCATGACCTGGGGTGGCATGTCCCTTTTCCAGGAGGTCAGGCCTTTCATTCCCCACTGGGATGGGGTGAGGGTCCAGGTGACCCTGGACGAGAGCCCCGCAGCGCTAGGGGCTGGTGACAGTTCCCTGCCAGAGCAGGTTTGGAGGGGAGGCAGAGAGCGCCAAGGTTTCAACTCCCTGACAGCTGTTCTCAGTGGGGAGGAGCCTGCGAGGGGTGTTCAGGGGCTGGCCCAGGCCTTGCTGACCAGGCGGCAATAAACCCAGACTCCGTCCTGCAGCCCCGCCCACAAACAGGTCACGTGCCTCTAAGGAGACAGGTGGTGAGCGGCCACCAGCAGACGTGCTCCGGGTGTCCGTGGCACCGCTGCGGCCTTGCCTGCTGCCAAATGCAGGTTGGTGCTGAGGGGAAGGCAGCACAGGCAGCAGAAACCCCAGCAGCTCCCCGTGACAGGGGAGATCGAGGGGTTCCCAGGCAGCCACCTGCAACCGGATCTCAGGGGCTCATTCTAAAATGCCGATTCCCCACCCCTCCCGGGAGGCTGGGGCAGAGCCCAGGATTCAGTGTGTCTGTAGCTTCCCAACGCCCAACCTGTGGGCGGTGCTTGCCTTGCTGCCTCCAGGGGCCTGGCCAGCCTCAGGGTCTCGGGCCCAGGCCTTTCTGCAGAGGCCCCTTCCTGGTGCTTCTGGCTCCTGGGTCATGACCCCTTGCTGACTCTCCCTGGGCCTTGTCCTGCGGAGGGCCGGCCCCAGGCCAACCCTGAAGTCTTGTGCCCTCCCCTTCCCCCTCTTCCCTCTCATCCAGTGTCTACCCACCCCAAAGCATTTGTCCCCCGCCGTTGACCTCCCCTGACCCGGCGGCTGTGTGTCCCGGGCCCGCCTCCCAGCCACCACCATGGCCACCGCCCGGCTCCTCGCCTGTCGGCCGAGGGCGTCTGCCGGGCAAGGCTGTCATTTTCCCTGCTGGGGATTATAGGTTTGGGGCTGAAGGAGTCTGAGCTGGAGGAGGAGGAACGGGGACTCTCCCCCTGGTGCCAGTCCCGAGAGACACCTCTCGGGTAGGGTGGCCTGGTGTGGAGTGCTCTTTGGGCCGGGATGGGGACTCCTATAACCCGATGTCACCCCAGCTCTGTGTGTACGTGTGTGCATGGATGTACACACCTCTCAAAAGGATCAAGCACTCTCTCATGCCCGTTAAAGTTAATCCTCCCAACCATCATGCAGGCAAGCCCACCTCATTTCCCAGGTAGAAGAGACAAAACTCCGAAAGGGCAGCACACTGGCCACAGTAGGTTAGGTCGGAGTCAAGACATGGCCTATCCCTGCTCTTGACTGCTGCCCGGTTTGGCAGCCTCTTTGCCCTGCCCTCCCCCATCCTCCCACCTGTGAGGGTGGGGCGACAGGAGAATTGGCTGGGAGATCACAGAGGGCCCGAGTGCTGGGTCCCCCATTCGGTGCGCTATAGTCACCGTGCCCGCTGCTGGGGAATGCCCTGTGGCATGCGTCCCTTTTCCGCTCTGTCATTACAGTGCCCCCAGGGCTGGGTTTAGAAGGGTCAGGGTGAGCCAGCCTCACGAGTGGGCAGCACCAGTTCTGAGCATGTGGAAGCTGGAAACATCTCGTGGTTCACAGCTCTGGGAACTGGGATGGGGTTTAACATCAGAGCGGTGACCCCAACCAGAACCAAACGTGGGCCCCCTCGTTGTCCCCTCTGGGGGAAATTCAGTGAGCATCTGTGTGCCAGGGACAGGGTCCAGGGACCCCAGTAAGCTTTGAGGATTTGAGGGAACACGGTGGAGTGGTTCTCAGAATAGGCTCTGCAATCAGACTGCTGGTGTTGGGAATCCCGGGCTCAAGTCACATAACTTCTCTGAGGCTTGCTGTGTGTGACGTGCACTCAGACGAGACAAACCTTAAAACACTTAGTATAGTATGAGGTATGTGGTATGAGTTGAGACGTTCACTAGTGTTCTCAGTTTTTTAGGTGCTAACGGCCCTACTCCCTGCCTCTGAGCAGTGAGGACCAGAGTGTGAGGGCTGGCAGTGGGGTGGGAACCACCCAAGGGTGGGGGATGGGTAATCGGGGGCAGGGGAGACCCTGGAGCCAGCGTTTCTGATATGCAGGAACAGGGCTCCCCAGGTCGGCGACCACTCCCAGGGCTAAGCTGGCCGGACCTCTGCAGAGCTGACCCACAGGTGGCCAGGTCACCTGGGCCCATCTCAGGAGTCGAGGCTGCGGGGAGGCCTGCCTGTTCTTGGGAATTCACGGCATGTTTGCCTGTCACAAGTGCCTCGATAGGGAAGGTTTGTGAGTGAGCTTTGCCATTCTGTTTTCTCTGGGGGTTATAAATTAGCTGCATGCACACCCTGATGCCGCCCAGCCTGAGGTGCACACACCTGCCCACTCACATCCACGCATGGAAACGCACTCCATGTCCTGCCCGCCGTTCCTGGGGGTGGGAGAAGGTACTCTCCTGGGAGCTGATCTCTAGGAAGGGAAAAACACAACTGCTACCTGGCTTTACAGGATCCCAGAACCATCCAGAATCAAGGGCTCAAGCCTGGGAGGATGTCCCAGTGGTTGGAGAAACAGGGCATCTTATGAGTCACTAGTATGAATTTCAGGAGTCTGCCTGAATTTCTGGATCTAAACCTTGGCCCTACATCTTACTAGTTGTGTGCCCCTAGCCATGTTGCTTATAGAGCTCCGTGCCTCAGTTTCCACATCTGTGAAATGGAGCTAATTGTAACATGTACTTCATAGGATGGTTGAGAGAATAAAATAAGTAAATGTGTGTAGAGTGCTTAAAACAGGACAGACACATAGTGAGAGCTCAGGAAAAGTCTGGCCATCATCATTATCACCATCATCGTTAGTTAAGGGTATACCTAGATTTTGGCATCAGACTGGGGCTTGAATTCCGGCTTTGCCTCTTGCTAGCTGTACGAACTTGGACATGCTACTGAGCCCCCAGTCCTCATCTAGAAATTGGACTATTACTACCTACTTCATAGAAATGTTCTGGCCTTAAAGGAGATAAAGCTTATAAAGGATGCAACATCAGGCCCTCAGAAAACGTTAGCCAGTGCTACATCTGCCTCGAGGTGGAGTGTAGGGGCTGGGGCCTCTGGGTCAGAGCCTCTGGGTAGCCCTGCTCTGGGGCCTGTCTTCCTGGGGAATGTTTAGATGCAGGGGGGGGATTGTGGGGAGGCTCTGGGGAGGGGAGCAGAAGGGAGGATTCCAGGAACCTTTGTCTCCCTTTCACCACCAGTGGAGTAAACCGCTAGCCAGAGCAACTGTCCCCGCCCTCCCTGTCCCTGTCACTCCATCCACCCCTCTCGGAGGCTCAGAGACTGGCAGGTGTGACTCACAGCTCTGCCACTCACTGGGTGGCCTTGGGCAGGTCACTTGACTCCTTCCATTCCCTCCAGCCAGGAATAATTGTGACTGCTTCCCCTGGCAACTGGAGAGAGTGTTAAATGAGACAGAGCGTGTAGGGCACTTAGCATAGTGCGCCCTGGGATAAGTGCTCTGCAGATTCCATCACCGGCCCCTCTCTGCTTCCTCTCCTCCTCCCACTCACACCCCAGCCCTCCCACACCTGCTGCATGGATGGTGTCTTCCCAGGCCAGACGTTTAAATATTTCTCTCTGGGAAGCTGGGCTCCGGAGCCACGTGAGTGAGCCTGGATAGAGGGAGGTGACTTCAGAAATTCAGACCTTCTCTGTGCTGATGCCATTCATCTGTGCCAGCCATGCGAGGCTGAGGCGCGCTGGACCGTCAGCCACCCGCCCCAGAGCCGTTACTGTTCCCTCGAGGTCCTCGGGTGCTGTCAAACGCAGGCTTGTTTCCAAGCTGTTTCTAGCATTTTTTACCTGCTTGGCCATAAAGCCCTGGAAAGTGGTGATCTGGGGATGAATAGCTGCTTGCACGAGTGCAGGGGGGAGGGACGGAGATCGGTGCCCACGTTTCTGCAGAGCTGACATTTTTGCACCTCTCCCACCCGGCGCACTGCCTGGGCGAGTGGGATGGTGAGACCTTGGATAATTGTCGGGAGCATCCCAGGCCAAGACTCGGTCTCTCGGCAGAACTTCGGAGGCTGGACTTCTCTGTTGCCAAGGAAACCAATGTGTTCCCTGGAAAGGAAACCACAGCGCCTTTGGCTGTTAAGACGCCCCCCCTCCCCACCAAACAAATGAGTTCCCTCCAAAACTGATTCCCCCAAAACTGTTGAGTCGGCAGCATCCTGCCTCCTACCTCAGCCTGCTAAAATTAGAGAAAATGAAATCTGCCCCTGACCTTGTGCTCTCCACCTCTTTTTTAAACATTCCGCTGTAGCATGAGGACATGTTTTGTTTTTTCTTATTTATCTTCCTCCCATGCCAGCTGGGGCTCGGAGTCCTTCTCTCCTCTTGTTGACTGGAGCCAGAAGGGGACAGACGTCCACATCTTTTTTTGTTGTTGTTGTTCAGCTGTCAGCAAAAATAAAACAAGCAGGTTTATATTTGGAAAGCAGAGGGTCTCAGCCACTGGATCACTATGTCCAGAGTAGGTCACAGCTTTGTATCCCCTCATGCAACAAAGACTTGAAATTTGATCCACAGATTTGCAGAGAGGGGGTGGCTTTTGTGGTAGGCCTGTCTTCACTCACATTGATTTTAAATGCCATTGGAGGATCATGGGGAATTCTCCACTAGCTGGGATGGTTCTAGAAAAGGATCCTCCGGAACACTGCTAGAGCAGTCTGGTATGGGCAGTGTCTGGAGGACCCACATTTCCTTCCCATCCATCTTCTGACCCCTGTGCAAGGATGCATCTTCTTTTCACAGGCAAAGTACCTGGGCCTCAGTGGGGTTTTGAGATTGGGTAAGGAGTGGAGTTGAGATTCACAGCCAAGGCCACCCTGTGGGTCAGATCATTAGGATACAAAACAAAACAGGAAAGAAGGGAGAGAGAAATGTGGCCAGTGTTCATTTCAAGATCCCTGATGCTTCAGAAGAGATGGTAGAGAAGGAAAAGGATGCGAAGAGACCTTGGTCCCAAACCCAGCCACGCCCCTCCCCCTCTTGGGTCTGGGTCTCCCCATCTGAAGAACTGTCTCAGACCTGAAGCCTCTTGAGGCCCCTCCCAAGTCTGCCCCACGGTCAGTGTTCCCAGGGCCACTTTGTTTTGGTGATCTGAGCAGTTAATTTTTCACCTAGAAGTCACTCTCTGTTCCGTAAGTAATTTTAAACAAATTCTGTTCCCGTCCCTGGACTTCCGTGAGGGAAAAAACAAGACGCAGCTGGGTTTTCCACCGTCCTCAGCAGATAAGGGTTTGAAAGCAGTGTGCACTCCAGACCATGATCCCTTAGAGCCCCGGGCAGTGAGGGTCCAACGCTCTGTTCAGGAGAACAGCCTCTAGGAGCACAATGACCGGGGCTCAGGTCAAGCAGATGAGTCCCGAGGAACCATCCTGATGGGGCTCACGTCCTTTTCAGCCCCATTCTGGGTTTTCAACAGATCTTTCTTGGTGATGCCTGAACCCCTCTGTCAGATCTTGCTATTAGCATGAGGCTCTCAGAGTGTAAACTAATGAATTACAACATGATTACACAGCACATAATTAACTTTGTAATTAATATGCAACCGCCACTTAAGCTAAAACACTGCTTATAGAGGTGTACGGCAATAGTAAATCACAGGTCAGAAACAGCGCTTCGGAGTTTTCAAAAGAATGAACGTAAGCAGGGAATCACTCAAGGCAGCAGGGCGAGTTAATTGAAAAGCAGATGAATTGTGCGCGTCCTGCTTCATTTCAATACTTTCTCCCTTAAGAAAGACCCCGATGCCACCCTGCCACGCTGACTGGTCAGGCCTGGTCGGAGGGGCACTGGGCACGTGTGGTTTTATTTCCAAAATAAGAGAGGCTTTCCTTGCCCCAACCCAGCCCACCCCCATATCTTGGCACTCTGCCCAGACACACTGCCCCTGCTGGAGGTCTAGCTCTGCCCCTCCACCTCCAGAAAGCTTATGGGGTTGCCCCCCAGCACAGCTCTGGGCCTTCCATAGTCTAGCCCCCGTGGTGGGCATTGTCAACAGGTCGGTTAGCACAGCTGGTCTGCCTTCACCTGGATTCCGGGCTCTTGGAACTCAGGGATGCCATCTCACTTTTTTGTTGTTATTTAATCCTTTCCTCCCCCACCCTCCTGCCAGAGTGTTAAAGCTAGAAAATGCCTTAAGAATCATTTCACCCAGCCAGAATTTCACCAACCCCGAGAGGTGAGGGGCTGAGTGCTACAGTCACCCGGTGATGTGGGCCCAGGCCTGGCAGGAATCCCCCCCCTGCATCCTCTTCCAGCCCTGCATCGGGCTGGGTGGGCCTTTGAAATGAGTCAAACCCAGGTTCCAATCCCAGCAACCCCACTGCCCCGCGGTGTGACCTTAGCCAAGTTTCATAACCTCTCTGGACCTCAGTTTCCTCATCTGTGAAGTCTGAGCAACGATGCCCACCTCCCTGGGTCGATGCGGGGATTAGGGGAGATAATGTGTGTGAACTGGCCTGGTACAGAGTGAGTGCTCACTAGATCCTGAGTGTCATCCTCAGGGGTTTAGGGAGTACGGGGAAAAGTACATGACATCTCAGTCAGCCCCATCCTTTAGGGGCTGAGGAAACAGGCCCAGAGAGAGGTCACCTGTGTGTCCACAGCACTGCACGTGTAACTGGCGTGATGGGGATCCCCCAACCAGGAGCCCCCTGAGAACTGATGGCTCTTGTCCACGTTGTCCAGCTCTAGGCTGGGCACAGCCAGTGCAGAGCTGGCAAAGGGCGGTGCCCCGTGGATGAATGAACTGAAAGGCCTCTTCCAGAACAGCCTGGAGCTGAGCCATCGGCAAAGAAGCTTTCTCAGCCCCCAGCCCCAGGATGGTGTGGATGTAGCTTGGTTTAGGGGATAGACGCTGGGTTTTGAAGTCTGACAGGTGGGTCCGAATCCCAGCTTTGCCATTTTCTGGTCTTGGGCAAGTTCCTTGATCATTTTCAGTCTTATTTGTCCCATCTGTAGATGGTGCTAATCATTCTACCTATATCGTTACAAAGATAATTCACATAAGACACCAAACGCGCTGCCTGACACACGGGTACTTAATGGTGGTGTTCTTCTTCTTATTCGTAATCATGAACGGAGATTTCTGAGTGGCTGCTGGAGGGCCACCTTGGCCTCCGGCCTCCCTTTAGAGTTCTTGGCTTGGGTGGGGCAGGGGAGGTACCAGCATCCCCGGACAACCCAGACTCTTGCGTCAGGCAGCACAGTTGACCTTCCAACTCTGGCCTTTGCCCTTCCAGAAAGTGACCTGGGCTGCCCTCCTCCTGACCTGGGCCAGCCTTGCGCGGGGCGGGGAGCTGCGGGGGCCCGCAGGCGGGCTCCTGGTTGGTTGGGTACGTCTAAGCGGTGGTGGCCTCATGAAGCCATAACATTGGATTCAGAATCCAGGGCCCCAGGCCTCCTGGGCGGTGGGTTTCAGAGCTTGGAGTGGGTGCTCTGTGACTTCTCTTCCTGCGACCAGAAACACTTCAGTTTCTGGTCCCCCACCCCATTGGGCACCCCTCCCCCAGCCTGCCAACAGACTGGTCTTCCTCTGCAGTCTCTCTCCCTGCCATCCAGCCTCTACTCCCCTTAGGTGGGAATTTGTCAAAGGCGGTTCCAGGGAAAACTAGCTCTATGGGATTTTAAAACGTGTTTCGTGAAAGAAGTAATTTGCTCTCTAGTCACTTTGGGAAAAGCCAGATTCTTTAAGGCCCTTCGCATGGAAGCGCGCTTCCTCCCCTCCAGAGGGCGTAGAATACGCAGCTTTCGCCCAACGATCTGACCAGAGAATCCTTCGCTCAGGGAGGACCCATTTCCGAGGAACAGACCTCAGGCAGCCTGGTCTGGAGTGTCCTGGCCACTGCCCTCCTTCTTCCCAGAATAGGCCTCCTTCAGTGACAGTGCCCACCTGGACAGACCCCACGTGGGCGTCCAGGCACTGCTCTGCAGCAGCCGTGCTCGGTTCACACGGCCCAAAGCACTGACCCTCTCCCCGCTTCCTTCTGGAACTTTTCACAACTGGCCTTTGCCACAAGGACAGATCCCTCCAGCTCCTCAACGTGGCCTTCTGGCTGGTGGGCACGGGGCCCCTGCCTCAGCCACCCACGTGCTCCGAGGCACCCGGCACTGAGGCGCAGGGTGGCTCCCAGAGGCCCCGGTGTGAGGGCTAGTGGAGGGGGCAGCCTCGCCCCCTCCCCTCCATCCAGAGCCCGGCCCCTCTAATTGTTGTATGAGCTGAGCCTCTGCCTAAGATGTTGTTGCAAGGTTGAAAAATAAGTTTTAAAACTAGGTTTCTAAAAAAAGTTGAAGGTCTTTAGTGTCTAGAGTGGTTGGCTTTTAACTCCCCCCGCCCCCCAGCAAGTACCGGCTCCTCTCTGACCCCCGGTTTCCTCCTGCCTGCGATGGAGACGATAAGGCCCACCTGGGTCCTGTGTAGAGCCAGGGCTCACGTGCTTGGGGCTGTGCTAAGTGCTTTCTATTCACTAACTCATTTAATGAACACAGCAGCCTACGAAGTAGGCACAGTTATTAGTTATTATCGCCCCCGTTTTACAGATGGGGAGCCTGAGGTACTCGGAGAACAGCATTTTGCTCCAGGTCACAGAAGCTGGCAAGTGAGAGTCAGGATTTGAACCCAGGCAGCCTGGTGACCTTCACCGCTAAGCTATACTGCCCGTGTAAATGAGGTGATAACAAGGGTCAAATGAGGTGATGACATCGGTGCTTTGTAAACTGTAGAGTGCCTTGCACAGTGAGAGTGTCAAGTCAGCACACGATTTTGGAGCACCTAGTGTGAATTTTTGTCTCTCAGCAGACATTCAGGAAGCATGTTTTCAGGCTGCCTGTGGGGTGCCCAGCTTGTCCCTGGAGGGTTCCAGGGATGAGGCTCCCACTCCCAACCTGGGTCAGGTGTGGTTTAGTCCCTGAGTAGCCTCATACCCAGAGATTCCCCGCATGCAGATTTGATGGCAGCCAGGGTGACGGGCACCAGATCCCAGCTGACTCACCCCCTGCACCACAGGCCTTCTAGAAAGAGGCAGGACTTACGGGGTCAGTGTCCCAGCTGCAGCCCAGCTGGGACGCCAGGAATCCACACGGAGCCACGGGGACGCCACAGGGCTTCTGCAGAAAAAACCACAGATGCTCCCCAGGGGGAGCAGAGCCCTTGCTCCCACCAGGCTTGGCATAGGCTGTCATAGTCACCCTGTCCTTCCCCACCCCCCCACCTCGAGACCCCTGAGAGCTCCCCGGGGCAGGCCCCTATTTGAGCGGTCTGGGCCCACAGGCCTGCCCTTAGCCGGCACCTGCAGGAGGTGCCTGGACATGGGTGGGCAGAGAGAGCCGAGAAGTTCAGGGCAGCCAGGGCTCCCGGGGCCCGGGTGTGGCCCTGGCCCCACTTCTGACCCAGAACAGAGGCTCAAGGCTCTGCTCCACCTCCACCACTGCCCCTGCCCTGGGCCTCAGTTTCCCCATCTGTAAAAGATGGACCTGAGCAGATCCCCAGGTCCATTCTAGATCTAAGCCATGCGGCCTGCTTGCTTTTATCATCTACCACTTTCAGTGCAAATAAATCTTTTTAAAGATCTGACAGTTCATAGGAACTAACTAAAAGAAAAGGTATACACATAAAAATAAAAGGCCAGGCTCAGGAGAAACAGCTACTGTCCTGGGCCAGCCTGTGTCATCCCTGTGTGACTGGGTAGTAATCACCCACCCGCTCTGAGCCTTAATCTTCTCCTCTGCAAAATAGGATAATAGTGTCCCCAAGCTGCTGTGAGGCCGTGGTTGATGGAAGGTTGCTTGAAATGTGGCTGGCTTGCCTGAGTGGTCCATACGTGGGCTGTCAGCTCAAGAAGAGCCTGGCTCTGACTCCCAGTTTAGGGAAGAGAGGACTAGGTCACGAATTGGGAAATCCGCATGCAGGTCTCTGCTCATGCCTCGACTGGCTGGTGATGCCAGGCTAAGTTCTCCTCTAGGCCTCCGGTCACTCCTTTTAAAAATGGAGCTGCCCAGGACTTCCCTGGCAGTCCAGTGGTTAAGGCTCCGTGCTTCCAGTGCAGGGGGTTCGGGTTGGATCCCTGGTCGAGGAACTAAGATCCCACATGCCTCCTGGTGCGGCAAAAAAAAAAAAAAAAAAAAAAAAAAGGAGCTGCCCAGAGGTTTTCTTCTCATGTGTCGGTACCAGGTGGTTAAGAAGGGTGGGCAGAAGGGTGTGTGGAGGATTGGCTGGGGCATGTCTGGACCCAGTGGGAAGAGTACGGACTGATTAGCCATGCCTGTCATGGGTGCAGGAGGTAGGAGTAGCGTCCCGTACACCACAGCCCTGTGTGCTTCTTAAGGGCTCCTCTAGTTATACCTGACTCTCCCTTGGACATGCCGTTGCCCCTGCCCCTGTCTGGAGCTCCTGGAGAATGCCAGGTGAAGGATTTGGAGGCTTGAGGGGCTGGGGTAATGAAGACACAGTGGAGAACTCCTCTTTGTCCTAGAGCTGGAGCTGTAGGAATATCTGCAGGGTATTGACAGCCTTCTAGAGGACACCAGATGGCAGTCAGGGGACCCTGGCTCTATCTCCAGCTTCATCCCACCCTGTGATCTCTGAGTGCCCTTAAGGAGCTGTTTCCAGCCTCCCCCTTTCCCACTTCATGGCATCTGAGCCTTTTGTCCGGCACCTATAGGTTCAGTACTTGTTCAGTTTCTCTTTTCATTCTGAGGAAACAAAATTCAGAGGTGGCATAGCCTTGGGAATGAGAGAAAACCCAGCAGCCTTATCCAGGGCTGAAGCTGGCCCTCCTTCACCTTTTGGGGAGAGAAGCTGGCAGTGAAAGTTCACCCTGAGGTCACGGACTTGGAGTGTGGCCAGAGGGTGGCAGGAGGGTTTGGCCTCAAGGGCATGGCCTGGGCCTGCTAAGGTGTCCCATGCCCCAGGGGGATGAGGCACACCCCAAGTACAGCTGGGATTCCCAGCACAGCGTGGGGTGGGTCGGGACCCTGGGTTGGCACCTTTGTCAGCATAGCATCAACACGTGTTCTCCCAAATCAGCCGTCCTCTCCTCTGGATTAACTCTTGTGTCCCAGAAAAGGTTGTCAGGTGTACAAGGCTGCCCTCAGGAAGCGCCCTCTCTGATGCACCCAGGGTACATTGTGTTGTCCCGTCAACGACCATTGACAGTAGGGGTTCCTGTAGAGGAGAGCGAGAGCTGGGAGATGGGGTCATGGAGAGAAGTAGGGCCACCCTTCCAGGAACCTCAAGTGCCAGGAGGTGTGGAGCCTGGTCGAGTCTTGTCATGGGGCACTCCCGGAGTTGAGAAGCGGGACCTGGATTTGGAAGAGCTGTTGTCCAAATCAGGATTTCCCTTTTCAGAACACTGTGCCCTGAGTGACTTCACTTACTCAGCGCAGTGGGCCGGGAGGCGATGCACCTTTCTGTTTGACAGATGAAGGCTTAGGGAAATAAAGTGCCCTCCCACAGTCTCCCAGCCGAGAAGATCTGGCTCTCAGGGCCCACCCCCTACCCAGGGGCCTCACCCCATGCAAGGCCAAGGTGGCCCAAGGGCCTGCTCCAGCTGCCTGGCCAAGAATGGGAAGCAGCTGGTCCCGGTCAGCTGCCTGGAGTTGCCTCTTTCCTCCCTCTCCCCACTCATGTCTGTCCCTCTGCCCCACCTCCCTGACTTCCCTGGGATAGGACACAAAGTCACTCTGACTGTCTTTGCTTCACCACCACCCTCTTCCTCTGCCTCCAGGCAGTGTTTCTGGTGCAGGCTGCAGAGCTGCTACACCTCTCTGAGCTCCTTTACTTTTAAGAGGAGGAAGGCATCAAACTCCATCAGTGCTTGCTTAACTTCCGTCACTTTCATACCATTTATACTGTGTTTAAAATGGTTCTTTAATCCTTTTAGGTTTGCCATCCCTCCCTTATTTAACCCTGTCCTAAGTAATAATATCCACGAACTCACCAGTGATAATTGCTGTAGTCCAGATACTTCACTATGAAAATGTACAAGTTTTGCCCATGGACCACCTAAAATCGTCTTTGTTCCACCAGTGGTACATGCATCACTCTTTGGAAACCCCAGACCGAGTTATCAGAGTCTCTCTCCATCCTGAGATCCTCTGATTAGGGCTGAGTCATTGGGTTTTCAGCTCTTGCCACTCTGGGCCCAATGATGGCCATCCATCCATCCGTCTAATAAACATTGCTGAGCACCTGCTGGGTACCAGGCCCTAGGCTAGGTTCTGGGAATCCACAACTGGAAGACATCCCAGCTGACGGGGGAGCTGGATGCAAAGACACTCCACTGGTCTAGTACCACCAAGTTGGGGGTACGTGACAGGGGCACTGAGGACATAGAAGTAGAAGTGAGTGGCTCTGCTGGGGGAAACCAACCAAGCGGGTGACCGTTGAACCAGGCCTTAATGTATGAAGGGAGCCAGGCATTCTGGGCTGAGGCAAAGACGTAGAGGTGTGATCTTCAGAGCACAGTCCAGGAGGCAGGGAGCAGCCCCACGTGGAGGACACAGGATCAGCGGGGAGTAGTGGGAGGTGGGGGCCAGGCAGAGGAGGACCTAGAGTGACACTCACACTCAGGTCACTGTTGAATCCACGACATCTGCCCCTGTTGGAGTCTGAGAACTAGAAAGGGGCTGGTCGGGATGGGTCCCCTGGAACCCCAGGCTCTGCCACCAGGCTGACGAGCAGGCATGTCCCAAGTTCCTTGGCCCTGGCAATGTCTTGGAATGCAGCCTCTTCTCTGCAGACCGTAGGTATAGTCCCCCCACCACCGTTGACGGCACTGCTCGCCCCGGGGGAATCTGAGCTGCAGATGTGCATGGTGATTGAATTGTTTCTGCACACCACTGCTCACACAGCTCCCCTGGGGACCTGCCACTTGCCTGTGCAAGCTGTCAGGAGTTGTGTGTGCTCTGTACGTCTGGGCCAGCCCTCAAGTGTGTGCGTATACCTATGCGTAAGTGTGCAAAGGGGGTACACAATTATGTGGGTGTGCGCACACATGCAAATGCCTCTCCCCGGGTGCTTGTGTGTTAAGTGTGCCAGTTAACTTGTCTGGCCTCAAAAGGGAAAAATAAAACACACTGATGTTAGTACTGCTGATGTCAGCCCCAGGGAGCTGCTTCCAGGGCTCCAGGACCCCACTTTCCATGGGGCAGCTGAGAGCACCCTGCTCCCCGTTTCTAGGCAGGAGCCTGCTGAGGGCCATGTGCCTCCCCCAGCGCTTCAGAACAGGAGAGATGCTTCCAGGGAGCCTGGAGATGACCCAGGGCCCTCCTTAGACCCTGACAGATGAGTTCCAGTCCCGCTTGCCCTTGTCTCCCCGTGTCCATCCTGCTGCACGAGGACCCAGGACCCGGTGGTTCCCAGGCTCCCTTTCGACTCTCAGCAGTCTACTCTCTGAGCAGCCCTACGTGCCTGAGAGCAGCTAGCTTTTCCTGAGCGTGTCTTCTGTTCTAGGCTCCTCTGAGGCTGAACTTGCCCATGCCCCGCTAGTGGTGAGTCGTGCAGAATGGAAGCTTGTCCCTTTCAAGAGCTCCCCTGGGAGCTGAGAAGACCGGCCAACCCACATGTCACCATCAGAAAACCTGCCTACGTGCAGTTAGGCCAAGCCGAGCGTAAGCTGCAGGGAAAGTGTAGAGCAGAGAGAGGGGCAGCGTCTGCGGTCTTAGGTGACCCTGGAACAACGGTTCTACCAGAGTTTCCTGGGCCTTCAGGCTCCCTGCAGGCCTGCCCTGAGACAGCCTTCGCAGTTCTAAAGTCAAGTATCCTGCACTGGTTGAGATGGCATTTTCCAAACAGCTGGAGCTCCTGACACCAAAATCCTAAGATGTTGAGTTTGAAGGGCTGCCAGCAGCCTGCTAGCCTTCGTTTTACAGATGGGAAAACTGAGGCCCGGAGGAGGGTGGCAGAGCTGGGCTGCCTCCAGGCCCCCAAGCTGACTAGCTGTGTATCTCCTGCAGGCTGGTGGCTGCTCAGACCAGGAGAGAGGGCCAGGGGCCACAGGCGGTTGACCGCCTGAGCTCACTCCCCACTGGGAGGTAGGCAGATGGTAAGAAGAAGGGCCGAGGCGCTGGGTACACCCAGGGCCGGGCCAACAGTGATCTCCAGTTGGGAGGGAGCCTGGCCTTGGTGGGCACTGGAGTTGCAACCGCCACGGAGGATTTGTAGCAACTCGACTCTTAGCTTAGAGGAGTCCAGGCTGGGAGGAGAGAGACTGCAGCCAAGCCCAGCAACGCTCCTGCGGCGGAGAGCGACCTCTGCTGGCCGCTGAGCGCTCGCCACTTCCCGGCACTGGCCAGCAGGCAGGGAGCCCAGTGGCACCAGGATGGCCTTAGAAGCAAGTGGATGGGTTTGGACAGGTTGGGTGGAACCAGGGGAACATCTCTTTGGGCTGAGGCACAGACTTGGATGGGGACTTCCAGGAGGCCCTGACCGTCTTGGAGGAGTTGGAAGAACAACACATTAATGGTTAGAAAGGCAGAGGGTTTGAATCTCAGCCCAACACTGTCCTGGCTGTGTGACCCTGGGCAAGTCACTTCACCTCTCTGAGCCTTTTAGGATTGAGTGAATTATCAGTGCACAGGGCCTGGCCTGGTGCCTAAACACAGCAGGTGCAGAACTAATGGACTGCCCCTCAGTGAGCTATTAGCTCTCTCATGCTTCCTTCAGCCCTCCTCCCCTCTCCATGTCCATAATCTTTAGCCTTCTAGGCCTTGACTCTTTTTCTGCAGGGGTGGAGCCTCCAGCCCCATCCATTCCTGGTGTTAATAACCCCAATTTCCCAATGATCTTGGTGGTTTAAAAATGTCACCTCACTTGTGAGTATCTCCTTAATTAGCCAGACATTTTGTTCTTTTAATAGATTAAGACCTACACGACACACAGCTGTCCCTGTGATGTCTCTCCTGTCAATGCTCTGGGTCTCACAGGTGTCCCAGGCCTAGCCATTCATTTCTTGGTTCCTACAACATGGAGCCCCAGCCTGGGAGAAAAGCCCCCTGGTGTCTAGATCCAGCCCAGACATGCTGTGTGACCCGGGAAACAGCACCTGTGCGCCTCAGACTCCCCAGAATAAAACCAGCTGAACTCGGGGTGGTGGGAGACCTCAAAACACCTTTGGCCAATGATATTCTGAGCATCTTTGAATCCAGAAGCCAACTCAGTCCAGCCACTGGCCTCTAGAAAAGATTGCCCCGAGCCAGAGTGGAGACAAACCCAACAGTCTATCTCCCCTTTACTGTTTGCTTCCTCGGGGGAAACCTGTGGCCCTCTGCCACGGCTCAACAGGGAAGGACAACCTCTGGGCCCCCAGGTGGCTGTTTGGGTGAGTCTGGACTCCTGGTGCCTGCTTGGGGCTTCCCTGGGTGGGCTGAGCAGCCCCAGGCCCCAGGAATGATCTGTCAGTCATTCTACAAGCATTTATCAAGGCCCCACTAGGTCTCTGACACTA